>NC_068278.1:47882824-48249491 GCF_025860055.1 Xyrauchen texanus | reverse complement strand
TCAGTATTTCAGTAGTTTACTCTATGAGCCCAATGTGGTTGAAGTGGACAAATCTCAAAACTTAGTAGTTTAAAAATAAAGTAGTTTATGATGTCAACGTGACTCACCTCGGTTCATAGCTTCATGTAATCCACCCACTCCTTAAACTTTGATAGGTTAGAACTGTAAAAAGCGACTCTGTAGCGACCCTCTTAAGTATTTGCACTATGGTGCCACATGATTTTTGGGGAAAACTTTCACAAATTTAGTACATTAAATATCACATTATCCGCTTATTACATTGACCAATGTGAGTGAAAAAACTGAAGACGGGTAAACAAAGGAGGAACATTTCTGCAATAGGAAAAGAGTGGATTGTGCCTCTTGTGCCAAAACTGAGACCTGCAATGCTTTAAATGAATTGCATTTGGACACATTTCAGATCATAAATATGTGTGAAATCAAGCTTGTGTAGCTAGAATCATCTGCATTAATAACTGTTTCGAACCATAGGAATCATTCAAGAACTTTTTCAGGCACATAGGAACTGATGTCACAATCAGGCACGCCCCTGTGTGTGTGTGTGTGTGTGTGTGTGTGTGTGTGTGAGCATGTATTTATCACTTTGTGGGGACCAAATGTCCCCATAAGGATAGTAAAACCCGAAATGTTTGACCTTGTGGGGACATTTTGTCGGTCCCCATGAGGAAAACAGCTTATAAATCATACTAAATTATGTTTTTTGAAAATGTAAAAATGCAGAAAGTTTTCTGTGAGGGTTAGGTTTAGGGGTAGGGTTAGGTTTAGGGGATAGAATATAAAGTTTGTACAGTATAAAAACCATTATGTCTATGGAAAGTCCCCATAAAACATGGAAACACAACTGTGTGTGTGTGTGTGTGTGTGTGTGTGTGTGTGTGTGTGTGTGTGTGTGTGTGTGTGTGTGTTTTTGTGATTTACGAGGACAATTTTGTAAGTTACAAACTGGTAATTACAAGGTTATTATGCTATAAATGTGATTTATGAGGACATTTCTAGTGTCCCCATAATTCAAATCGCTTAAAAATCATACTAAACAATGTTTTATTGAAAATGTAAAAATGCAGAATGTTTTCTGTGAGGGTTAGGTTTAGGGGTTGTGTTAGGTTTAGAGGATAGAATCTATAGTTTATACAGTATAAAAGTCATTATGTCTATGGAAAGTCCTCATAATGATAGGTAGACCAACATATGTGTGTGTGTGTGTGTGTGTCTGTGTGTGTGTGTGTGTGTGTGTGTGTGTGTGTGTGTGTGTGAGAGAGAGAGAGAGAGAGAGCCCTTTGAAGCACACACAGCTCAAAGGCCAGGGAGGCAATCTGAGAACTTCACAAGCACAGGATAAAATTGCCTTGAACCCAGAGGTGCAGGGAAAGAGCAATTTGTGTTCCATCTGTTCGGGTACTACCTATTAAGGACATGGGTGCTCTATGCCTGAAAGTGAGAGAGAGAGGAGAGAGAGAGAGAGAGAGAGAGAGAGAGAGAGAGAGAGAGAGAGAGAGAGTGCAAATCCAATTATTTCAGTGTAGTACCACACTTTTCATTTTGAGGGGCAGAACGTCTTTGTTTTGTTGTTGTTGTTGTTTTCTTAAAGACCAAGCCTCTGTCATGCTCTAGACAGGAAATCCTCTCACACTCTATGCATTATAGTGCATAGGGTATATAGTATAGGTCAAGAATAAACTGTCTGCTCAGTTGCCATACACAAAAATTGGAACCGGAGGAGAGAGACACAAGTGAAGAGAGAGAGGCAGTCCTTAGTATCGTTCTTAAACCTTGTGAACTGCCCTCCAGAACCAACAGAGAACCAACCTTCCTACCCTAAACCTTAAATCTAACCAATAGTGTCAGAAAAAGTTCATGCAAGATAATAATAAAAAAATGCAATTGCTGAAGCAAACACTCACTTTTGTGGTGTTTCTTTGACACTTTCTGACCATGTGTCAACACGGGCTCTTCAGGAGTCATACCCCTGTCCTTTCCATCGCAAGTACAATGCTTTATTTTTTTTAGCTACCATGCAATTTGGTCAAATTTTAACAAGCTTGTAAAGGTAGTTGGTTATGTAATGCAAACATGAAAATATATCACATTACAAGTCATGCACTGTTGTAAAAGGTAACGGGGTGAAAAGTAAGAGTTAATAAACTGATAATCTGGCCTTTTACTCATTATTTGTGTAAAAGTAAATAAAAGTAATAGTTGTATATTTCACCAGGAAACTGCCTTGATATGTACAACAAGCCATGTAAAAATGATTAGGTATAGTAATGTGATTATATGAGACCACGTTGAATCTAAGGATTTGATACTCTATTAAACAAAATACACTCCTCACAAACACTGGGTAAAACAATCCGATCAATCTGAAGAGAGCTATTTTTATGACATACAGTGTTGGTGCATATGTAGACTGTTACATTACTTACTATGAGGATCCATTTTAGTTAGGATGTGTCTTAGATCAACATGATCACACAGGAAGTCAGCATGTTGTTTCAAAGAGTTCCAGTATACTAGGATCGGCCACATTATGCTGACTCACTGACAAGTGCCATCTCCGATCATCGGCTCCAGCGTGTTTTCCTTTTCTTGTGGTGCGACTGGAAGTGCATTGCATCAACAGAATGGGAGACCCAGGTTGGAATCCCACAAAGTTATTGCGTTTGCATGATCAGTGATGAGCGTAATTCGGAGGTTGCATTTTTTTCCCTCTAGCATTACATTTTTACTCCTCTCATGGTTTGGAATTTGGGTTGGGGGGCTCAGTTTATAAAATATACATTCCTCTTCACTGTATTACAGCCTGTACAGCTGAAAACAACAGCCGCCCCCGTGGACAATAAACCCAGTAAATGGAGCTCACACATGCCCATATGCCCAATAACACTTACCGCTTTGGCCACTTAGGGTAGTGTTTTGAATTTTTGCTAAAGAAAAGTCAAACAACTGTTTCAGATTTCACTGTGTGATCAGTCTGCTTAGAAGGCAGCAGCCTGTGTAAGCAATAGACAGCAAGCTTTTTTGTCATTAAAGATTTCTCAGACATTAGTGATGTGAATGGATCGGTTCTCTTAACATTTTACCCTCTTTTGAATTAACATATCACTAGCCAGGAGGGAAGTAGGTTGCCTGGGCAACGAATTTCGCCATTTGCAATGGGATCAGAGTTTCAAACTGTGAGGATAAAACCTTTAGCATTGGGTAAAAGACAGGCCTAGATGCTCTTACACCTGTCAGAGCCTCCAGAGAGAAGGGAAATCGAGTGGTGGAATTGCTTTGGCAGTTGATTACGTGGCCTTAAAAATAACTGAGAGATTAAAATGCTGCATAAAGTCACTCGCCTAAAATAAATCTTATTTTATCTGATGTGACTGTAGAGTTCTGGCTCTTTTCTCAGTAGGAAGTCTCTAACGATCAGTGATGGAAACAGAAAAGACCTGAAATCCAGCGAGTCTTATATTCGTCTGGTCGTCTGAGCGAGCAACGCCTCAGACTTCTAGAGATTCTGTGCTAATCAGCCGGTTCTCGCCAGGGAACAGTCACTGATGAGCGGCACTGCAGATTAAAATGATGCATGATTGTAGATTGCAAAAATCTTAAAGTGTCTAACATTATAGCTCAGCTGCACAATAATTCCCCACACCCCATGGTTTGGAGGCAGCCAGACAGGAAATGCTGTTTTTGGCAGCGTCTCCAGTCCAATCACAGTCACATAATGACAGTGACATTCCTCACCTTCGCTCAGAGGTGTGGGTGTATGTCTATGTGTGTGTGAGTTCTCAGCAAGAACCCAATTAAAGGATGTGGGGGGAAGGATTCCTTGACCCAGCCCTGTATTAGTGAATGACAATAGTAGCATTGAGAGAGACGTGTCTCCTGACAAACTGATTTCCAGGTGCTAAATAGCCTGCAACACCTTAACTCCTCAGGAAAGGAGGAGAGGAGGAAAAGGCTGGGAAAGAGAGAGGTGGGGGTCTAGTTTAAAGGTTCTTTATTGGCATGATAAATGTTTGTACATTCGTATCGCCAAAGCATATACAGCTTAACTTTATACAAAGGAATATAGAAATGGTGAAGATTACAAATAAAGGAAAAATTAGAATAAAAATAATAGTAATAATAATTTTTAAAAAAATAATAAGAAAGTGCAATAGTCAAATTGGAAATAAGTTGAGTGATGGAGACACAAACTCAGGTCAGATCACTCATTGTTTCAAATAAAGTAGATTTCCATCCAACTATTTTTATGCACATTTTGAAATGGCGCATAAGAAATCCTCAATGGAAATGCTTGAAACGTGACTAACCTCTCAAAATTAGCTTAAAATTGTATGCGCTAGGAGGAGGTGGATTCTTAGAGTTTCATATTAGTTAAAATGTGCATTAAGGTGATGGAAAAAGTTTATTCACAAAACATTGACGTATTTGACCATTCGTGTACGTATTAGGAGTGTGCAATAGCTTGATGTGACTTTCCCAACTAAAGGACAGACCTTGGCACACAATTCTTCAAACATAGCTCTTGACATTCAGAAGTGTTTAACCCACAGCTGGGCTTTAAAGTGTGTCCTCACAATCTGCCAGAACAGTTTTGAGCATGTGTGCTCCCAGGTGTGCGGAGGTTGGTGGCATGCGAATATTGCATCCATTTCAGCCTTCATTATATCAGATATTACACTTCTTCTGCGGCATCTCCGGCAGCATTTAATAAAGCATGGTATAATTGCTCCAATCCTGCAAATAAAACTCCCCGAAGCAAGGAGGTCGTTCAGCTGCTCCAACATGGCAAGACGGCTCCCTCAAGATAATGCGTATGTAGTAGTGGATAGAAACGCGATACAATTCTTATTTACTATAGTCGAACAAATTTCGATGGGAAACCATTGTCTGTTTCTTGCACCTTAAAAGCTTTGAGTGAGGAAAATATCTGAAAAAAAGTCTTTAATTAATGATCAGCATTCCCATCCACCATAAAAGTCAGATCTCGACCTGCACTCATTTAAACATTAAAATATTGCCACCTCAAGAAGCGTTACGACAGCTTTGATGTCAGTCAGATGCCATTGGCTCTTGTTTGTCTTGTAAATGTAACTAAATTTATTGTGACAAAATTTACCTGCCTCTTTTTTATTTTTTATAAGTGGTTGGGTGTAGGAAATAGGATAGTATAATGGAAATAAACTAATGTAGTTATTAGTATAAACATATTCGGTTAAGCATGTGTGATAAACATGAGATTTTCGCACCTATGACAGAATTATCCAAATTGATGTGAGAACGAAATGACAAGGAAGTTTTCACAATGGAGGCAAAAAGTAGTTACAGTGACGTCTTTGTCATGAAACTGCCCTGTCTATCTACTTGAATAGAGAAAGCCTGACATCTCCAAAACTGTTGGATAACATTCAAATAACATATTTAAAATCATCAATAAAATCTGACAACAAGGGCATTTTAAAGTGTGTTCCTCAAAGGTGCTGTAAGCAATTTTAGCTTTTATAAGAATTTCCACAAGCTGGACTGTTGGATTAGCCATGCCCCCGCTTTCCAAAATCCTGCACTCCAAAGATAGTAAATGAGCTTTGAGACCAATATCAAGCAGAAATGGTTGTTAAAAACAATAGCAGCAAAACCAAAGCCCTCAACTGACAACTGTTATGAGCAACATGGCATAAAAATGACATTAGGTCTCAATAATTTGCTGCTGCAACAACACCATGAGAACGTGCAAAATGATTGACAGGCAGAAAGCGTCAGAGACAGCAGCCTGCAGACACATTTTAGTTAGTCTAGTGCTGTCACAGAGACAGGTAAGATATCTCACAACACTAATTTCATTAATATCTTTCAGGGAGTAGGAAAAGTCTTTGGATACCTTTGCATGAAAACAAATTGCTTACATCACCTTTAATCTCAAATCAAGCAAAAAATACCCCACAATTGGTCAGGCTGGCCCATCTAATGCACCTGCGCATTCTCAAGTTAACTGACAAGCAATTTTTGTATATAAAATGTTATTGGCTCTTAAACAATAAGGTGGAACTTCTAGTCCTACATTTATTTGCATACGAATGACCAGTTTCATATTCATAATGTCACAGCTTGAGCTCCCATATCAAGAAGGGCAGTTTTAAAAAAAATTGTCCAAGTTTCAAATGTGTGGTCTGAGATATTAAGAGAGGCAGAGGAGGTGCAGGAATGTGGACGGATAGGCGATTAGCAGCAGCGGTGATTTGCAAGGAGGGTAGCTGGCTGCTTCTAGTGCCAGCTTTGAAACAAATGGTGTTTTAACGCAGTAATACAGTAAGACTGGAGAGATAGGGATTTGCACACAAAGACTGACTGCCAGATGGGAGAGGGAGGAGAGACAGCCAACCTTTAAGAAAGCAGAGGGTGAAGAAAGACAGCAAAATGGCAAGTTTGATTATTAGATAGGCTGCCCAGGTTTAGGAATAATGGAACTTCAAGAGGCATTAAACAGGGAGATTTTCAGGTCAGAAATGAGCAGGTGCCTCATTGCAGTGTTTTGGAGATGGTGGATGTGAATATTGAATACTGTCTCTGCAGCTGAGAGAGGGAAAAAGAAAGAGTGGTAAAATGAACATGTACAGTACATTGAAAAGAAAATGGGGGATGGCATTAGGGCAAATGGAGTAGCAGACAACAAAATTGCATTGAGAGGAATGTAATGCATGAGACTGAGAGTGAATGAGAGAAGCAGGCAAACTAATGGGCACATGGAGACACCAGCACCCCCCCCAATCAGCCCAGAGCCAAGTGACACAGTGAACCATGGGGAGTGGAAGAGCAAGCATGGAAATGAGCACCTGGAGCTTATTTATCTCAAAACTTCTTTCATCTCACACTTTTTATGGCATAACAGGAGCTTACTAGAAATAAAACCACTTTGTGAATCAATTATGTCCCTGGAATGGTATCTGGACTACTTAAAGCTCTCCATCCTGTAACTTTACTAATTGCACAGCACTTCTTTCAGCTGGGCTCCCCCTTTAGTACTGATTGCATGTTACTTCTTTCTCTCTTTCAGTTTTTTTTCTATTGGTCTGAACTGCCTCTTATTTGCCTTCTCAATAAGCACATACAGTATTCTCATATATGGGGCAGGTAGTTAATAATGCACATATTTCTGACCAAGTGTTTCATACTGAAAGCAGAGAGACTGTGACATTTCTTGATTTATTCAGGTGCAAACCTATTCTAAGAAAAGCATTCTAATAAAACATAATTTTGAGGTCATAAGTTCACAGGTTCCAAGAAAGAATACCGCCTTTTTGTGGTTCTGCTAAAAGCCTATTTCATGAATGGAATTAATAAAAGTTCCATTTGATTGTAATCTGACACACAATTTATACATTTAAAAGAGTGCAATGAGCATAAGACTACCTAATTTTTGTCTCAAAAGGCAAACTGTAAATAAGTTGAACTTTAAATTGCACAAAAGTCCATTCAGGAATCCTGCATTGACGACACAGGGGTCTGATTATGAGCACTAGAATAAGAATTCTTCTTGAATGTGATCAGACTCCCATTTCATGGAGCAGGAGTGGATACTAATAGGCAAAGCAGGGCAGAATGTTCCTCATTTGGACTCTGAATCTCTCCTACAGTAACAGTCTCTTCCTGCATCTATCATTTTTAAAAACTGAAAAATAAACAGCGAAAAAGATGATGACGCTCTGGCAGAGAGAGAGAGGGAAGGAAAGAAAAAGCACTTAAAATCCCAAATGGCAAAGAGAACCTGTCAGAATTAATGATGCTGCATGAGGTGAGAAAGGAGGTGCGAAATTGGTCAAAGCCGAATCTTCTCCAAAATCACACATGATCAGTCTTCCTTTACCTGACTTCAGTGAGGGACAATAATGATGCACTTCAAAAAACACATGATCATGGATCATAATAGTTGAGAGGATTAAATGCTTGAGATAGCTTAAAATACATACATGGACTTACAGTATATACCGTGATCCCCAAAAGTATTTTGACATTTAAGTCATACTTAAAATGTATGAATTTCATTGCATTGCAAACCATGTGTCATCTGCAAACAAATGCTGTTAGACCAATTTCTCTGGATATTTGTACCCTTCTGGTCCCAAAGTCATTGTAGTAGATTTAAAAAATCAGTTCCCCGTCTGTCGCTCATTTCAACGTTGTGTCGAGTGAAGCGACATTAGGGGACTTTCTTGAAGGCCTCGGTTACCCCTCTGAACTTGAAAAGGCCAATGCGAAATTGGCAGACAGAATTTGCATGTCCCTCCCCTTATACCCTTATACCATATGGGTATAAAAGGAGGGAATCATGCATCTGTCCATTCAGATTTCTTCTTCAGAGCCGAACGGTTGTGCGATCAGTGAGCTGAGATCACTTACTGTTCCACTCACCTCTGCAGAGCTTACGCTGTTGGATCTATGGTGCATATCAGCGGCTTTGTCCTTCTCTGCATGGCAGTGCAGCTTTGCCCCTGGGCGCTTCGACAGTGCTGCTAAAAGAGAATATTTGTTTATTTGTCTAAAATAGCAAATATGCGGCTGGCGTTGAACGTCCTTTTCAGGACGTGTCTTTATAAAGATGCCCTTCCGCCCCTGTGTAGTTCCTGGATGCGGTCGATTTCTCTCCGCTCCTGACAGTCACAGGTGCTGCCTCATGTGTCTGGGCCGCGATTACACTGAGGCGGCACCTGTAGGATGACTTCGTCACTGACCACTAAAGCCTACAGCGCCACTGAACAGGCCGCCTCCTCCCTGCATGCCATGGCCCTCCTGCAAGTTCACCAGGCCAAGGCACTCAAAGATCTGCACTTGGGTAGCCCTGACCCCAAAGTGTTGCAGGAAATGAGCTCTGCGACTGACCTCGCCCTCAGGGCCACAAAGGTAACAGCGCGGACACTCAGGCAGGCAATGGCCACCTTCGTGTTTCAGGAGCGGCATCTATGGCTGAACCTGGTCGAGATGTGTGACGTAGACAAAGCACGCTTTTTCAATGCCCCCGTCTCCCAGCTCGGTCTATTCGGCAACACCGTTGACAACTTCGCCCAGCAGTTCTCTGCAGTGAAGAAACAGACGAAGGCCATTTCCCACCGTACCAGTGCGGGCCGTGCTCCATCTGCTCACCTAGGGCGTCCTCATGCGGCTTCCAAATGTCAGGCAGCTCCACCTCAACCTGGGCCCAGCTCTCAGCCCCAGCGTCGAGCACCCCGCAGGAAGCACACTTCCCCCGTCTCCCAAACGTCCTCGAGGACCCAGAAGTCTCCCAAGCGTTCCTGAGACGGATGACCCAGGGAACGAGACATTTGCTCTGGAGCTGGTAAGCAGACCACTCCATTCCCCGGTGGAGGGCCGGGAGGAGAATCTTCAGTTAAAGTTATTTCTTTTGCTGCGGTACCCACATTCTCAATAATAGAGCAATTTCCTCTTTCCCTGGGTCACCTGGCCCGCAAATGCCGTTCTCACGGCAACCCGGTGCCACACTCCAGCAGTCCCGGCACCGCAGACCTCTCGCCTGCTGCCCCCCGCCCGGCCGGTTCTGATGAGTCCAGAGGACGCCTAAGCGGGACCTGCTCCTCAGTCACTAATTCGCCCCCTGCTGGACTCGTACGTAGAACTCGGGAATGCGGAAAGAGGTGATCACGTGCGCTCTTTTTCTCCAGGAGAGTCCACTAGATTTCCACTCCCTGCATGTTCTTCCTCCCTAGCCCTCTGGTCCTCGAATTCTGCGGAGGAATTCCCTGACTAGATCCACTATGGGTACTAAAATTACTCTGTACTGGAATAGGTGCTCCACAGGATGGGCCCTTGTGGATTAATCCCCCTGTGAGTATTTTCCGCGGTACGGTATTTTCCGCGGTACGGTCTCCCTACGGGAGACGTTGTGTCCCCCTGGCCACGATGCTGAAAAAAGCAACTGCTTTGGCCGAACCTTATTCTCGGCTCCTCAGTGCAAAACTTGAATGGACAGACGCATGATTCTCTCCTTTTATACTCTTATGTCCAGGGGAGGGACATGCAAATTCTGTCTGCCAATTTCTCATTGGCCTTTTCTCAAGTTCAGAGGTAACCGAGGCCTTCAAGAAAGTCCACTAGTGTCGCTTCACTAGACACAATGTCTCATTCCCTCCACCAGGGAATGGAGATTACAACAGTAACCTAGATGCTCCCCTCATGTTCAGGGTTCCCATGATCATGGAAAACCTGGAAATATCAAGAAATTTTACAATTGTATTTTCCAGGCCTGGATAATTCATGGAAGTTGATCAAATCTTAAATGTATTGGAAATTACTATAGCAAATGCATTTTTCTAATTTTCCTCTCCTCTAAAATTACAGTATCTCATCACCTAGATATTATACTCTTCAGATCAAATGGGTTTTTGCACAAAAAAAACCTAGACTCAGCAAATGTACCAGAACACATATGTCTCGAGATGCATTTCATATATTGCCTTTGTTTTTAACTGGCACAGCATCTAAAAAATGCGCCATTCCTGCATGTGACACTGAAGAAAACAGGTCAATATTTAAGTCCTTTCTTCCTATAAAGTCTCCTCCCTGTCCAGTAGGTGCCGATATTCATGAAGAATGTGAATCGACAAAACCAAAGGAGAATTTGGAATTAAAAGTGGACATTGATAGTAAAAAAGGACTTAAATATTGATCTGTTTATCGCCTACACCAATCATATCTCAGAAGATATGGATTAAGCCACTCGAGATTTATGGATTACTTTTATGCTGCCTTTACATTCACTGAAATATTCTTCTAAAAATCTTTGTTTGTGTTCTGCAGACGAAAGAAAGTCAAGCACATCTGGGATGGCATGAGGGTGAGTAAATGATAAGATAACTTTCATTTTACTAATTAAATGTCATTTGGTGGATGGTATCTAATTAATTTTTAAGAGTCACTTAAGTGTCTAAATACATTTTGGTGTCTGCAACTGTAGGTACCCACCATAAATTGTACCCATAAAATACTAGTTAATTTTTATAATTAATGTTAACCATTCTATAACAACAACATTATGGCTGCTGTCAGACACAGAGATCTCTCATGTTGTCAGGCACACTAATGCTCTGTCCTCTGTCTCTGAGTGCCTTTAAAAAAGGCAAGCATGATGTTGACACATGGCTTGGTGAAAAAAGCCTGAAAGGCTTGTTCCTGGCAGCTCTGTCCAAATCAGCTGTTGATTACAGAGACAACTGGCTATTCTCTGGTGGCTTCTGTCAAAACACTTGGTGTCTGAAAGAGTCTTTTCTGTGGGAGGACAGTCTCTGTGCTGTGATCTTTTGTTCAGATCTCTGGCCATGCAGTTGCAGTGACTTGGGAGTCGTTTTGCATAAGGGGATGGAGCTTTAAAAACATTTTAACTGCTTTATTTTCAGCCCAGGTGGAAGAATTACCCTTCACATGCATAGATAAAGGTAATCCAGGCTGAATATACCTTTCCACACAGGATGGTCTTATCTCATCAATATCCCTTCATTATCTTGCCTGGATCACACCTGTCCCTTTGTTCTGCAAAGGAAAGCCGGGGGAGTAAATCACTTTTAACAGATTCTTCAGGTAAGCAGACCCACCGGAGCCAGCATAGGCCTTCACACCCAAAGATTTAACACTCACGCAAAGCCAAAATCCTCTACAGTGCAGCTCTTCAGTTATACTATCAGGGAACACCATGTCATTGTCCCAATAAAACGCTGTATCTCCATTTTCCATCTCAAATGCAAACTTAGCCTATTATAAAATGTCACTCTAACCAGAGCAGCATATAACACCATCTTCTTCTCTCTTGAAAGGGTGTTATTAAGATAAAATAATACGTTAAAAAGATTAGTAGCAGTGGAGCTATTTCAATATTGAGAGACTAAAAGCACAGTGGTGCCTTACACCCTGTCCTAACCAGGTGTGATGCAAAGTTTCCAGCAAGAAGTTATTTGTCTGTCCACACTAAACTAGAAAATGCTGGCACATGCATTTAAAGGAATATTCAGAGTTCAATACAAGCTCAGTCAACAGCATTTTTGCATAATATTGATTACCATAAAAATGTATTTTGAAATTCAATCTAAACCAAACATGATATTACAAGCAGAATTCAATATAATTTAACAAAAGTTACCAAGGTTTTTCATGAATGAACAAGGCTAGAGGAAATAATATACAGTTGAAGTAATTTAGTGTAATACCTGAATTAACAGAGTTTCAAATGTGCTTGCTTAGAGATGAGATGAGCTGATTTTTTCCAATTTATCCAGCAAAATTTTATCATTACTGGACACGTTGGCCAGCACTAAAACTCTGGTGTTCAATGGCCACTTCAATCATGTTAAAAGCACTGTCTAACTTTGTTTTTCATGTGCTTCATTCTAAATGTTCCCCTGCTTTGCTACATTGATAAAATGCTCGGCAGATGTTTTAGCATAATAGTTTATTAAAAGGGCCATATAAAGACACGGGTTAACGGCATTAAAATTGTGGTGTTAAAAGAATATTGCATTAACGTTTGATTAACACGTTAACTTTGACAGCTCTAGTTTTAAAAGAACAATTAATATAAGTGCTTTTATACAATTATAAGCTTAACATTTCTGCCTTTAAACCCTCCAAAAATGGGTCCCATTCACTTCCATAGTAAATGCCTCACTGTAACCTTGATTTTTTAATTTCTTTAAGAAAATGAAAGGACGAGTCAAAATCAGTTTTGTGGTAATCAGCATTATGCCATAAATGCTGTCGAATGAGCTTAACATTTATTGAACCCGGAATTTTCCTTTAATGTACAGTTAGTGGAGCAGAATTTTGGACCAATAAGATTTCTCAGTGGGCAGAGTTAGCTAGCATAACATTTTTGTCTGCTTTTTAAAGACAAAAAAAAATAAAATGTGCGACATTGCACAGCCAATCAGAATGCATTTGAAAACTACAGTAGCCCAAACGCCTCAAGGTTGACGTGTTGTATATTCTGAGATGCTATTCTTCTCACTGCAATTGTACTGCATTGTCTGGCCATTCTCCGTTGACCTCTCTCATCAACAAGGCATTTGCGTCCACAGAACTGCCACTCACTACTTTTTGGGGGGTTTTTTTGGCACCATTCTGAGTAAATTCTAGAGACTGTTTTGAGTGAAAATTCCAAGAGATCAGCTCCATTACCCAAACCAGCTATCATGCCACAGTCGAAATCACTGAGATCACATTTTTCCCCATTCTAATGGTTGATATGAACATTAACTGAAGCTCCTGACCTGTATCTGCATGATTTTATGCATTGCACTTCTGCCACACGACTGACTCATCAGATAATCGCATGACAAAATAGGTGTGCAGTTGTTCTTAATAGTGTACGTTTTCATCATAAACTGTAATTCAAGGTAAATTATACTTTTACATACATATTTTACCATAACAAAATTACATGTATTGTCTTAAAATATAATTTCAACAGTTTACAATAAAAGTACATGTATTGTTTTGGTAAATATACATTTTCACCATTTACTATAAGGTAAATCATACTTTTTACAACTAATGTACAATTTTTACCTTAAAATTACATGTCTTCTTTTGATAAATTAAATAAGATTTCAATAGTTTACAATGAAAGTTCATGTATTGTCTTAAATATAATATCACTTATAAGTATAAAAACATATTTTAACAATATTTGAATGTCAAATTGCATGTGTTGTCTTGTTAAATAATGTTTTTTAAATCACTTAACAGTGTTTTACTGTAGAATTTTTACATTCTATTTAAAAAATTTTAACAGTGTAAACATACAGTGTATTAAAGTAAAAATGTATAAAATGATTCCCTTTTCAATGTGTTATTGCTATTGACAAGAACACCATATACTCCACAGGTTACATTTTCCTCCCAATAAATGTGTTCAAATAAAATGCTGCTCACAAACACTACAATTAACTGTACTTGTGTTGCTGATCTCCATGGAAAACATACATCTCACTTTGACCTTTGCTGTTGTGCCTGAGGCCACACAGCAGCAACAGCCACATGCAGAGGTTTGTGTGTGTGTGTGCATGTTTATCCTGCATTGTGGGGACCAAATGTCCCCACAAGGATAGTGTTATGTATACCTTGTCTTGTCTCACTGTTGCCCTTTGTTTGTCCTTTTTGTCACATTTGTAGTTCCTTAGTTTTCACTTTTGTCACCCTTGTAGCTCCATAGTTTCCTTGTTAGCTTTCGTGTTCTATGTTCATTGTTTTCACCTGCCGTCGTTAGTTTGCCATTGGTTTCTGTTTATTACCCTGTCATCTTGTTTGAGTTCTGTTTGTTCATTGGCTCCCGTTTTCCCATGTTCATGTATTTGTACCCGGTTGTTTTCACTCCCCTCTGTCAATTGTTGAATGTTGTTAGGCCTGGTATGTGTTCCCTGCCTGAGTTCTCAGTGTGATTTTCATATTGTTTAAGTTTCCTGTTTTCCCATTGTGGGTTTTTTCCTTTGTGTTTATTTGTTTGTTTGTTTAATAAAGTAAGCTGCATTTAGATCCACTCTCCTCGTATGCCTTCGCTGCCTCCATTCGTTACAGAACGATTGACCGCAAATGGATCTAGCGGCTTACTGCAAGGAGCCTGTGCCCACGCCTTCCACAGTCAGCGAACCTGTGCCCACGCCTTCCACGGTCAGCGAGCCTGTGCCCACGCCTTCCACGGTCAGCGAGCCTGTGCCCACGCCTTCCACGGTCAGCGAGCCAGCGCCTGTAGCCTCTACCGTCCCAGAGCCAGCGCCTGTAGCCTCTACCGTCCCAGAGCTCCGCGGCTCATCCTCCTACGGCGTCAGCCTCTCGAGGCCCCCGAGCCTTCTAGGGCTCCTCTTCCAGAGTTTCCCAGGGCTCCTCCTCTTGAGCCTCCCGAGCCTTCCAGGGCTCCGCCTCTCAACTCTCTCAAGTCTCTCTCCGGGAGCCTTCTAGGGCTCCTCCTCCCGAGCTTCCCAGAGCTCCGCCTCTCGTGCTTCCCAGAGCTCCGCCTCCCGAGCCTCCTACGGCTCTGTCCCCAGAGACTCCAGAGCCTTCTTGGGCTCCGCCTCGGCCCCGCCGTCCGCAGCTCCGCCTCCTACGGTGTCAGCCTCTCGAGGCCCCCGAGCCTTCCAGAGCTCCGCCTCCCGAGCTTCCCAGAGCTCCGCCCCTCAAGCCTTCCAGGGCTCCGCCTCTCAAGCCTCTCGAGCCTTCCAGGGCTCCGCCTCTCAAGCCTCTCGAGCCTTCCAGGGCTCCGCTCAAGTCTCTCGAGCCTCCCAGGGCTCCGCCCCTCAAGTCTCTCGAGCCTTCCTGGGCTCCGCCTCCCGAGCCTCCTATGGCTCTTCTCCCCGAACCTCTTACGGCTCTGCTCCCAGAGACTCTAAAGCCTCATATGGCGCCGCCCTCCTCGGCTCCGCCTCCCGAGCCTCCTACGGCTCCGCCTCCAGAGCCTCCTAGGGCTCCGCCCCCAGAGCCTTCCAGGCCTCCGCCTCCAGAGCCTCTTAGGGCTCCGCCCCCAGAGCCTTCCAGGCCTCCGCCTCTGGAGCCTCCTGCGGCGCCACCTCCATCGGCTCCGCCTCCAGAGCCTTCCAGGTCTTCGCCTCTAGAGCCTCCTACGGCGCCACCTTCCTCGGCTCCACCTCCCGAGCCTCCCACGGCTCTGCCTCCTGAGCCTTCCTCGGCTCTGCCTCCTGAGCCTCCCACGGCTCTGCCTCCTGAGCCTCCCACGGCTCTGCCTCCTGAGCCTCCCACGGCTCTGCCTCCTGAGCCTCCCACGGCTCCGCCTCCTGAGCCCCCCGAACCTTCCTCGGCTCCGCCTCCTGAGCCTTCCTCGGCTCCGACTCCTGAGCCTCCCTCTGCTCTGCCTCTTGAGCCTCCCACGGCTCCGCCCCTGATCCTCCAGAGCTTTCCATGGTTCCGCCTCCCTTGGCTCCGCCTCCTGAGCCTCCAGTGCCTCCCTCAGCTTCGTCTCCAGAGCCCCTCTCCGCTCCACCTCCAGGACCTGTCCCTGTCCTGAGGCTGCCTCCCAGGCCTCCAGGACCGGCCCCTGTCCTTCGACTGCCTCCGAGGCCCCCCAAACCTGTCCTTGCCCTGTGGCCAGCTCCCAGGCCTCCTGAACCTATCCTTGCCCTGTGGCCAACTCCCAGGCCCCCTGAACCGGTCCCTGTCCAGTCCCCCTTGGACTGCTGGTCTGCCCTCTGTGCCCCCTTGGATTGCCTTCTTGCTCTCGTGTCCCCCCTGGTCTGCCCGTCTGCTCCTGGTGCCTTCTTTTATTTTGTTTCTTTTATTTATTATTTAGGATCGTCTGGAATCCGATCCTTTGAGGGGGGGCTCTGTTATGTATACCTTGTCTTGTCTCACTGTTGCCCTTTGTTTGTCCTTTTTGTCACTTTTGTAGTTCCTTAGTTTTCACTTTTGTCACCCTTGTAGCTCCATAGTTTCCTTGTTAGCTTTCGTGTTCTATGTTCATTGTTTTCACCTGCCGTCGTTAGTTTGCCATTGGTTTCTGTTTATTACCGTCATCTTGTTTGAGTTCTGTTTGTTCATTGGCTCCCGTTTTCCCATGTTCATGTATTTGTACCCGGTTGTTTTCACTCCCCTCTGTCAATCGTTGAATGTTGTTAGGCCTGGTATGTGTTCCCTGCCCGAGTTCTCAGTGTGATTTTCATATTGTTTAAGTTTCCTGTTTTCCCATTGTGGGTTTTTTCCTTTGTGTTTATTTGTTTGTTTGTTTAATAAAGTAAGCTGCATTTAGATCCACTCTCCTCGTATGCCTTCGCTGCTTCCATTCGTTACAGATAGTAAATTTTGAGATGATCTACCTTGTGGGGCCCAGCCAGTGGAAATGGCTTATTAAACATAAGAAATTATGTTTTTTTTTTTTAAATGTAAAAACGCTAAAAGTTTTTTGTGAGTGTTAGGTTTAGGGGGTAGTGTTAGGGGATAGAAATGATCATTAGATCTGTATAAAATCCATTAAATGCATGGAAGTTTGTGGAGAGTCCCCACAATGATATTAAAGTGTGTGTGTGTGTGTGTGTGTGTGTGTGTGTGTGTGTGTGTGTGTGTGTGTGTGTGTGTGTGTGTGTGTGTGTGTATTTATCACTTTGTGGGGACCAAATGTCCCCATAAGGATAGTAAAACCTGAAATGTTTGACCTTGTGGGGACATTTTGTCGGCCCCCATGAGGAAAACAGCTTATAAATCATACTAAATTATGTTTTTTGAAAATGTAAAAATGCAGAATGTTTTCTGTGAGGGTTAGGTTTAGGGGATAGAATATAAAGTTTGTACAGTATAAAAACCATTATGTCAATGGAAAGTCCCCATAAAACATGGAAACACTACGTGTGTGTGTGTGTGTGTTTGTGTGTGTGTGTAATACCTGTGACCCTAAATCCGACTCCCTATTTCTCAATCTCATCAGATCACATCAGCAGCTGTTAGCTTGATATCTATTTGCCCTTGCCCTCATCCGTGCTCTCCATCATCACAATGCCCTCTCACTCTCAATCTCCCTCTCTCCTAGTCTCTCTCTCACTCACTCGTTCTCTTTCTGTGTCCTCTGACCATCTGACACCTTTCGAGATCCTCCTGTGTTGGCAGACAGCGCACGTTTCACCTGGCAGCGGAATTCAGTAATCCAGCCCTATCGATGGCAGATAAATCAATGTTATCTCTTTTTCCCATGCCTCTGTTTCCATCGATTTCTCATGGTTACCTTGCTGTTTGTGAAGACTTGAATCTCGCTCAATTAAACTGCCTTACTTCGCCCAAGGAATAAACTGAAACACAAGGATTAGGACTTCACAAATGACAGAGCACGTATTATTCTGAGTCAGATGGAAAGGACAGCGAGATGGAGAAAGATTAAGGAAGAGTAAGAGAGGGTGGCATCAGTTCTGATTCATTCCACAATTCAATAAAAAGAAAAACCTGTGATTAAAAGCACAAAAAGACACCACTAAGCACTCTCAGAGCAGGAATCACATTAAAACTTTTAATTCTCCAGTAACAAAATATAATATTACAGCAAACCATGAGATAAAAAAACAAGTCAAAAACCATATGTGCAGTATGTCACTTTAATATGTCATTTGATGCATAACATGCCCACAGGCTTTTTTTAAAACATTAAGATTTTAGATTACAATTATTTGAATGTGTATTTAACATTTTAGATAGTTTATATTTTAGATGCTTTAACTAACTGGTCACTTTCTTTGAAGTTTTTTTTAATGACCTTTATTGTAGTTCATTTTAAAGGGATATTACAGGTTCAGTACAAGGTGGGCTCAGTTGACATCATTTTTAACATAATGGGGAAAAAAGGTTTTTCTTTTTCTTTAAAATAAAAATCCCAAAATCAAGGTTATAGTGAGGCACTTACATTGGAAGTGAATGGGGCCAATTTCTTGAGAGTTTAAAGGCAGAAATGTGAAGCCTAATTTTATACAAGCACTTAAATAACTTTTTCTGATTAAAACATGTTTATTATTTGAGCAGTAATGTTGTTTAAATGGTTGTTTTTATGGTAATTTGAGTGTTTATGGCATGGTTAGTAAGTGATTTTATCTCACAAATATCATGTTAACATGTATTTTGTTTACATCTTGAGTATTTTAGTATTTTAACCAGTGGTGGGACATGCATTTAAAGTCTAGGCCTTCAGTGTGATTCATGCCATTAAGAAAACACAGTTTTACAATGAATAAGACGCCGTATGCCTTTGGGCATCATACATTATGTCGCAGCTAACTAGTAATAACAATTGACATTTTAAAAACACATCCACGCATGAAAGCCAGAACTTGAAACGACGATTAATGCTCAAGCAAGCCTAATTTTAACTGCAGCATGACTGTTTTGTGAAATAAACATCTCACGAACAGACATTAAAAAATTATAATTTTTCATATGAATCTACCAAGGAGGTCTATAATACCTGGAAAAATATATCTAATAATATTTGCGATTTAAATGTTGCATGCAATTAATTTCGTTTCTTCAGGGTACACGGTTATGCTGCGTTCCATTCAAGTTGGATGTGGGATATTCCAACTTGATATCTCCGTCCATAAATGCATTCCATTCCCCGATATTCGGAAGATATCATGAAGATATACAAAACTGCAAAGCTCCTGTTAGCTTAGCAGGGGTTTGACTCTCAATATGGGGCTTTTCCACTGCACGTTACAACTCAACTCAACTCAACTCTGCTCGCTTTTTTGGGGTTTCCCACTGAGGATAGTACCTGGTACTTGATACTTTTTTTAGTACCACCTCGGTCGAGGTTCCAAGCGAGCCGAGCCGATACTAAATGTGACATCAAAATCCTGCAGATCACTGATTGGTCAGAGAGAATTGTCACTACCAGCGTCACTGGATTTCCGACACGTGACATCAACCTGCTAGTTTTAAAGTTAGCAACAGCGATAACAGTATAATTGTTTGTGCGCGAAACCATGGCATGGTCAATAAACAAGGTGCAGACGGTCCACTCGATAGCGATGAGCGAAACAAAAAGGCTCTCAGGAAGTGTCTCAGCTGTTGGCCGCACGTGGCTACCACCGGACCTATCAAAAGTGTAGGGAAAAGTAAAAAATGTTTTAAAAGTGACTACAGAACCATCAAGGAAAAGTAGAAGTGGTTCGACCAAATGGACGCTATCTAAACCAGTGAGCGATGGGAGGGAGAGTGCCCTGGACTCAGCCACGATTCATTTTGTTACGTTAACTCTATACTCTGCTAAGCTTCACTTTCTTTAGTTGACCAGCTACTGAAAGATTGCTTCTAAAACAACCAGGCCAATTTAACTGTTACACTTGTGTAAAATCAACATGCAACAACTGCTTTATGCAGCAGAATGAGCTAGTAGCTAATAGCTAACAGTTATTGTTTTGGTCAGTTTGTGTCATGTTTAAGATGATGTCAAGGCAGTAGAGGTGGCGCAACTATAACCATCATCCTATAATCCCACCCACGTCGAGGGGCACTAAACTGCAATGGAAATGCAAACTCAGAAAAGTAAAGTGAGTAGAGTTGAGGCGAGTCGAACCATAACGTGCAGTGAAAAAGTGCCATTAGAGATGTCTCCTAGCAACCCAACTGATAAACAATGCTGCAGCGCTAGCATTTGTGCTACAGGTGTATGATTATCAAAAGAGATTATAATGATTTATACACATTTCTGCAAGCGTTTGTTAAACAAGCTTTAATATCATGCAATGTGGAAACAAACTCATTTATCGATATTGCTTAATAAAGTGAATGTTTATCACTTACTTTGTATATCTCAGAGTGTCGACATGTTTGTGTGACATCATGCACCTGCATATCGGCGAAATCGGAGTTGAGAATTTCTGCACGAGCCTACAAGTTGTAATTCTGTCTTAAAGATGCATTCCATGCACTTTTGTAGTAGGAAGTTGGAAAATCCGACTTTCCGAGTTGAATGGAACGCATCACTACTTTTCAAAACTTGATCCGACACTGAATGCTCGAGCAGCCTTAATTTACACTTAGACAACTCCTGATGTTGCTATAACAATGCAAACAGCACTTACCAATTTACTTGAAGTGAAAATCAGTCCTCCTTTCCTGTTTAATAAATTTAGCAATCACACGGTCAGGCAGAACATCTGGTGTTTTTAAATCCATAAGGATCTCTTTCTCAATGGCAATACTAACAGTGATGGACAGTCGACTGCTCAGACAGCTTGATTTTATGCTCTTCGCTTTCAAATTACATATCTCACCTAAAGCATGATTGCGTCACTCAAGGCCAGCTAGAAGGCCTAGACTGGGACATATCCTAAATATCACACCCACCAAGAACAAATACATCAATCTGATTGGCTGATGAATCTGACAATTTGACTTTAGATACCTTTTCATTTGCACTGTTTAGAATTCGCCACTGATTTTAACACAGTGTTTCACAAACTTTTTTGCTGTTAGTCCCCCACAGCACCAACAGTAAGGCTCAAGGACCCCTTCACTGACACAAAACCAAAGATATGTACCAAAGGATAAATATTATTTAAGGGTATTATTAATAGGATGGGCTCTATAGCAGCTTCAATTGACCAAGGACCGCCCATTTAGACAGAAAAGCCATCTAAATGACATGATAAGCGAACAATCACAGTCAGTTTTGTCATTACAGGATGCTTAGGGGTGGGGTTTAATGTCCTTTCCGTTCTTTACAGTCAGTTGTTAATCAAAACAACAACAAACAAACATTTAAATCTAATAAAGAAGCTGTGCGACTTGTTTTAAATTGGAATGTAAATATTGTAAATAATGCAAAATTATGCATGTAAACAACATAAAGGCAATGCTACAAAATACTAACAAATTGTATGTAAACTTCTGTTCCACTTTTCTAATGAAAGAAATAAAGCTAAAATAAATAATTCTATTATTCTGACATTTCACATTCTTAAAGTAGTGATCCTAACTGACCTAAGACAGGGAAAGTTTTCTATGAATAAATGTCAGGAATTTTGAAAAACTGAGTTTAAATGTATTTGGCTAAGGTGTATGTAAACGTCTGACTTCAACTGTTTGGCGATTGTTCAGGATTTGGGTCTAATTTTATGGAAAACATGTGAGTTGGGCTCAGTGGTGCAGCAGAAATTTGAGCAGCCTCCAGAGTCGTAGGTGGGCCCGCCAGCAGTGGCAGCAGCAGTGTTCGTATATTCATAGAAAACAACTGTTTCGAATTTTAGAATGCGCCATGTCGTTCACCAGTATCGTCCAGTGTGTGACCCACTTTACAGTCTCTTCAGTGGGTTGTACTGTTGTTTAAATTGTTTTAAATCATTCCGCTGATGAACCATTGGGGGAAAAAACATAATATATATATACACTCACCTAAAGGATTATTAGGAACACCATACAAATACTGTGTTTGACCCCATTTCACCTTCAGAACTGCCTTAATTCTACGTGGCATTGATTCAACAAGGTGCTGAAAGCATTCTTTAGAAATGTTGGCCCATATTGATAGGATAGCATCTTGCAGTTGATGGAGATTTGTGGGATGCACATCCAGGGCACGAAGCTCCCGTTCCACCACATCCCAAAGATGCTCTATTGGGTTGAGATCTGGTGACTGTGGGGGCCATTTTAGTACAGTGAACTCATTGTCATGTTCAAGAAACCAATTTGAAATGATTCCAGCTTTGTGACATGGTGCATTATCCTGCTGGAAGTAGCCATCAGAGGATGGGTACATGGTGGCCATAAAGGGATGGACATGGTCAGAAACAATGCTCAGGTAGGCCGTGGCATTTAAATGATGCCCACTAAGGGGCCTAAAGTGTGCCAAGAAAACATCCCCCACACCATTACACCACCACCACCAGCCTGCACAGTGGTAACAAGGCATGATGGATCCATGTTCTCATTCTGTTTACGCCAAATTCTGACTCTACCATCTGAATGTCTCAACAGAAATCAAGACTCATCAGACCAGGCAACATTTTTCCAGTCTTCAACTGTCCAATTTTGGTGAGCTCTTGCAAATTGTAGCCTCTTTTTCCTATTTGTAGTGGAGATGAGTGGTACCGGTGGGGTCTTCTGCTGTTGTAGCCCATCCGCCTCAAGGTTGTGCGTGTTGTGGCTTCACAAATGCTTTGCTGCATACCTCGGTTGTAACGAGTGGTTATTTCAGGCAAAGTTGCTCTTCTATCAGCTTGAATCAGTCGGCCCATTCTCCTCTGACCTCTAGCATCAACAAGGCATTTTCTCCCACAGGACTGCCGCATACTGGATGTTTTTCCCTTTTCACACCATTCTTTGTAATCCCTAGAAATGGTTGTGCGTGAAAATCCCAGTAACTGAGCAGATTGTGAAATACTCAGACCAGCCCGTCTGGCACCAACAACTATGCCACGCTCAAAATTGCTTAAATCACCTTTCTTTCCCATTCTGACATTCAGTTTGGAGTTCAGGAGATTTTCTTGACCAGGACCACACCCCTAAATGCATTGAAGCAACTGCCATGTGATTGGTTGATTAGATAATTGCATTAATGAGAAATTGAACAGGTATTCCTAATAATCCTTTAGGTGAGTGTATATATATATATATATATATATGTTAGGCCAACATTTTTATTGTTTACATGCATAATTTTGTATTATTTACAATATTTACATTTAAATTTAGAACAAGTGCTAAAACAGCACTGTCTCTTTAAGACTACAGTTTAGCACATATTAACGAAAGTGACATCGCACAACTTCTTTATTTTTATTTTTTGTTGTTTTGATCAACAACTGACTGTAAAGAACAGAAAGGATATTAAAAGAGATATTATGACAAATGGATTGCATGGATCTCACCTTTGAATGTGCATTAAACATGTCTCCATTGATCATTGAATAAATATTGGGGGGTGTACTTGCTTGTTTTGATTATTGGTGCGGGGGGGGTTACCTCCCCCCATCCCCCAAAATCTACACCAATGTTAGTAAGGAATATTAAAATAGTCTTATGATATGCATTTTACTATACTAGATCTGTTTGCAAGAACTTTAATCATACGGTCATTTCTCACTTTAAAATGCATCTTTTCAGCCAGTGGGAAATTACCCAGTGTAATATGACATTTGACACATTTGTTTTGTCTTGCGAATAAATAATTAATTAGTTTTATGTGTACTCACTGCTGGATACATTCTTTATTGCAAATTGCGTCCATTCTAATCAACTTGGGCAAACATGTGCAGAATGTTAGTTGAGTCATCTGCTTATACGGAATCAAAAGATAAAATGCTCTCCCACATGCATGTCGTAGCTGAAGCACAATTGATTACCGATGGCTTGTTCTCAGAATGATTGCATGGTTATTAGGTAGGAGAGAGTGGAAATGAAAGAAAAACAAGCTTATGTATTATTAATTCAAGGGTTAGGATCAACATTACAGACTATAAAATTCAAAACAGCAGAAGCATTCTGTTCTATTCTCCTTAATGCTCATATGAAACAGACTGACATTGAAAATAATTATTTTAAGGCAAGATGCAATAGGATGATCTGATGGGGAGAAGCTGAAGACCTGATGGCCTAAGGAAGGATTTTGACAGCAGACTGCAGCTCTGACTAAAGCCTTTCCTACCTTTCGCATTTGAAATCAACCCAGCAGAATCTCTCACAGCCTTGTAATATAATATTATATGAATTAATAATATTGATATGAGGTTGCAAACAGCACTGCAAACAGTGCTTAATGTTATCGAGAACCTAAAAGAGAGTGAATTTTCCAGTCAAAATGCATGCACTTCAAAAACACACACACCAGCAGAAATGTTTAAAATGGTTCATTCTTCTCTGCCAACTCTTAGCAGTCAACCGCCATAGTTTTGTCAGTTAAGAAGTTGATGTGTATTGTGGTGTGACCAGGGGTGTTTAGAGTACAGAAAAATCATACTCAAATAGAAGTACTGTTACTTCCCAAAAAATTTAGTGTGAGTAGATTAAAAGTAGCTGTCCTAAAAACCACTCAAGTAAGAGTAAAAGAGTAGCTCATTTAAAAGTACTCATGAGTTGTGAGTATTGAGTACTGAGTTGCAAAACCAACGCCCCATTACAATGAACACTCTATGCCAACTTTTAAAATACATCACTTATCTATAATAAGCACTTCATGAATCTGATTACAAAAAATAAAAGGGAGACATGATAACAGATATGAAAAGATTAAAAAGTAATTTTCAATACACTGATCACCATTTTAAATCATAATGTATGAAACAATAACATTAAAATCAGTTTATGTGTAGGGTCTAAATTTCCCTTAATGATGACAGAGCGTTATTGTTGTGCATAAAACTTGTTTAAACAATGCAAGGAATGCCAAAAAATGCTTAATAATCACTTGGCACATTATGTCCTGCACAATAGAGGAGGTAGAGCAGGCGTGGGAAAAGCTGTTTGGTACAGGGGCTACATCATGCTTAAAAAGGAATAATTCACCCAAATATGAAAATTCTCTCATCATTTACTCACCCTCATGCCATCCTGGATGTGTATGACTTTCTTTCTTCTGCAGAACACACATTAAGATTTTTAGAAGAATATCTCAGCGCTTTTGGTCCATACAATTAAAGTTAATCGGTGCTAAAATATTGAAGCTCCACAAATCACATATATCAGCATAAATGTAGTCTAATCCATGTGCCTCCAGTGGTTTAGTCTTCAGAAGCGAATTGATAGATGTGGTGAGAAACAGATAAATATTTAATTCCTTTTTTACCAATTCTTCTCCCTGCTCAGTCAATCTCCACTTTAAATTTCACTTTCTTCTTGTGTTTTTGGTAATTTAAATTATTTATGCATATCACCACCTACTGGGCAGAGAGAACAATTTCTAGCAAAAATTGACTTAAATATTGATCTGTTTCTCACCCACACCTGTCATATCAATTCTGAAGTCATGTATTAAACCACTGGAGTTGTATCTATTACTTTAATGCTGCTTTTATGTGCCTTTTGGAGTGTCAAAATATTGGCACCCATTTACTTACATTGAATGGACCTACATAGCTGAAATATTCTTCTAAAATGTTTTATTTGTTCTGAAGAAAGAAAGTCAGACAGATGGCATGAGCGTGAGTAAATGATAAGAGAATTTTAATTTTTGTGTGAATTATTTCTTTAAGTAGCTCATGGGGGGGCCACATTGTCCTCCTTTTCAGATACAATTTTCCACATTGATTTAGTTCTTGTATCTTTTAAGCCAATAAATTGTTTTGTTCACAATTTTCTGAAGTTTATGACTGGTGGAATGTTCAGCTGAAATATTGCTCTGCAAATGTTGAACTTTTCTATCTTAATAAAGGCTAAGCATAATTATAAATTATTTTATCATCTCTACTTTCCTGGTAAATTATTATACCAATTAACACACACTCTATATCAGGCGGCAGTATTATAAAAAACGAACAATCATTTCAAAAAATATAATTATTAAAAATGTCACTGTTTTATTCTATTACATTAATACTTTTAATGCTACCCAAGTTATTCAGCCAAAAGTAATGAGTGGTTTTCTTATTTCCTTGTTAATGTTGTTTGGTTAATAGCCTTTATATTACACAGCCTACTAGACAGTGCTCAATTCGGTTACACGTACACTTCAAGTCCAACATTTTGATACACTTTTTGTCCAACTGTTTAAACTCACTTTAGATATAAACGATTGTGTTTACATTAAATCCTCAACAAGACGAGCATTGGCAGAATTATAAAGTGTATTTGACCATTTAGGCATGTAACTGCATTGGTGCTCTCGGAGCACACATGCATGTAAAGCGTTCAAACATTAGCCGCCTGTCAATCAAACAGCACGCAGCTACAGACATCATGCAAATAAAATGTCAATCTTTTATATTTAATCTAGATACACCAACCGCTATTGATGTAATGAACATCCCTGTTCTAGTGTTAAAACATAGGCTAAATATATAAAACTACTCAAAAGTTTGATCAAGGACATCTATCTTTTTTCCAATAAACATCTAGATCATTTTATTGCCCAGCCCTATTGACAACATTGCATTAATCTCTCACAGCAGCCCAATAATCTCAGTGATACATAGTTAAATTACAAGCTACGTTATAGACACACAGAATCTAGTAAGCAGAAATATTAAATATACCTCTATGTTTCTTCAAATTAGAGGCAGGATTAACGATGATATCTGGCTTGAGTAAGTTAAACTCATATGACACAGTCAAGCAATTGGCCTTTTCACTGTGAAAATCACTTCCAGGTGCGCCCGAGGTGTTCAGATGTAAACTATGCTTGAGGCATTCTCCAAAACTATAACAGTTGGCACCAGATCTGCAGCTGCCGTTCAAGTTTTTTACGTGTGATTTAATTTGACGGGAGTCACAAGACTCTCCCTAGCCAATAATGTTGATAGATAAAAATAAAATCAGGATAGGGAAGTAACGAACACGGACGGTGGGAAAATAGCGGAGTAAAAGTACTGTTACAGCACTTCAATTCAAGTAAAATATAAAATGTTTAAACTACTTAAAAAAGTACAATTCCTGGGGAAAATAGTTCATTACAGTTACCTGAGCATTTGTAAGTCGTTACTTTAGCTGATAGAGTTTAGGGGTGAGTGTAATGGCCTGCTTTTTAGTGCACCCACCTCCCATGCTTGAGACCCCGGTTCGAGTCCCATACGGAGTGGGTAGAACAGGAGTGTCCCACTATACTCCATCTAAAACTATTTTAAAAAGCATGTGCTAATTCTTTTATAATTATGATATATATTAAATTAGAAAGCACATGGAATATTTGTCCTTTTAATTGTCACACAGGATCCTTTAAAGGAATATTCTGCTTCAATAAAATTCAAGCTCATTTGACCGCATTTGTGGCATAATGTTAATTATGTGCCGAAGGGGAGAGTGTGGTCCGGCCGTGAGGGTGCATACCTGGAGCTGAGTAGCTCAATCAGTGGGAGGAAATGGGGATGCCAGAGAGAGAGACACACACACACATGGAGCTGTGTGTGTGTGTGTGTCATTGAAGTTTGATATTATGTTCCAGTTCAGTTTGATGTTACGTTATTATTAAAGTCTTGATAAATGTTGATCCAGTTCCTGCATCCACCGTTCCCAAACCCTGTTACACTAATGTAATGCAGTTCAGGATGGGCAAGGAGGAGGCAGCAACTGGCTGAACAGTCAATGTAAAGTTTAATGATATAAATGAACTTAAAACAACATAATACATTAGGACACACAGACACACATGCAGCACGGCCACGTGCATCTTTCTCTCTCGAACCGGCATCTCTGGCTGCCCTTTATCGTGCTCTCCTACTGATCAGCTGATTCGGGGAGAGAGACGCTGCCCTTCTGACCATTCTGTCAGCCGGTGGTCCACCCCTCCTCCTGCGAACCTGGGGGAGAGACGAGCGGAGACAGAAAGATAGAGAGAGAGGAAAGAGAAAGAAGAACTTGCTCACCGGCTCCTGGACGCACTGTCGCCTGGTCCTCAACCACTCCTCCACCATCTGGCGGTCGCCAGCTCGCTCCTCCCCGGCAGACGGCAGTGAGTCCTCCGGGCCCTGCATTCCTCCTCCCTCCTGGGTTTCGGCACCAATGTAATGCGGTTCAGGATGGGCAAGGAGGAGGCAGGAAATGGCTGTATGCTTTTGTGGCATAATGTAAATTACCACAAAAATTATTTCAACATCCCTTAAAAAACATTAAAAATCTCTTTCAAAATCCACTTTTTTCTTTAAAAAAAAACAAACAAACTTGAGGTTAAAAGTGAGGCAATTACAATGGAAGTGAATGAGGAAAATTTTGGGAGGGTTTAAAGGCAAAAATGTGGTTTCTAATTTTATAAAAGTATTTACATTCTTCTGTTAATACTCATGTATTATTTGATCTGTTTCACTTTGTATTATATTACCCTGGGATACGATTTAAAAAATACATAAAAAAAAAAACTGTTACTAGGCTTCTTACACAGCTGAGGGAGTGACACAAACTTTGGTCTGTTTCTCTCTTCTTACTGATGTTATCCAGCTATGTGTATATTTTATCCTCTTTTGCAAAGCCGTGCAAGCATAATCATTTATTTTTTCTTTTGCTGTTGTAGCAAAAGAGGTAAGCAAAAATTTAATTTAGTGTGGCTGTAGTTGGCTTTAGTATAATGATAATATAAAAGCCAATATAAAAGCCAAATATTTAATTTAACTAACATGTTGTCTTTATATAATATCACACTAATTTTCTCACTGTAAAATTGGGTCTTTAGACATAAAAATATAAAGCTGGCTTTATGTTTTAGGAAGGGGTCCCTAGCAAGGATATCATCATATTTAGGTGTCCTTGGTATCAAAAAGTTTGAAAACCACTGTCCTAATAAGCGCACTTTCTAACTTGACGTTTGGTCGCTGATAGCGTAACCATGGTGGCAGCCCTCAATTACCCATGATTGGCCGATCCGTGGGAATATTTAAATCTGACCTGTGCGCTGATTGGCTGATGGGCGGTCTGTGGAGCTGTGAGAGTCTGCACCGTTCCGGGTTATTGTCAGTCTCGGCAGCTCGGCGCAGGGGTGAGGTGCATTGCCTATGAGCGTTCCACAGAGCTGCGGAATATAGACGAAATAGTGATTTAAATAGATTAATTCTTGGCTGGTGTAAATGTGAACAAGAACCTTAGCCTTTGGAGTCCTTCAGCGGAATAATTAA
Organism: Xyrauchen texanus; assembly: GCF_025860055.1. Taxonomy (NCBI): domain Eukaryota; kingdom Metazoa; phylum Chordata; class Actinopteri; order Cypriniformes; family Catostomidae; genus Xyrauchen; species Xyrauchen texanus. Next base: position 48,220,245 of record NC_068278.1, on the reverse strand, counting down.
ACGGACATTGGAGTTGATCGCGACCAAAGGTTTCTGAGCAAAGGGATGAAGAGAACCGCTGGAAGCGAACGGTGATTTCTCTTCTGCGGGATTAAACGGCGTATATTCAATTCCTGCACCTGCTCTTCAATTAAAGGAATATCTTCTTAAACACCACCGGAGCTTTTCATCACATACCGAGGAGAAAATTATCCCTCTTGATTGTGTAAGCCAAAGTCAGTTCGCTGTTTGGATTTAAGGACATTACCAAATCTGAGTTTATTTAATTGGCAAAGCACTTATTTATTTACCGGATTCGTGTCAGCTGTGGTATTTAATAAGATGTTTTTACTGGAATTTGCAATTTCCTACTAAACTTTAATCGGAGATTATTCCAGCAAGTAATCGGGTAAAAAATCCTGAGCGACGGAATCATTTGCGTTCGTTCAAAACGCAGTTAACGGACTAACGGCATTTTTCAGGAACTGCTCCGCATTCGTCTAGAAGTAAGATCGAATTCAGTAAAAATAAAAAGAGGAAATCTGGAACTCCACCTTTTATAGAAAACAACGGAAAAGTGCCCAACGATCCTGCAAAAGAGTCAGTTTTTGGATGACGTTTACCTTTTTACGCGCGTGACGTAAAACGAAGAATAAACTTATAAATCGACTGAAGATACCAGGGAGTATATATTTTCCATTTTATCTGAGGACTTTTTTGTTTTATTCCTTCCCTCGTTCCCAAAGTCCCGTCGGCAAGAACCTGCATGGAAATCTAGTCAGCACCACAGAGCAATTTATGGTAAATACTTTCCCTTATTCATAATTTAATCTGTAATTCATCTTAACGCGAACAAATGCATCTATATCAGCTTTGTTAAAAAGTAGGCTACTTTGCTGACACCGCTTTCTCATAATTGAACGTCTTTTGTTTTAGAGAGAGGCTACACTACAATCAATAGTATATATAGCCTAACAAAAATGGACCACGGTAACTGTAGTTTCTGGTACTTAAATTGTTGTTTGTAGGTTACTGCGTAATCCTAATGAAGTAATCGGCCTATAGGGTCTCATTCAACCACTTTAAGATCTTTATGTGGATGTTATAGTTACAGCAAGTAAAATCCAATTTATGCTAAATGCGTGACTGTAATTTGTTAAGCAGACTGGAAGGCAGTAGCGTCTACTTTGAATGGGGCTGATTTTTAGAAATGATTAGCTTCATTTAAATAACGCTCTGAAGTGATATCGGAGGCGTCCTGTTGGGTCCTTGGCCGAAATTCAACCTTTGTTTCACGGTTTTAACTCAAAGGAAGTGCGGTAAAAATTGAGGTGTCGGGCGCTGGATGACACCAAAACACGCTATGATGTTTAAAAGTGTGCTGTGCGATTAAAGCCGCTGACTGAGGCGACAGGAAGAATGCTCTTAAAGCATAAAATCTGGTTACAACATGAAGACAGGCGAGAGAATCTGAATGAAAGGTGTGAAAGTCTTTGACAGAACCCTCGCATCCTAGTTTCTGCACTGTGTGTGTCAGTGAAATATGTCTTAATCTCTAAATTTGAATTGTGCTATGGTTGAAGATCTGTGCTGATAAGTGAAGGGTTCGTAGGTTTGAACCCCAACCTGGTTGGTAATCCATTAACCGTCACCAATGTGCCCTTGAGTATGGCGTTTAACCTCAGGTTGCTCCAGGGAGACTGACCCTGTAATAAATGCATAGCAAGATATTTTTGTATTAAAGCAAAATAACTAAATAGTTGTATGGCCTTTTGTTCAAAGATGCAAGCTGTCCATCTGGAAGGTGAGGTTGGTCGTCAACAGGTTTTCATGTAAAGCTATTATCCTAACAGTCGGCTGCCAGCTGTTCCTTCTCCATGCATCGCTTCCATCGTTCCCAAGAAATGACGTTTTGCATATTCTATCCCTTTGAAATCTAATCAGTGAATGGTCTTTTTAGGGACACTGGCTAAAGTACAGATTATAGGTTATATTTTGGCTTTGAACACAGGTCAGTTGGTCTAAACAACACCCCCATTTTTGCAGACTTTCTGGAATTTAGAAGAATAGTTATATTGACACATGCACAAAAAAAAAAAAAAAAACTTTCCTGAGAAATGTTGCTGTATACAGAGAACAGCGTATCGTTGTCTTTAAACAACTCCTATTTGACAAAAAAAATCCCCAAGAACTGAAATGTTTTCTGCTTTTACTGTCATTTACTTACAAGTAGGCCCCCTTTTAAATGAATATCATGGGTTCAATACAAGTTAAGTTTAATCAACATCATTTGTGGCATAATGTTGATTAGCACAAAAATGTGTTTTGACTTGTACCTCTTTTCTGGTTTACAGTGAGGCAGTGAGTATTTTAAATTTTGGACCTATTAACTTCCGCTGTGGAAGTTAATAGGTCCAAACTTTAAAATACTCACTGTTTCTAAAGTATAGCTGCAAGACATAAACAATAGTGTGTGTTAACATTATTTTAGCATGATAAAATTGCCTACTAACCTTTTCTGTATTAAATTTTGTAACATTGTAAACCCGATAACCCTTAAATAACACTAAAAATGTAGATTTATACATCTTTACATCTCAAATAATGCATGTTTTAACAGAAGAACTAATGTTAGTAGTGCTTTCATAAAATCATAAAAAATCAGCCCCTTTCACCTCAATTTGCGTGCCTTACTGTAACGTAGATTTTTGCTGGGTTTTTTTTATATAAACCTCGGACAAGTCAAAATATTATGTGTTAATCAACATTATGCCACAAAGCTGTCGATTGAGTTTAACTTCTATTGAACCTGGAAAATCGCTTTAAAACGAAATTACAGGTATCTTAAAATTGCACACTATGTAGTTCATCAAAAGCTTTAAGTTTAGATCAGTGTGGACCTGTTTAAAGGTTGTCTGTCAGAAAGGAGTTTAATTTCCCCCCATGCATTACAAAAAGTCTCTTGAGGCCAAGTCCCCCACTCCCCATTATTTCTCTGCTGCTCTCACTAATGTGATTGGCCCCCTGCTCCACAGTGGACGTTCCACTCTGCAAGTCATCACTCTGGAGGCTTAGGGCTCTGGCTTTTAGCTCGGATCCAGCATGTGGCCTTCCTCAGGGCCTGGCAGCCTCATTACCCCAGCAGAGTCCCTCACTCTGAGGGCTGCAGCTCCCTCCACCCATGGAGACAGCACCTGTCAAGGAATATGCTCACCACTCTATTGAATAAAACATTCGGTGATGTACGAGTGGAAAGGTTCACCTCCGGGGGCCAGAGTTGCCTCATTTCCTACTCCTGCTGCACATCCGTGACCCGCTGAGCAAATTGGCCCGGTATTAGCTCTGCGGCTCGATCTCGCCTAAACAAATAGAGCTTCCAGCATAATGCTAATCTCAACTGAGCTGAGTGTGTGTGGGGGAGTCAGGGAGATAACTGGTGGGAATATGGTATGGTCTAATATTTAGGTCACTGAATGGCCTTACTGTAGTTTCTCATTTTTCTATAGTTTATTTAATTTTTTCTTTTTGTCAGTTTCTTGTTGTTGTTGACTTTGTTTTTAGCTTCTAACTTGGTCACATTGGTGGGTACCTGGTAGAATATTTGTTTTGAGAAGTGGAGTGTTCGAATCAGACTTTTCCTCAGAGACAACTCTGTGGTATATTATAACAGCAGAGGTAGCCTTAAAAAAGGATTTGCAATAGAAAATTGCTGTCAATAAGTTTTGCAAGGACATCATGCCCTGAAAGCCATCCATAAATGTTTTTTATTGTATCACCATCAGCAATAAGTTTTGGCTTGATATAGAAGTGCAATTCAACCTCCACCAACTGTATTGAATGAGAAATATCTTAATGAGATTAAATCAAGAGTGAATTTACAGAGGTATGAAGTTGAACTCATACCCGTTTTACAGTTTCTGCTTCAGCAGCAGATGTTGATGGATAGTTTAATTTTGTAAAGATATTATTAAAGAAGCGTGCACTGTTCATTTGAATATAGAGATAAATGTGCAGATTGATTGATTGATGGCCATGAGCTGAATCACTCAACCGTTCTCTTATTAAAACTAGAGCTAAGGGAGAGAGTGAGAGTTTCTCTCATGAATATCGTTATACTTGTATAACTTTAATTTCCTGCTTTTTATATTTATCGGTATTTTTCTATTTTTGTCCCAGTAAGATTTTCTGGTCCTATTATCGAACCTAAAGCATAACTGGAAGACAGTAGGATATTTCTCATTGGAAATAAATAACAGAAAGGAAAAAACTCCAACCGGCACACAGTGCTTTTTTCCCCCATTCTTCTACCATAAATAAGCTTTTCAAGTAACACCGCTTTTGGAACAGCACATGGCCTAAAACAAATGCTCTTGCAAAATACCTTTCCTTTTCCTGAGGGATTTGTGAAACAGTTAGATGGATGGATTGGGCAGGACATGGTCCTTTAACTTCTCTCTCTGGAGTGTCCTAACAGTGGGTCATTAGGTACCAACATCTCTCTCCCCTACTGCTAGGGACACAGTCTCACTCACTCACATGATAGTTTTGCCCCATAACAAGATCAAAGTATAATATCTTAATGTATAGGGTTGGGAACCCAGAACCAGAGCAGGATGATTTTCATTACTTTTGGTTCCGTTAATGGTTCGCAATAACCTGCTTTCTGGTGTGCGTGTAAATGTAGTCATTGTTTCCTGTTTTACCATTCAGCAGAACTGTAACACCGCTATTGAATCAGCAGTGCAAAAGCACAGCCAGTGTAGAGCGATTCCGGAACAAATTAATCTTTGAGCGATTCTTTTGAATATATAGCACGAAACCTACAGTGTACAGTGTATACACAACAGACCGGTGTAGTGCAATTCTCAAATGTCATTTACCATGTCCAGCAGTAAATCAAATAAGATATTGTATTGAAAGAATGGAAACTGCTAAGGAACTGGAAACGTTAAGAGGAATCGGAACCGGAATCATTTAATTCCTTATGAGTCCAATCCTTCTGTACATAAGCACATTCATTCAATGTAGTTTCTTTTGGTTCATGGAATTTTTGCACCCCCTAAACTTAATTCCTTCAAGATTGTTTATTTTCTGATAATGTGCAGCAGGTCATTGCCATCTGAACCCATGGTTGCTCTGTTTGTTTTTTGAGGTTCAGTTGAATTTTAACGAGTTAGGGGAGGGGGTGAGGGAGGACCTGACGTGGACCTTGTCCCAGATTCAGCCTGTCAAAATGGCATCCCTGATGTCCACGCAGTAACATGCAAAAAAAAGTGTCTAAACTTTCTGGTTCCTTTCACCTTCACTACCAGAATGGGACTCCATCTTGTGCTGTTTTGAAATCACTAGTACTTTAAAAAATTAATAGACCAATTTACTGCGGCAGCTGAGAAACATAGAATAGAAAAGAATGTCAAAAGAAAAATCTCTTTGTTAGTTGTGAAATTGCAGTGAATGGATTGTGAAAGCTCCTGTCTCGCTGCTCTCCTACAGAGCTCCTCCTGCAAGTATTGAGTGTAAAGGAGATGCCATTGTTCCGGAAGAGCTATTATATCTGTGCCCCTGGTAATCCGCAATTCCTATCCTCTATCCCCCACTCCAGTCTCCAAGCCGTTCGTACTATGCTAATGTTGCCAACATCTGTTAACACGCAGCACCTGTGGTGGAGACTGTTTGATTTTCTGCTTTTCTCCCCTGTTGATACATAAAAGGCTCAGCCCACATTGCTTTCATAGGTGATATTGATTAAAAGTGTTGGGAAGAAAATCTAAACGTGGATATGTTGTCAAGATTCACCGCTCTAAATGGAATTTCTGGATAACGAGTATTGTTGTTGTTTACTTGACCGTTGAGATGCTGCAGTTTCAATTTCGGCAGCTTTGTCCTCATCCAGATAAGATGCAGGCTGCGGTTTGTTGATTTGATGATACTGAGATCCTCCCCCTTTGACACCTCAGCAGCTTCAAGGAGATGATGATAACACCACTTATTCAGCATCTTCTTTGCCTTCTAAAGTAATTCTTTCAGATAGTTTGGCCTTCTAAGTTATGTTAAAAAAAAATCTCCTCCTCTATTACTCACTGGCAGTTTGAAGATAGACTAAAGCGATAGTTCATCCAAAAAAGAAAATTCTTTAATTTACACATGCTCATGTTGTTTCGGAAACCATATGACTGACTTTTCTATCTGGAACACAAAAGGAGATGTTAGGCAGAATTACTGCCTCATTGCATAGAAAAAGGTGCAATGAAGGTGAATGATGACTGAGACTAAGGCCATGTCCACACTTATCCGTTTAGGATCAAAGTATGCAGTTATGGTGAGCATTTTTGAAATGTAGAATTAGGAAAAATGCTGTTTAAGTGAGGATGAGAGTCGTAAATGTAGCAAAATCGATGCGTTTCAAACTGAAACGTTACTGTTGATGTGCTCTAATATACTGCCTATACACCTATGACTGTGTGGCAACACATGGCTCCAATGCCATCATTAAGTTTGCTGACGGTACGACGGTGGTAGGTCTGATCACTGACAATGATGAAACGGCCTACAGAGAGGAGATGCACACTCTGACACACTGGTGTCATGAGCACAACCTCTCCCTCAATGTCTGTAAGACCAAGGAGCTTGTGGTGGACTTCAGGAGGAAAGACAAAGAACACAGCCCCATCACCATTAATGGAGCACCGGTGGAGAGAGTCAGCAGTTTGAAGTTCCTCGGTGTCCACATTACTGAGGAACTTGCATGGTCCGTCCACACTGAGGCTGTTGTGAAGAAGGCTCACCAGCGCCTCCTCTTCCTGAGACGGCTGAGGAAGTTTGGAACGAACCACCACATCCTCACACGGTTCTACACCAGCACTGTAGAGAGCATCCTGACTGGCTGCATCACCGCCTGGTATGGCAATAGCACCGCCCACAACCGGAAAGAGCTGCAAAGGGTGGTGCGAACTGCCAGAAACATCATCGGAGGTGAGCTTCCCTCCAGGACATCTATTACAGGTGGTGAGGCTGTTGAGAAGCTTTGAGGATCATCAGAGACTCCAGCCACCCGAGTCATGGGCTGCTCTCACTGCTACCATCAGGCAGGCGGTATCGCAGCATCAGGACCCGCACCAGCCGACTACATGATAGCTTCTTCCCCCAAGCGGTCAGACTTTTGAGCTCTTGATCTCTCATGATCAACAATCAGCATTGCACTTTTTTAATTATCATCTTGTATCACACACTGGACTGTCAAATATATTCTCCCCAATTTTATATATATATATTTTATATACCCTTACCCTTATTTTTTATTGTATGTGTATTATATATTGTAAGTATTGTTTACTGTACATTTGTATATTGTGTTGTGTAAGTATGTGTACATTTGTTATGTAAATTGTGTTGTGTAAATATGTTGTTTATTGTAATTGGTACTGCTATGTTATTCGGATTTGCACACAAGACTTTCACCTACTGTTGCACTTGTGTACACAGTAGTGTGACAATAAAGGGATTTGATTTGATTACATCTCCTTTTTGTGTTCAACTGAAGAAAGTCAGTCATACAGGTTTGGAACAACATGATGTTGAGTAAATGTTGACAGAATTTTCATTTTTGTGTGAACTATCCTTTAACACAATTCTCTTTTATGGCTTGACTTTAAACAGTTCAAAAAAAGTCCAGTCAAACTCTGTTTGAGCATCTGAGGGATTTATTTTTTTTATTTCTTCAGGGTGAAGGACATACCTGTGGACATGTTTGTCAATGAATGGCTCTTCGTGCAGAGGAAGAATGGCAGATTAAATGGTGTATGAATTCAAATCCACTTCTGAGCCTTTGAAAAGACGGCCTTTGCTTCAAAGCTAATCATACTAGAGAACAGGAATCATATCAGTGCCACTGTTTGTAAACGGACCACAGAGCTCCTTTGAAGGGCAAATCATTCTTCCTAAAACAAATGGCTGTGTAATCGGCCTCCTGGGCAGATTGATTTCCTGCTGGTGACAGAGGGAGAACTGCTTGGAAAGTGGCCCTGCAAGCTGCTCCTAAAGTACTAAAAAGTTTGCCTGGGCATCAATCATTGCGAATTACGGGTGTGTTTTGAAATAACTTTTCTAGAGAATTCATAGTGCATCCTGTTCCCTCTTGTAAAAGGAATAGTTTAATTTCATTGAGTTACTACTACTTGTATTCAGTTACAGACTTCACTCCCTTCACTATTGTGTCTCTGCCAGATAATTCACTGAAAAGCTTTCAGAGCAGCTCTGCTATATGCTTTTGCTGATGCTGTTGTTCTTTACCCCATTTTTGCAACCGATTTGGGCAATATCCTGACTCCAACTCCCGCACCCTCCCATGGTTCATTTCATCATTGTGGCATGCTGTAATGAAACCAGCACTGCAATCCAAGGCTGTGGTGTTAAGACTATATTTCTGACCATTTCTTAAAGAGTTAGTTCGTCCAAAAATGTAATTTTTCATCATTTACTCACCCTCATGTTATCCGAACCTAAGTTTTGAAAGAATGTTCATGCTGCTTTTTTTTTTTTTTGTTTGTTTTAAAAAAAAAAAAAGCTTGTAGGGACAAGGTACTCAAACCTAATACTAAGAGCATCTGAATGCTACTGAAGAGGAAGATTATCAGTGAATTTTTTTAACATTTTGGCCTTTCTCGTTCAAAGCTATCGTATGGCTTCTGAAGACTCGGAACATGGTACACAAGACACATGACCACATTTATGGCGCTTTTTTGTGCTTTTTGGAACTTAATGCTTTCATTGTATGGAAGAGTTACGCAAGCATTCTTCATAATTATTATTTTGTGTTCCATGACAGAAATTAAGGCCACATCCCCACTACACATTTTAATATGAAAATGCTTTCATTTTGTGTCGTCTTTCCTGTTTATGCCTCACATCCTGTTTTTCTATCACCAAAAACTGAATACAATTAAGTGCATGCGCAATAAATTTGAGACATAAGCATGTGCAATTTTTATACTGCAGCAAACTGCAATTTTATCATTTGTTTTGGTAACAATGTACAATAAGGTTCCATTTGTTAACATAAGTTAACATAAGCTAACAATGAACAACATTTTCACAGCATTTATTAATCATAGTTAATGTTACTTTCAACATACACATTTTAAAATTCAAAAGTTGTACGTGTTAACATTTAGTTAATAAACTTTGAACTATCAATGAATGATTGTATTTTTACTAACATTAACAAAGATTAATAAATGCTTTAAAAAATATATTGTACATGAAATATAACTTTTTTATTTTTACATTTAGAGCTCTCTGATGTTTAAATCACCATTCTTATCGGTGCACATCCTTTATACACTGATGAGATCTCTCTTATCAGAATGCAGTGGGCAAAAAAAGGTACCAGAGAAATAATCAAACCGAAATCTAGAAAGTGAAGAAAGAAAATCAAAAAGGAATAAAGAAATAACTGACGCTATCATCGAACACTTATGCAAAAACGTAAAATGTTTCTGATGCATATATATATGCATAAGGCCAAACATTTGCCAAAATTGCTATTAAAATCTTAATCGTAATATCATAAAAAAAAAAAAGAAATTGCTATTTTTTTTTTTTTTTTGTTCATATTGCACAGCCCTACTTTGGAAAACATTTATGTTATGAAACCGAGATCAAAGTTTTCAAGCAGAACAGGATTAGTGTGGATTGTCATATGGGTTTGGAACGACTAGAAGGTGAATAAATGATGGGAGGATTAAAAATTTTTTGGGTGAGCTATTCTTTTTAGAGAAAAACGGCCTGTTGTCTGTCCTGTGTTGATTTTTTTACATTTGTACCCTGCGTTTACATAGGTGTTATGTCTGTCAAGGCTCGAACCCCATAGCTTATCTTGGATCACTATCATGCTCCTGTCAACCCCTAAACTGTCAATCCTCTTATTATAAAGAACGGTTCACCTGTTTGTACTTATGGACCTCACTGATCAGACATGACACATGCATAAGATATGGCCTTACTGCAGCACATAACAAAGTGGCTGATGTTCTCATGGAGTGGAAAGTTCTACTAATCCCTCAGGAGGGTTTGACATGCTGTGATGGAAGTCAAAGCTCAATTATATGTCTTTCAGTTGTTCACCGTTCCAATAGTATATCCTCATTATTTAGACTATTGAAAGAGACATAAACGGCAAATGGGCTGTGAAAATCAAACTGTTGTTATAACTGTGTTCGAAATTATTTTGTGGAGGTTCAATAATTAGACATATTTTTGACTGTATTTACTAGTAAGTTTGTCTGGCAGACGGAGTGACTAAAATCAGACTCCCTCTGTGCTCCTGAGTCTTATTTTTTTAATGTTGTAATGGGCAGCCTTTAAAGTTGGGAAAAAATTGCATGCTTGTGTACACTGTTCCAACATATTAAAGCTAGTCAAATGTAGTGAAAGCCATAGACTGCGACCTGTTTACAAATCCTGTTTAGTTTACTGGCAGAGAAAATGGGTTTTGTTATGCGGTGTGGTTCAAAGTTTAAAGTATTTAATTATGCTCTCAACCATGTCCGAAAATAAAAATTAAAGGAGCGAGTTTATGCTCCCTTTTGCACATTCAAATTACACAAAGTGGATTTACGTAAATCAAGGTGGTCAAAACGAATACCACTGTCATTGCATTGATTTGGATAGCCCTCACACACACACACAAACACACTCACACGCAATCTGTTGGTACAGGCTGTTTCCCCATAGAGGCGGTTAGTCAACTCTTGTAGTGTTGTCAGAAGGTAATGAAATTTCCACAGACTGCAGAAAACAATGCCTACAGCCTCGGCCGTGTGCGATTAGCAATCCCACACCCCCCACCATCGGCTTCACACTGTGTGTTGGGAACGCAACGGGGTGTAATAAAAACTTGAGAGATTTGTATCACGATTGCCAGGCCTAGACTTGGAATTGTTAATGATGTTAATGGGTCAGAATACAAAATCTCATGACCAAATATCCCTTCGATAAGTTTGTACCACTTCAGTGGACTTTTTTGCCATGTTAATATTGTTTAGAGGCAGTGGCAAACACCAAAGCACACGGCGTAATGTAATGCCATTATTGCTGTACAGCACTCTGCCACTGTAGGCTAGTGTTTCTGCCATCTTCTGCCAATGTTATTGCACTTGTCTAAAAGTTCTATACCAACAATGATATTAGGCCCCCAGGCGTCTACTTTTCTGCATGCCTTCCACTGCTCGAACACAGGATGAAGACTGGACACATACACGCACACACTTTTTCAACCAAAGCTCCTGCTTTATTACCTCCTGCCTGCTGCTGGAATTGCTTTCCTCCCTCGAGTGAGCTGGGCATAGGCAGCTTTATTGTATTAACCTATTTGTGTGTCAAGAACGATTGCGCCACTCTTTATCACTGTTTGTATTTGGGGGTTGACAGATGAACGGTCACCTAGCTCTCCTCTGGGGGATAAAGAATAGTTGCTAAGCAATTTTGGCCACCCCCCAACAACCCTTCATCCATAGTAATCACTTTTATCTCTCAAAAATGTCATGTATAAATATGAGTCCACACAAATCCTCGAAAAACCTACATAATGGCTCTTTCATTTATTTCATTGGGCGGGCCTATAAGAAGCTGTTTGATCACAGACCACCTGTTTGCTTCCAGACTAATCAAAATATATCTAGAACTGGATTAATTCTGAGTGGTTGGTCAGAGCTGTGGTATGGTGGGTAGCGTGTGTGCTGCAGACTCATCATGCTATGGTGCTTGAGGTGGGGTTGCTTTATGTTGTTTCCTATTACCCTTACCTCTCTCAATGTTCTATACTGTCCAAAAGTTTAGATATTTTTTCAGAACCAATGTGCATCTACAAGATTGATGCCCTAGTGAAGAGTTAACTGAAAACTATAAGGCCTGGAGGGGTGAAACCATGCATCAGATACATTTAACCGGGTTAAGATTCAACTTTATTATCATTGTGCAGAGTACAGAGCCAATGAAATGCAGTAGTTTTCACATATCCCAACTAAGCTGGGGTCAGAGCGCAGGGTCAGCCATGAAACAGCGCCCCTGAAGTTGATAGGGTCAAGGGCCTTGCTCAAGGGCTCAACAGTGAACCGTGCTTCAGATATATTTAACCGGGTTTAAGGCATCAGCGCACAATATGTAGAGCGCAACGGTGCCCATCCACATTTTAGTATGTCTTGCTTCCATATGTATTTTTCTCTATAGGGATTTCATAATGCAATTCTAAGCCATGAAATAAACCAACCAGCTCCAAGGTGAATCACATCATTACAAACTTCGATTTGAATCAAAAAAAGTATTTGAAAATCAGACCAAAAGCTACAAGACTGTGTAATTCATGTTTTTAATGAGGGAAAGAACTACAGTCCCATAAAGCAACGTGAGTGATGTTATTGAATTAAAAATGATGGAAAAACTTGTGCCATTTGCAATGTGTCATGGAAGTGGCCTGTCGCTGCACTGCTCTTTTGCTAAAGGTTTGAAAGTATATGTCACTGTGGAACAACAATGGGTGTTTTCAAACCGGGATGGGCGTATTTCAACTCTCCAGTGAAAGTAGGGAAAATGTAGAAGGCAAATCGTGGAAAGTGGTTAAAAAACTCCCATTCTGGTTTGAAAATGACCACTGATAGGGAAACACCTGTTTTTGTTCTGCCTATACACAAGTCTCGAGGTTGGTTTGCCATGATTCTCTGATTGGTGGATTTTCCACCTCATCATGGATAATTAAGTACTTCAGGAATTCTTCCATTAAACACAAATTTTTTTTTTTTTAATGAAGTAGAAATGCCGTGGACTGATGGCTTCAGCAGAAGCATGGACCATTAATGAATAACCTTGAAGCACATGGTAGGTCTGTCTGTAAAGGTTTATAAATTATTGTTAATACTCCGTACCCCAGTGGAAAAAGAATTAAAGGGATTTTTACTTCTGGAACCAGACTGTTGCACTCTATTGAAGCATGTACATGACCCTCTAGGACCACATCTTGGACCACTGTCCTTTTCAATTATAGAAGTGCAGAAAGCCCCAAAAAGTGAGAAATGCTGAAAAAAAAACAGAGAGTTTGTAGGTTTAGAATCTAAAAAACCTGTTTTTCTCTGTGCTGTTACATTATCTGTCTTGCAATGTTGATCCGTTACTGCTTTATCTAAAAACCCTGATCGTACATCTTCCTGTCAAACTTTGGTCCTTGCTATGACAACAGCCTTGAAACTTGCTAGGAAGCTAGAAGAGAGCATTTTCAAAAGAGCTTTTATTGTTTATAAAATCCCATGTTTGCTACCTCTGCTGTATGCATGATTGCATGTACATGTGTGTATGTGTGTGCGTTTTTTATGTTACCATCTGTGTCTGACCCCAATTTACACACTGCATTTTCCTGGAAAAAGTCATTCATGTTCTTTTAGAGTTTCAGTCGTAATTTGTGTGCGGCCAATTATATTTCTGGCTTTGAAGACTTTCCTCTCGCTTCTCCAGGTTGGGACGAAAATTAATTTTGAGCTTCCCGAGAGCCTCAAAGCCCAAATTAGTTTCTGATTTAAAAAAAATCAAGGACTTCATGCTTTTAATTTTACATTTCAGTTTTGATTCCTTTTGGACTTAGACTTAATTGGAGTTTGAGCCACTGCAATGATGCCGAAAAACAGATTCAATAGTTTTTACTGCTGGAAATTTTAATTTGTGGCTGTAACACGGACTGTTTTGTTTTTAAGATTAATTCTGTCTAGTTCGGAATCAAAACACACTTCCAGAACTTGGTAATGGGTTACTCAGTTGTGTTGGTCTGTTATCTGCCTGGTGTTTACATTACTTTGCATGCACAAGTTATTTGTTATATTGATGGGTAATTATTAAAGGATATGGCTTAATTATTGATAAATATCAGTCAGAATCCTCTGATGGTTCCAAGTTCATTGCTTTTATTTTCTTCTTTAAGCTCTCCAGGGACCCTTAATTGCAATTGCATAAATAAATAGATTGGGTGTTGATATAGAAGCAGGTCTGATTTTAAAGGAAGCCATCATCTCTTTTGATTTGTGTTCCAGGTGATAACAAAACAATGTTTCAATAAAAGCAGCATGAGTGCTCAACGAAACTGTAGCTGTTGGATTTCATTTTGGAAGTTTTGTATGTGTTGTGGAGTTCTGTCTGCTCATCTTGTCCCTCGCTCAAGCGGCTCTGCACCGATTCCATGAGATCTGTCTGCGAGACCGTCTGTGACAGCTCTGCTGTTCATGGAGTCAGAATGCAGACATGCTGAAAACACAGCATACACGTTCTAACCTCCCATGTGTGCCTCTGGAACATCTGTCCAGCTGTCAGCCTGTCTTAGCCAATCAGATCCTGCTTTGGGCAGTAGCTGTGGAAGTGTAGCTGGAGGTTTGTGTGTTTGTGTCTGAGGAATATGAGAGTGTGTTGGAGCATTGCTCTTGTGCTTTTACACCAAACATGCACACACTCTCCCTCTGTGCCTGTTAACCAATAATGTGCAGAGATGTGAACGCCAGATGGTACCTAATTTTTCTCTGCTTTTTTTATTTGTATGATTTTTTTGTATTAAATTCAAATTGTCAACTCCCCTTATTATTTATAAGGGAAAGAGTTTGGCATTCGACATAATTATGTTAGCAATAAAATCAGTAAAGTCAATCTTTTTTCCTCCGAAGTTCATTTTAATGATTAAGTTGAACTGAAATGATGAAGTTGTTAATGTTGGGACCATGAAAAAGCAATCTTTGACAGTCTACAAAACTGATTTTAAAAGCATTGTGAAAAAAGGCAATACTAACAAAATACTTGTTTTTACTATAAAGAGCATGTAAACAAAATGTAGTAATGATAAATTGATGAACCACTTTTAAACCCGTTCATGGAATCAAATTGTTCAATTGCATTGAAAAACTTCAATGACTCTGACCTATCAGTTGTAGTGGCATGTGCTTAAATGATTAACAAAATATTTATTATACTGGAAAACGAGTCACATCAACAAATAATTTTTTGAATCTGTTCTTTGAAATGAACCCATTCTAGTTTCAAGTTCCTCTTAAGCTATGGTCACACTATCCAAGTTTCCAGCAGTTTTCAGTTGTGTTCCATAAATCAGTCATAATCTGAAACGTTTGAGAAAATTCTGTTGATGGGTGTCGCATCCTTGACCATTAGTAAGTTGTTTCAAGTCAGTTAGTGTGCCCAGTGGCATAATCACAGAGTGTGTTTTATATATATATATATATATAATGTGTATATATATATATATATATATATATATATATATATATATATATATATATATATATGTATGAGTAAACGATTTTATCACACTAAAATAATTTTTCGAAACTGTATTTTAGCATTTATGGACTGTCCCCATTCACTTCCATTTGTAAGTGCTTTACCGGAACCGCGTTCGATTGAGTTTAACTTGTATTGTACCTGGAATATCCTTTAAACATTCTTCCCCCTCACGGTAAGAAGAGCCATGTGCGCGACTAGTTCTTAACATGCACTATCTCTTGGCTGTGAGATCATAGCTCTTTCTTGTGACTGCCTCACTGAGAGACTCCTGGTCTGAAGCTCCCATCCTTCATCAGTGGCACAGAATGACACTTCAGATAAAGGAGGAGAATTCTATTTATGTCTGCCTGTAAACAAAGCCCCAGTGAGGGAGAGCTAATGGCCTGGAACTGACGAGAGCCTGCAGGGATATCTTACTCTCCTCCCTCCCTCTCTTGCTGCTCTTGTCACCCGCTTTTCTCCTCTCCCTCTGGTCGTGGTGGTAGGGGTGTAGTAGATGGAAGAATCAGGCTGAAAGGAACCGTGTTGAAGCAGTCAGTGTTCTGATGTGAGGAGAAAAGCTTTCAGGTCCTCTGTCAGAGAGAGAGAGGAAGACCAGAATCCGAGAGACCGGAGGGAAATTTCTCTGGGAAGAGACTGTGTAGCGAGAACAGCTGTTCAGAATGTACTCTCTTTTTCTTTGGCCCCATCTCTAGGTTCAAATCCACTGCACATCAAACATTTAACACTCACTTTTACATCAGTTTCTCTAGATGTTGTACCAGTGATTTATTTTGTATTTTTTTTAGAAGCTCTTTTTGATCTTTGAAGCCCTTCAAGTTCTCAAAGATTGGCATAAGGAATTTAATTTACCATGACATATGGTTGGGATCGCATGCTTAAAGTATAATTTTGATTGGTCCCACATGATTTTACCAAACTCTCACATTCTTTTTTTAACAGATTAATTGCCATCTTTCTTTATAAATTATGTTTGATTGATGTTTCCTACAAGGTGACAGCTGTTGGTTATAGGGGAATGCTTGATTGATCCACACTGATGGAGCAGAGACAAGCCATGAAGTTCTTTTATTGAGTGTCACTTACGACATGTCTTGAAATGGCAGACTCATTCTGTTCTTCATCTCTCTTGCTATTGACAGACTTGTGCCGGGTATTGAATCTGGGATTGTTAAGCAGACGTTCGATAGCAAGTCTTTGTTATGATTGAACGGCTGAGACACCATCTTCTCAGCAAATCCTGAATTCCGAAAACTTCTCCCCTCCCTACCGCTTCACGTCGATACGTTCGCTAACCCCGATGACAAGCAAAATGCTGGCACTCATGACTTTTTGTTTTGTCATTCAAATTCGTCCCATTGATGTTGACAGCCTTGATTGACAGGCAAAATTCAGAGAGTAGCGATAGCAATCAGTCCTCATCAGCTGTATTTGTGACCATGGACAATAGTTTCTCTTTCATTTCTCCCTGGTTTTCACACTCCTCCCCCGTCACAGAAAACTCAGACGATTGCATTTCTGTCACGACAGAGGGCTATTAATCTTTTAAATCCGAGCCAGACCTGAGTAGCATTGTGTTCAGGAAACTGAGAGCTCTCTGTGTAGACCACTTTGAAAGGGCAAATGGGGGGAACGGAACAGGTTTGTTCTTTTGGTAAAAGGAGAAACCAAACACACAATATTAGAAATCCAATCTTTCAGAGATTGATAGACAAGCAACATGCAGATGGTGATCTGATTATGAAATCAGGCTGGCCGCTTTTACCTGATATCCCTTAGGTCATTTGCTTGCTCTCGCTCACTCTCATCTGTCCTGTTAGTCCGTTTGGTGTCACTGGGTGTATTTTTCATATAAGCCCACATGACACTTTTTAACCTTTATTTTATTAGAGGAAGGTCATTTGCGCAGTCTCTGCTCTTTTGAAAGGTCGTCGTGCTGAGGTCATGGGTTTAGGCCAGAAGATACAGAATTGCTGCGGTCAGGCACCCCTGGAGCAAATCATGTGAGTTCATTGCTTCGCTCAAGGGTTAAACAGCAGTGGAAAAAACAGACACATTAGAATCAGCACACTGCTTTTTAATGTTAACGTCACATGTGTTCTTTGAGGAATGTGAACCAGTAACCCTCGTGTTACCAAACTTTGTTAACTAGATTTTCTGAAGGAAATGTGAGTGGAGGTTTCCCACGCAAAACTCGCCACCACAGAGCTTTGGTTTTGAGGGTGGTTGTTAAAATATTTTGGGTGGTTTCTAGGGCATTGATATGTGGTTTCCTACTGGTCCAAGTCAAAAGAGCCAATCCACAAGTCTCTATGATATTCTAGTCTCCAGATATGACTCTGGTCCCTCCTTCAATGTAAGTCTATGGGAATTTTCCCCTGCTGTTTTTATCATCTGTACAAGGCATACATGTTTGTATGTCAGAGCTCTTAAATTATTAGTGGTGCAGAAGTTACCTGTCGACGTACTTGGGGTTAGGGATTTAAACCATCCCCTTACCTCAAGTATGAATAGTAATTTGCTGTGTCCAAATTTGTTCATTCCTTAAAGTGCATTCTTCAGTTATGCAGGTGAATCCTGTGACCCGAATGTATGACATGGTAACATCTGTGAAAACAGTTTACTCTGGTTTTGTTAAACTACAGTTTAAACTCCGGGAAGGATTGTCACAATATCAATATTTCAGTATTTGGTTCTGATACCAGTGAAATTTCAGGATACCACAGCAAAAATGGGCATTATGCTATTTAAAAAGTTAAATATCAATGTAAATAATAAATGAAAACAATTGCATGTTTTCCTATCAAATGTTTCTCAATTATGTAAACATAATTTTTTTAATTTATTTCTTAAGCAGGGCCCAATGAAAATCTCTTCAAGTCTAATCAAATTAATTCATAAAACCTTAATCAAATTAAAATAGAACAATTACTCCATTGCATTTTTTTTTATCAAATGAAGTGCTGCTTTGAAGATCCACACAGAATAATCTAAAACACAACATTGGTCTTATTTTTTGTCAAATAAAGTGCTTTACAGCAGAGCATCACAGTATAAATGAACAACTTTTATTCAGTGCAGAAGCACTGTTGTTAGTGAGATATTGCTTAAGTATGATGATGATGATGATAATGAGTACAATTATAGAATATATTCAGAATGCTGCAAAATAATTTGATTAAACATACCTGTTGTATGTTGTAGGTCATCCGCAGGAACAACTACAACACTACTAATCATGTCTAGACAATATAATTTTTTTATGTTTTTCATGTTAAATGGCAGACAGTTCTACTGCTTTTAACATACTATGTAGTAGGGCAGTATGCATATTCAGATGCAGGAAATACTACAGCACAACTAATAATGTCCAGACAATATTATTTTTTTATATTTTTCATGTCAAACAGCAGACCGTTCAGAAATCAATGCTAACCTTTCATGCGAGTACTACCGCATGGCCACTGACACTGTTTTTTTTTCTTCACAAAACCAGCAGGCAGTCCTGCCGAAAAACTCTTGCTGTAAATGAAGTGCCATCTGGTTGGGGGCTTAAAAAGTGTAAAACTAGTGAGACGATGAATAAACAGTATTTTACAGTTTTTTGTGAAGGAGAGTTTTTAATGTCAGTTCAAACATGCTTCTTTTAATTGGTTATTTGATATTTAGAAGACACTTTTAATTCAAAGTGACTGAACACTAATTGCAGGAACAATTCCCCTGGAGCAACATGAGGTCAAGCGGCTCATTCGAAGTCGAAATGGTAATCGGTTTCTCTGGAACTTTCCATTTTATACCTTCCTGGAATCACTCTGTTTTGTCTCAATGTCCTCGGCTCCCCTCGGCCCCTTTCCTCCAATTAGGGTGAGGTGTTCAGGCCCCCACCTGGGAAAATTCGATACGGTGAGCGGAGAACTCGAGACAGAGTTGGCTGGCCACAGTGGTGCACAGCGATGTGCTTGCTACTCGATAGTGGTTTCTCCCACTGACAACTCCAGGATGAAGCTCCATTTACTTTCCAGAAAGCATGTTTTTACCATGCAGGACTCCCAACCAGGGCAGATAAGTGGGAGCTGAACTTCTCATGCTGTGTGTCTCCATTGGTAAATAAAGAGTCATTGTAACAGTGTATCAATTTATTTATCTGTGTTTTAGAAACTTAAATGAGTAGAACAAGACAGGTTATTAGTAATGCTTTCTGATCCTCTGCTGCATGTGGGCTTTGATATGGCTTATATGAAATGTTTGAAGACAACATGAAATGGCATTAAAATTAAGCTAAATTTAGTTTCCATAATTTGATGTATTCCCTAGTAAAATGGAATATTCAGCTGCAAATAATGTAGGAAAGAACTTGATCTTTATCTGTCAGTATTTGGTTGGATGGTGAAACCTTGATGTTCTACACCAGTATGGAGGCTATAATATTTAGGGGTTCAAGCCTGGAGTGCTGAAAACCCTGTTGTATTTGCTCAGATATTTAGAGGTTCAAGCCCGAAGGAAAAAATTGTAAGATATATTATTATTTCTGTCCCCTAAAACTGATCGTGCAGACCAAACCATAGCACCTAGGGACATCAAACTTTGGGGAATGGTAGTATGGCTAGCCATACGCATGGACTCATCCTGATCAGCCAAAGATGTGCGCTAAAACAAAAATTCCCCTGAAATATTCCCATTTTCTCAACCTCCATGCAACACACGAAACAACCTAATAATGGTTTACCTTACAGCTGTTGTAAATACCTTCTGCTATCAATAAGCATCTCTCCATCTTCTGATAGAACATCTGCATGCCACCACAACACTGAAGTGTTACAAAGAACAGCACCAAAACATTGTGCACTGACAATATTTCTTTATTTGGAAATGCAAACTCATTGCAAAAAAACATAGGAGAGGTCTGGACTAATTAAAACAAATTGTTCATAATTCACATGTGTGTAAATGGTTGTATATTCTATTAACCTGGTTAATGTGACATCACTGTATGGCCGCGCCACCATGTTTATGCACAAAATTCCATGTACCTTCAATGTGCTGCGCTGTGGGATGCAGCAAAAGCCAGTGGAAAATTGTGTTGCTTTTTATAAATCTTGTAAAGATGATACTGCTGTTTAATTACCAGAGGGAAAATAAAAAAATTATTTTTATAAAGTTTGCATAAATAATAATTTATTTTTATTTTAAGTGACTTGGCTTCATATCGCCAAAGTCAAGCAAAGAGTACGGTCTTTACACATTTATTCAGACATGTCTGTTATCTCTGCACGTCTACTATATATATAACCTAATCTAGTCGAATACAATTTAACTGGAAATACACATTCATAACACCTAGACTGTATAGAGGTATGTCATAATTGTAACGCATTATAATAAATAAAAAGCTCTATAATATGAATGTGTGTGTGTGTGTGTGTGTGTGTATATATATATATATATATATATATGTGTGTGTATATATATATATATATATATATATATATATATATATATATATATATGTGTGTGTATATATATATATATATATGTGTGTGTATATATATATATATATATATATAGTACATATTTAATGTGTACACTAATATAAAATCAATAAACCACTCACACCACCAGACTATGTGAAACACTAATATGTCATGGTGTGTTCTTCATGAGATGAAAGCAGTTCTTACATTCATAGGGATGGGACCATCACAGATGTTTTGTAATATTTTTACCAAATCACAGAAGAAAACAAACATTTGTAACATTTTCTTTTTGGGGGGGGGGTCAAAAAAATCCAAGATCAAGCCAGCCTGGAAATTGGTCTCCCCAACTGGAATGCCCAGTTCCCAATGTGCTCTTAAGACGAATGCCACCGTGTCTGAGACAATCAGTGTATTTTATCACGTGTCATGTTGAGCGCATTACCACAGGAAGCTTCACACTATTTTTAATTTTTTACAACTATGGCAGCTGATGTCACTGAAACAGGTCAATAGTATTTCACAAATACAACTTTTCCATATCATATGCCAGACCTCTTCATTCTGAACAACTTACCCTCAAATGTCATTGTCAAAAAAATTATTTGTTACATATTTTATATTATTTAATCATATTGGTGTGGCCTCTTCAAAGAACCCTGTTTTCACTACATTTAGTGAGCATATGAGGAATATGTTTTTGAAAAAGCATGCAAAGTTTCATGAACATCAGGAATAGGTGATGCTATAACAGTCAAAAATATTAAAAACACTGTATTTTCCAGATGTTGCTGAACATTTCATTAATTTCTCTACATTTTAGGTGCTTATTGGCTGTCTGAATAATGCTTCATATATTGTAACACATGCACTCTAGTTGTAAAGTATATTGTATTAGCTAGAAATTGCTATTTGTGAGTTCAGTCTCTATAAAAGAGAGATTTAAACATTTAATTTAAATAAAAATAATAATAAAAAAAAATGTTTTTTAAAATCCAGTAATTACAAATGACTGAAAAGTCTTGCAATTTAATTGGTTTAAACATGCAGGAACCCTGGAATTGTGTTACAGGTTTACCTTTGGTCTTTATCAACATCTTCCCTTTCTTTTAACCAAACAATTTATTTGTCTAAATATTTGTGAATTTTCCCAGCTTGCCGATAAAAAGGCTGTTTGTTTAGATGATCCGCTGTCTGTCAGAAATCGTCTCATCTCTGCCAGCAATGTTTATTGTCCATTACGTCCAAGCAAACACTGCCACCGCTGATCTTGTTTGCTCTCCACACAACATGTCTTTGCTATGTCTGGATCATAAATGTCCATTCAAAGCTTTAAAATGCCTCTGCTCTCCCAAGCTCCAGACACTTGCTGCAGCTCAGCTGTGTGGAAGCATTTCTGCCCCCCAAACTCCCCACACTAACGCCCTTGCGGCTGCCCAGGCCCTGCTCCCCGTATTCAGACATCACTCTTGACTTCTCCAGCCATCCCCCATCAGGGGATGGATGCAGCAAGCGGGGAGGGTGCGAGCTGTTTGATCAGTAGCTTCTCCATCTGTTGGGCCTGTGGCTTGGGAGGGTGGAATTCATTACCATCTGTGGGGTGTATGGAGGGGACTTGTTGCCGGATTCTGCCTTAAATGGGGGCTCAGGGGCTGCGGTGCTTGGGTGGGGCACCCCCCCGCCGGTTTTGTCCTGGCTCCCTCATTGGCACACTGATAGCTGGCTGGTGTGTGTGTATAGAGATGAGAAGCATCTATTGTGTCATTCCACAGGCTCCCGGGAGACAGGGTCACCTTGTCCCCCACACAAACTGTGCCCTCTCTGGATATTTTGGCTGTGTGTTTTATACAAGGGCCAGAAACCCAGGCTCTGAGCACATCTATCTCTCATCTCACCCTTTTCAGATCCCCCCCTATTGAGAGAGAGAAAGTCTGGAGCAGGGCTTTCAAAAGGGGACATCTGAGACAGTTGCACAGTTGACATCATTCTTCCTGTGAGACACTGGAGAAGCACTGGATACGACTGTGCAGCTGAAATCTCCATAAACTGTCCTTTTAGAACAACTGAAGGCTGTGTATTCAGATTGTCAAAAACTGTGCTGCCCATTTAGGACATATATGATTAGAAAACATGAAATCAAATGTAACCCTGTTTTGGTATGCAAGTCTAACTTCCCAAAAACCGGTAAGTTTTCAGTTGAATTAAAACATTTACATGACATTTTAAAAAGACTAATTATTTGTTTTAGTGTGACTGAAATTGAAGTTTTAAAGTGCATGTAAACATACTGAATATGTTTGTTTTTTGCAATCAAATCCAATGCTTTGGCTTTGTTATGTATAGACTATATATATACTATTACGTTATGTTCCCCCTATGCTGTATTCAATCTACTACTAGTTTTTCCAAATAAGTTAAGACTTTCATATAGGCTGTGTTTTTATGTGTGCCAAAATTCAGCTTGTGATAGCAGTTGCTTTGCCTTGATCAGTGCAATATGACAAGGACTGTGGTCCTTGGAGAGACTCCTCTCTGATTATTTAGTGGCATTGGCTTCACCTGAAGGACTGATAGAGCGGCCCCAACTTCTCTGGCTGAGGGACTTGCAGCTTGAGGTCTCTTAGGGCCACTGATGCATTATTTCCTTTTTAATAGATGGCCCATGGAAACAAAATGTTCCAATCTGAGACTGTTTTTCTGAAGTTACTATCAAACTGACAAAGATAAAAAATAAAAAAAAATGCATAAAATAATGTAAGGAGGGTCAAGTGTGTGTCAACATTCTTATCTGTTTCTCTCTTATCAGCTTTGTCATTTCTTTGATCTCAAACGGCTCACATATATGGCTGACGGTTCACAAAAACTCCAGCTACAGCATCTTGTCGCGTAAATCTCAATTATTTTCAATTCAGCCATCGGAGGCCACAGCGCTCCTAAACGATCCTTTATTACCTCATATCTAATTGTGTGGCTCATTTAAGTAGCTAATCAAAGAGACTCACATATCCAGCAGCAAGGTTATGCCTGAAATCTTTCAAACAACTAGCTTGATGGCAAATCTTCAGTATCTTCAACTTTTGTGTCATTATAGGGACTTGTGCTGCATTCACATCCAGTTTGAATTACTGTAATTATGAGATGGCAAGATGAGATTCTAATGTTGTTGAGGGCATGACAGTACTTAATTACATTAAAATTATAGTTTACTTGAGTGGCTTAATATGTCTTTTGAAGCGATACAATAATTTTGGATGTGAAACAGAATTTAGCTCTTTATTTACAATATGCTCTGTGCATGCATCAAGCGCGAGGAAGTGTAATCAAGTTTTTCTCATGAACGCAACAATGAACTACTGATGTTTAGTGTATAAGGAGTTACATTTTTGTATGTTAGTTACCCAAATCCATTGGCATCGCTTCATTAGACCAGGATTAAATCACTTAAGTCCGATTTTATGTTGCCTTTATGTCCTTTTTTGGAGCCTGAAAGTTTTTGACCACACTGACACGTTGAATTTTATGGATATTAACACGTCATACATTTAGGAAAATATCTTTGTTCAGCAGAAGACGTCGTAAGCGTGAGTAAATTAGAATTATCATTTTTGTGTGAACTATTCTTTTAATTCACCCTTGAATTCCCTAAAAAATATTGAAGTGCATCGGGGAACAATGGCTTTAATGAAAAGACATGTAATATGGTATCTACATGTATGGTATATAACAACGGTCAAGTGGGAGAAGTTGTTGTTTTCATAAAATTCAGATTTGTACTATTCAGCACTTGTAATTAGGAGTTCATCAAATATGTGAATGTAATTTACTCAAACTTGTAATTAAGGAATTTCAATATGATGTGAATGCCTCTGCCCATATGCCAACCAAGTTCACATCTTGCATGCGTCATTAATGCAAATCCAATATTACTTTAAAGGAAGAGAACACTAATGCTTTATCTCAATTTTACAGACATTGAGGTTTTTCCTGCAAAAACCTCTGTATTAGCAACTAAAAGTCCAGTATTGCTTTGCCAGCACAGCCTGACACAGGACTGTGCTCTTCTTGGTGTTCCCAGAAGAAGCCCTTGATACTTCTGTGTATCTGTTCCTCAGCAAGATTGGTGAAGAGAGAGAGCTGTGGTGGTCACAGAAGTGTTCGTTTGCTCTTAATGGATGCCAGCCTCGGAGCCTTAATCTCCTCAAGCCAGCCTGGAGCTAATTTGAGACAAGGCGGATGGGTGTTTGCTGTCTCTAGGTGCTCTTCCCACCTCGTCTGCTTTTATCACGGTGTTGTAGCAGCCGAGGTTTGGCGAATAGAGAGAGAGGTAGTGGAAAGGGACATCTGCCTTTTGTGTCTCCTGGGTTTTCCACCATCTCCTTCTTTACTCTCAATTAACAAGATGTAAACAGACAGTGTTTGTCTTTGTCCACACTAAAGAGTCAGCCTTAGCAAGTGTGTGTGTGTCTGTGTGTCCAAATAGACACGCCTCAAAAGCTCTTTCCATCAGGTGGGGTTCGTTTGAGTGTAGGGCGGCTTTCAGTGCGGGGGAGAAAACTGCAGTGACAGCACAATGAATAAATTGAAAAAGGCTTGTATAGTAAATTGTCTACCACTGGTGACAAAGATTTGATAGGAGCATGCGGGGGCCACCGATGCTGCTGTCCCAGAAGAGCTGTGAATAACTGCCCTATCTGCGCGCTGCTTAACACACCGGCCTCGCGTGCATGCTTAAACATTTGTACACTCTGAAATATTTTTACTCTGCACAGATCAGAGCTCTGGGAATGTCCCTTCAGTGCTAATTTCGGGAATGGTGACATCCAGAGGTTTGTGTTTCTTTTTCTTTTTTACTCTGTTTCTTTTTGTGGGGGGGCATCCAAAACCGACAACTAAAGGGACCGTGGAAGTCAGCCAAACTCTGATGCACTGTATTATTGTGTTTTGCTGATTGAACGTAAGCGGCCATCAGTAAGCTTTTGTATAGCACTTAGCAGTGTTTGAGGGCTGTTTTGTCCTCTTATAAAGTTTTTAAACTCCATTACAGGATTTTCAGGGTTATTTCCACCATTCCTGGGTGTCTGATTATCCCTGAAAGTTGCGATTTTAATATGCTGGTAAGGACCAAAAATCTGCTTAATCTAAAAATCTGAAAACACTTGAAAACTGTGAGAAATATAATATGGGATTTGAAATCCTAGGGTTATTCTATACGGTTTGATATCAAACCTTAAACAGGTATGCGCACAACACTTGTGCGTACTGGGTAAGCCAGTAAGAAAGCTGGTTATGGTGTTTACATGCAACCTGGATTTGGGGTAATGGGCAGAATTCTTTGTGTCTATCGGTTAAACTGTTTATGCCCTTACCCAGACCTTACCTTGCACATTGCCGACTTTTTAAGCATAATCGATGTAAGATCATACATGTAAACACGCTCAATGACACCAAATAATTAGCTGTGGTCACCAAGGTGCTAGTTGTTTGCTAGTAGGCATCCTAATCGATACAGTTGCAGCTCCACTGTTTGCTCTCCCAGTGGTAATTGCCAGATTTCATAATTTGCATTAAGTTGAACTCCGCTCCACTTTTTTGTACCACCAAAAGTCTCTGTTGAGCATTTTGCCTTAAAATTCCAAGTCACTTTGAAAAGCAATGACTTCCGGGGGCTTCAGATCTCTGTGTTTATGCTGTTGCGGACATAACAAAATGTCACGCTCCCAGGCTTTTATGATTTCTTAGTCTAATTTCTTGTCATCTAAATTACAATTTAGAGTGAAGGCTGTCAGAAATCAAGTCCATCAACTGTGGATCTGTCTTCTCTCTGTTAGAGGTCCCTCAAGTCCAACTGTGAGGTCCAATTAAACCGAAAGGCCATTCATAGCTGCCTTCGACTCTTGAGTTTGTTTGTGTGTTTTGTTTGGGATTTACTGAGCACATACATATCCTGTGTGTGAGCTTGCAGAGACTGTACTCTCTGTGGCTTTTGCTTTCTTTGGCCTTGTTTTTTCTTTGATATACCGGGTCTTGTTTGGTCCCTACAACCAATTATGCAGCTATAAAAAACAATTAAAGAGAAACAGGCTTTTATAATTTAATCCTAAATTAATAGATTCTGTTAAATATGCATGAGCTTGACTTTATAGATGAATCTGGAATTAATGTCTATCAGAGACCCGACCAGGAAGGCACAGAGGAATGGGGACAGGGGATACAGGGAAAGAGGAGAAGAGATATCTTATCATTATTCAAATAGGATATTATTGCAGAGGCAGACTGTCAATGGCCAGACGGGATGACTGGTTTAATCATTGCAAATATTGAGCACATTTACTATGGCCGGGCAAGCTGAGACGCTGAAAACGGATCCAGCAGTCTCCCGGTTTGTCTCTCTTTTTGAGGACGAAGGTTGGGTGCGTGAATGGGAGGAAGATACGCTTTGAGCTCTGGTTTGTTTTTGGCCGGCCGTGTGACAGCTTAATGAGGAAGTTAAGGAGCATGCATTGGAAGGTCAGAGACTGCCGATCAGAGAGGGAGTCGTATATCTCCACACAAAGTCTCCTGACCCATATCCTGTACACTCAATCTGTCAATCTCTCATCAGCTCCGCTTACCCCACAGACGGGACACACATGGACACATACTGTGCTTTCCACACAAACAGATCCTTTCTTTTGGTCTGTTTACCGTAAATTCATTGGAACAACCCAGGCAAAACACTTTTCAAGGTCTTCACAAGTGTGAATTCCTGTGCCACACCTGTGAACCACCTTTTTATTTTTTTATGTAAATGGTAAACTGAAATGAAACTACATCCACACTAATGCATTTTCGTTTGAATGTATTTTCATTGGAAAGCGCATTGATTTGGCTACGTTTAGCTACCTCTCATCCACACTAGAACAATGTTTTTCTACAACGAAAATGGAGAGTTTTGAAAATGCCATTTTCAAAACAATGATGTTTGTAAATGCCAAACGGAGATTTCAAACAATCTAGGCAAAACCCCTTTGAAGGTCTTCAAAAGTGTTGTGAATTCCTATACCAAAATGGACACCTGCAAAATGCCTTTTTCCCCCATTATTTCTCATTTAAACTAGAACTGTGTCCACATTAATGCTTTTTCATTTGAAAGTGTTTTTGTTTGCTAAATTTATGCATCTTATCCACACACCAGAACTGCTTTGAAGTGGGTTTCTTCTGTGCGATGGGATTAAGTTAATTGCACATTGAGTTCTGTGTGGTGGAGAAGGTCAGTTGCCAGTTCTTAACTTCCAGCCTGACACTGCCATTAATCCCACAGTGGCAAACAGACTCTGCTCAGTACTGCTTGCAGGGAAAACACTTCATCTCAAGGAAGACTGCAAGGAGAAATAAAGAAGCTTATGATATATTAGATTATTTGGTGGCTGAACTTTTGCCTTGGAGGTGGGTGTGCTTTTCTTCTCCAGAAGTATTTGTTGGTAGTGTGTGGCATATAGGCAGAATGATTGAACGTTTCCGGTGGACAAGATTAGAGTAGACCGTGTGCCTAAGGACAGATCACAAATCACAAATGAGAACTCTTTAAAATCTCAGGTTTGTTTTCTAAAACGTAATGAGTCTGAATGGAGAACAAATGGAGACTTGTGGTTAAAATTCTAGTGCTGTTTTTCTACTGAGAAAAAGACCCCAGTAATTTCAGAAAAGGTCTTAAAATTGTGCTCAGTTTCCCAAAAATCCCGTGTCTGCAGTCAAAGTCAAAGATTTCAGTATCTACTCAAGCATTTCTGATTAAATTCTTTCAAGACCAAATTATTTGGGCTATGCTCACATACATTTTCTAGCTCTGTAATCTCATTTTACAAATTGCAACCAATTTGTTTGTGTTTTTATTTCAAAGGAGTTTTGAGAGAAAAACTTGATGCAAAGAAATAAATCAGTGTATTTTCAAGTTTGAAAATACACATGCACAAATGAAATTTGAGAGCTCTTGAGGGCAAGATTTAAAAAAAATTGTTTGTGAACCATTCCTTTAAAACTGTGATGACTCCTTTAAGTGTGCGTGTGTGTGTGTGTGTGTGTGTGTGTGTGTGTGTGTGTGTGTGTGTGTGTGTGTGTGTGTACGCGTGGTGTGCGTGCGTGTGTGTGTGGAGTGTGAATCCACCAAGCAGAAAGCTAAAATGCAGATTAAAGGAGGGCAGGAGGCCCGCAGGCACGATTTAGTGATAGCTAACCCCTTTAATACACAACGCATATCTCAAATTGCGTTTAACAACCGACTCAATCCCATCCCTCGTTTTCAACAGAAATGCATATTAATAGATTAGAGAACGGTTTTGTGGAAGTGTTCAGCAGTTTAAACTGAGGTTTAGTCTCCCGCTGGTCTATTTTATTTTATTATTTTTTGAAGTCAGTGTCCACATCTTCTTCTTAGTGTAATTTAATCCAAGGTTCTTTGGCTGTGGGCAGCATCTTCCTTCTGTTGAGATAAAGGTGTTTTCTTTTTAACTAATCCTCAGATTTCTCTGCTCACCGAGATACAGATCACTCTGCTGGGTGAAGACAATTACCAGCCTGCTTTTTCATGCTAATGCAATCTCTAACTAGATCTCTTCCCCAAAATGTGGAGGAGAGATCGGATGAGATAGGGAGATGGAAAGGTTTTTTTTTTTTTTAGATTAACATTTAATTATGTGCAGTTCCGCGTCAACTAAGCGGAGGGTCAGGAAAGGAGGGCAGCGCACAGTGGGAAAAGGGCAGGCGGTAATTTAAGATGCTGAACTCTGCTTAGGGACGTGTGTGCCACGATGAAGAGAGGGAGAGAAGGTCATAGGGCATGTCTCATCATAAGCAGGGTTTTGCATGACTGCACCTATTCTTGAGTGCTTGCATGAGAGGTTTAAGGCCTTGTGTTTGTTTTGTGGTAGGATTTCATGACATCATCCACGGAATAAACAGTGTTCTTGAATAAATGGATCGGATCAGAGAATCTGTCACAAAATAACTTTCCAAGCTTCTCTTGTGACCTCGTGACCGTCACCCTGTTGGTGTTGTTTTTGTGTCCTGTTCAAAAGTTGCATAAGAGACTTCAAGGCTAAATTCACATCGCAAACCAAAGTGCCTGAATCCGATTTCAATTCATTCAATTCAATTCATTTAGGTCAGGTTGTTCCCATGTCTTTTTAGCTGTGGCGTGTATCTGACACTTTTCGAAACAGACTTAAAACACCCAGTCCTGGCATATCCATCATAATATCATCAACAGAATACATAATATCAATATAACATGGCTCTATTTCTGAATTACAAAAGCAAATCGAGGGATAAAGTGACATCAGAGAAGTAATTTATGTATTGCAAATCTTTCCTAATTCTCAAATCACTCGACGAACCCTTCAATCTATATAAGCTAATAAATCTCAAATCAATATTTCATGTCAATTTATTCAAAACATTTTTGCAAGAAGTCTTGTAAAAAGTGGGATAACGAGCACTCATATGGTCATTTTCACATAATGAAGACCAACAGAACTCCGACACAAATCGGAGGTCAATATATCAGAGTCCAGTATTTTATTCTTCTCGCATATAACAATTTCAACACAAATCAATATTTTATGTTAATTTATTTATTTGGAAGGTAGCTGTGTAATATGCCGGATAATGTATAGTCAGTCGGTCATTAGCACAAAATTAACCCCCTTCAGGGTGATACCAGTCCCGATTACCCTGTCAGGGTTTATTTTTTTATTTCGAGCAGCTGAATGTATATAGCGCCTTACTAAGCATTCTATGCATTAGCATTAACATTTTAACTTTCAGATTTGATTTACCTTTCAAGGGTAAATCAAGTACGTAATTATGCTACATTTCTAAACAGATTGTGGTAAAAAAATCACATGAATTCTGAATGATTGTTCACATTGAAATCATATTGCCAAATTTAGACACATATCAGATTTACACAGTAAAATTAGACTTGTGCCTCATTGTTCTGCAGTGTTCACGTAGCACATGCAAGAAATCTTCGAATGACTACAGATATGACATTCGGTTGAGTGTCAGATCTGAGAGTTAATGACTTCACGTTGCGAGACAGTGTGTGTTTTTTTAAATGCTCTGCTTTTTATTTCATTTTGCAAAGCAGCTTTGTCAGCTGTGCCTAAGTCTGTTTAGTTCAGGAACACCTCATATAGTGATAGAAGGAGATAATGACCAATGATGGCAGCAGTGTTGAACTGGGACTCCTTTCTTTGAAAGCTTCTGTAAGCACAAGCTCTCACACGTGTTTTTTTTAGCAGTTACCTGTCTAAATGGGGACACACCACAGACTTCTATTGTTTTTCTATAAAGCTTATAGTAATCAGTAGAGTTGGGATACTCAAGTTCAGACTCAAGTCCGAGTAGCGAGTCCAATTTTAACTGACTTGGACTTGTCACGAACTCGGATGCATTTTTACTCTGACTTGACTCGGACTCGAGCCTTTGGGACTCGGGATTTTTGCTGAGTCCATAGCATTTGATTTGTGATGCAATGAACAAAATAAATACATAAAAATAACGAAACAGAAATAAATGGACACTGTCTGCAAGTAGTTTTAGCACCCCTGATGTCACAGACGTATCCAGAGTTTGTTTCACCATGTTGAGCAAACACACCTGCAGAGCAGCACACTCAGTCAACCAATACACTAGAATTCTTCTACGGAGACTGCTGTATAACATCGATTAACGAGGTGGCTGGCATGACGAACACATAAAGGCAGGTATGTAGCCAATGTACTGGAAACTACAAGGCAGTTTCGCACAGCACAGGACCTGACAACTGGTAAAATCACATGCAGAGTTTGTGTAGCCAAGATGGCGCTCGCATCGCTGTTTCATCATGGTTAAGAACTTTATTAAGTCAAGTCACAAACATCATGTCTCTCACAGTTTACTAAAGCAACATGTAAAAATTAAGAAAAAATGTATTAATATTGGGCTCTTAATCTTTTAAGGCGTAATGTATCCGCACATTTGGGCATCTGTAGTCTCTTGTGTTCCACACAGTGTCAAGTCAAACTGGTCCTTGATGAATTAACTGTAACTTTTTAAATAGTCGGGGAAAATATGTTTTATTGCTAAAGTAGACGTCAACTCTGAAACAGATAAACAGCACCTATTTATTGTTTTTCTATTTTAAAAGCATTGACAAGCTGCTTAAAATATGTACTTTTATAGTTTTT
Source organism: Xyrauchen texanus (assembly GCF_025860055.1). Classification (NCBI taxonomy): domain Eukaryota; kingdom Metazoa; phylum Chordata; class Actinopteri; order Cypriniformes; family Catostomidae; genus Xyrauchen; species Xyrauchen texanus. Next base: position 48,188,267 of record NC_068278.1, on the reverse strand, counting down.
TCCTCAATAAAACGCACAATGAAATATGAAGTTATTTTCTCAGTCAGCGCAAATACCCAAAATAATGCAAAAATGTGTTTTCAACAATGAGCTGAAAGAAGCCAATCCATGTCTTAGCGCAACACGTGAAAATGTAAGCAGAGTGTTTTCTGAATATTCATTTTCCACACGAGCACAGAGGAAAATCAGACAAGTGTCACATTCAGACAGCTACACTGCACTTTTTACATAGTGCAAGCACTTAAAGGAATATTCTGGGTTCAATACAAGTTAAGCATTCATGGCATAATGTTGATTACCATAAAAATACATTTTGACTCGTCCCTCCTTTTATATTAAAAAGGCAAAAATCGAGGTTACAGTGAGGCACTTACAATGAAAGTGAATGGGGACCATTTGTGAGCGTTAAAATACTGACTGTTTCAAAAGCTTAGCCACACAAGACCGAAAGGATATGTGTGTAAACATCATTTTTGTGTGATAAAATCACTTACTAATCACTTACACTTATTTGTGTAAAGTTATAGCCAATTTTACTGCTTCATTGCCATGATGATGTAATGTCAACCAACCCTAAAGCGACTGTAAAAATGACTATTTAAACAACTTTACAGCTCAAACAATACATGAGTTTTAACAGAAGAATTATTGCACGTGCTTTTATAAAATTGTAAGCTTCACATTTCTTTGTTTAAACCCTCCAAAAATTGGCCACATTCACTTTCATTTCCCCCACTCTCTTTCATTGTAAGTGACTCACTGTAACCCAGATTTTAGGCCTATATGGTTTCACACCCCTTTCAGATAGTATGCATATATACAAGATAAAACATTATATATTTTATGTAGTTCTGCCCTTCAAAAGCTACATTACACAAATTATCCTGTTCAAAATTTTGCATCCCCTTGGTTCTTGTGTTGCCTTCTTGAGTGTCAATTAATGTGTGCACCTTTTGTAATAGTTGTGTATGTGTCCATCAATTATCCTAAGTGTCAAAACCTGGATGCCTATATAATTTAGTCACTGTTGGGAAGAACTCTTAATGTGCAGAAGATGCTGGGAAGCCCAAAAATTTACAAAATTTTTCTTAAGAAATGTGGGCAGCTTCACAGCTCAGGACAAAGCAGGGACTCATGAACAATAATTACACAAACAGTCATTAATCATAGAGGAAGCAACACACCACATTAAATAGTTTGCTCTTGATTCAGTAGCTCTAAAGCTCGCGTGCAGTCTGTCTCATGAACGCAAACAGGAGATCAACGGTCAGTGAAGAGTTTCACTTAATACATCTGATTTCAGTTTATTTATCCCCAAACCTTATCATATTCCTTCAGAACAAGACATGAGTCGCATACAATAGTTTGTTAGACTTCTGAATTAAACATATATGTTCTTTTGAAGCTTGAAGAATTGGTCACCATAAACTGCCATTATGTGACATCACTTATCTGTGTGTGTGTGTGTGTGTGTGTGTGTGTGTGTGTGTGTGAGCGTGTATTTATCACTTTGTGGGGACCAAATGTACCCATAAGGATAGTAAAACCCGAAATTTTTGACCTTGTGGGGACATTTTGTCGGTCCCCATGAGGAAAACAGCTTATAAATCATACTAAATTATGTTTTTTGAAAATGTAAAAATGCAGAAAGTTTTCTGTGAGGGTTAGGTTTAGGGGTAGGGTTAGGTTTAGGGGATAGAATATAAAGTTTGTACAGTATAAAAACCATTATGTCTATGGAAAGTCCCCATATAACATGGAAACACAACATGTGTGTGTGTGTGTGTGTGTGTGTGTGTGTGTGTGTAAGAAAAAGAATGAAAATCATATGGAGTTATAACAACACGGGTGAATAAACAATGACTGAATTTTCATTTTTAGGTGAACTAGTCCTTTTAGAACCAAGGGAATGTAAACTTATGAACCGGATCATTTGTTTAAATTCTGTTACCATTTTGTCTTGTGGATTATATGTGAGTATCTGTTGTCAAATTGCTTCTTGAAGGTAGTACTAAATATATTTTTTCTTTATTTTTATTTTAACGATGCATCAGGATTTTAGGTGCACCAGCAGTGCATGGAACTGCCCCATGTTTTCAGTGAATTAACAATCATGCCCGTGTTAATTTGCCCTAATAATAGCAGTGGGCTTTACCAGTGTTTTTGGATGTAACATACACAGTCAAGCTGTGAGATGTAACTTCTTAGCAAGTGCTAATTATGACTGTGTTGACTCATTATTTTCCCAAACCAGTCGGCAGATAGAGACAAAAAGAAATCTCAGTAAATATAATTTCTTTAGATAGGGATCATTTTAGATAAAACTAAACTAAATTGCAAACTAAAAAACTAAATTAAAATGTGAAACAATAATAACTCTGGTTTTAATGACTAACACAGTTTTCACTTTATTTAGTCTATGTTTGAGTGGAGGGGAAAAAAGCAAGAAATAACTGAAACATCAACAGAATGCAACAAGAAGTGTTGGACAGTTTTGTCTTCATCATACACCTATAGCATATGGTTTCATTCATTATCCTAACCCTCCACTTTGAAGTCTGTTCATTAGGATACTAATAATAAAATGTATATATGAAATGCAACAAAGGTGTTTTTGTTACATTTGTATTGACAATAGTTTTTTTTAGTTGTGAAATTTAAACAGTAATCTTAAAATATATTTTACGGTTACAATTTGAATTCAGATTCATGAACAGATTCATTTGGACTCCGACTGTTATGGACGGTCTTGAGTCCGACTCGGCCCCGTTTGGATTTGGACTCGAGTATTTAAAGACTCGGACTTGACTCTGATTCGACTAAGGTGGACTCGAACCAAACAATAGTAATTAGTAATATAGTGTATAGATAAAACCTAACCCCAACAGAGAACTTTATGTGTTTTTAGAATAAAAACACTAACAAAAAACATTTAATATTTGGATTGTTTTTTCCAAATGAGAATATTCCAAAGGGAGGTTTTGTAAGAACATACTTTTCTCCAAACCATAGCCAAGGATGTACAAACAGTTGAGATCAAATCATTTCTGAGTGTAAAAAAAGATTTCCATCATCATTTCCTCCTTTAGCGGCCACCTTCAGACACATAGCTACACAGGGGCGTCAGACCGCGGGAAACGATGGACCTGAGAAATGGGCCCTCACTGGAGGGTGGCCCTCAGAAAGGATTCAATTATATTCCATTATATTATATTTTGTTATATATATATATATACACACAAAACAAATTATAATATAAAGTTGCAAGGCTCTGTTTTCCACCTGTAAAAATGGGGAGTCCCCTATAATCTGCCTTGTCTCCTCCCATGGTAGCGACCCCCACCCCCCTCAACAAAGTGAAAGTGGTCTGATCCATCACTGACATGCTGTCCAAACTGAGTTCATCATTATGTCATTTGCTTAGTCCATTAATGTATCTACAGAAATTAATCGAAAATCTGACATTCAAAAGAAAAAGGAGCGGAGAAAAGAGCGGGAAGTAGCAGAATTGTTTTTCCAGAAGAAAATTGAGCCATACATCTCAGTGTAGTTAGCAAAATGAACACCTAGCATGTGCCAAATGCGAGAAAAACAATTTTGGGGTGAGAAAATAAAACGTGAGAAATATTCACCAGGTGGTAGGTAACATTATTAGCAACTGCATCATTACATGCTTTTCATAACAGTAAACAACAATCAGATACTTGCTTAATAAAGTGTCTTGCACGATTCATATCAAACTGTCAACATCTGCCTCATACATCTTTATGCATGTAAGCAATAAACCTAACAAATGTATATGCAAAATAATAAATGCAGTTTCAAGACATTTATTGATGGAATATAATGAATTTGACCTTTTTTTCAATAGCTAAAATGCAACCAATATGATGAAAAACTGAAATTTGTAAAATGAATATTTTCAAATTGTACCTAGAAGGTTACTTCTAACCTTTCATCATTAACAGCTTGAGCTGAGAAATCATTTATTTTATATTAAAGTTAAATGGAAATTGTAACCAAAATATACCTAGAATATGGAACCTTTTCGGACCCTGTGTAAGCATAAGTTAACAAGTTAAGACTTTCTAAAACTATCTTTGAGGAGAAATGTCTGAGAAATGACCGAACAACCTGGCACTCTTCTCATTTCAGAAATGTTATGGTGATTTTGGCAACAAGAAAACTCATTATACATGTATAATTAATTTTGCTAGTAGGCCAGATATAATAATATTTGAGTTTGTAAATAAAAAGCTGTGAATTAGCACTGTTATATATCCATCTAAAATGTTTATAATGTATATTATCCCCACCACAAACCAAATTGATCTGGGGCCCAAAATTTGGTACTATACCCCTGCACATGCATGCACATATATTGCACACATACCCCATCTCACACTCACTTTCACTACCCCATGTCTCTCAGAAGAAGTATGATAACGTGGGTCTTTATCGTACATTCGTGTGATAAGGAAGGTGCCGGATATTTTTCTGCCACTTTGGACAGGGCTGTTATTCGCGCTCTCTCGCTTTCTCTCTGATTATTTGACAGAAAACTGATTAACTCAGAGGAGAGGAGATGTCTTATAAGGCCATGTAGAGGCATGCACATGTTTGTGTGCGTGCATTGCGTGTGTGTACAGTGCTATGAAATGTATCCTGATTTCTTCTGCTTTTGTGTATATCTCAAATTAATTGTTTAAAAAAAATGCTAACAAAATCTAATATAGAACAGAGGCAATATGAGTAAACACAAAATAATTTTTTTAAATTATAATGTTATTTATTGAAGCAAAAAGTTATCTGATACAAACTGAGCCTGTGGGAAAAAAGTATTTGCCTCTTAGTTGCTAAATCCCCAAATCTATGATACTACATTCATAATGGGGTTCAGCTGGACTAGACACACCAAGGCCTGATTACTGCCAGCCCTTACATGAGTCTGGGAAGGGTTACAAAGCTATTTTAAAGGCTCTGGGACTCCAAAGAACCACAGTGAGAGCTATTATCTCCAAATGGAGAAATCTTTGCACAGTAGTGAACCTTCCCAGAAGTGGCCGACGTTCCAAAATTCCTCCACGAGCACAGCGACGACTCATCCAGGAAGTCACAAAAAAGCCAGGACAACATCCAAGGAACTGCAGGCCTCTCTTGTATCAATAAAGGTCACTGTTCATGACTACACTATTGGAAAGACACTGACAAAAATGGCATCCATGGAAGAGTGGAGAGGCGAAAACCACTGCTAACCCAGAACAACGTAAAGGCTCATCTGAATTTTGATGATCCTTGATGATCCTTAAACCTTTTGGGAGAATGTTCTGTGGACTGATGAGTCAAAAGTGGAACTGTTTGGAAGACCGGGGTCCCTTTAAATCTGCTGTAAATCAAACACAGAATTCCACAAAAAGAACATCACACCTACGGTCAAGCATGGTGGTGGTAGTAGTGATGGTGTGGGGATGCTTTGCTGCTTTAGAGAAAATCCTAAAGGAGAACATCTGGTTATCAGTCCATGAGTTGAAGCTCAAGCGCAACTGGATCATGCAGCAAAACAATGATCCAAAGCATAGGAGTAAGTCCACCTCTTAATGGCTAAAAGAAGCCAAGTTAAAGTTTTGGAGTGGCTTAGTCAATGTCCTGACTTGAACCCAATTGAGATGCCGTGACAGGACCTTAAACAGGCAGTTAATGCTCAAAAACCCTCCTGTGTGACTGAACTAAAGCAGTTCTGCAAAGAAGAGTGGGCCAAAATTTCACCACAGCATTGTGAAAGACTGTTCTCCGGTTATCAGAAGCATTTGGTTGCAGTTGTTGTTGCTAAAGGTTCACAACCAGCTATTAGGTTTAAGGGGGAAGTTCGTCTTTCACATGGGTGATATAGGATAACTTTTTTGCTTCAATAACAAACATATATATTTGAAAACTGTATTTTCTGTTTACTCTGGTTGCCTTTGTTTTATGTTATATCTCGTTTGAAGATCTAAAACAATTTAGTATGAAAATAAATAAAAGAAATCAGGAAGGGGGCTAAAACTTTTTCACAGCACTGTATGCATTACAAGACTGGATGAGAAAATTCTGCCAAAATTCAGGGTTTTTCAGCGCATTGCTGGGGATTTACTTGCTTACTTGTCAAATGAGCCCAACCGCAAGTCCTTATGATATTTTGGTCCCTTGAAATGGCTCTAGTCTGTCCTTACGTGGCAGTCTATAGGAATTGTTTTTTCATTCAATAGCAAGCACTGCTAATGATTTTGAGCACTAATGTGATTGGTTGTTTTTGATAAAGCTACTAAACTCAAGATGTCCATGCTCAAAACATGTTTACAAAATGTCATGTATAAGTGGGTCATCACATCAATCTGTCTGCTCAATAATAGGTTATGGAGTCCAAAACTAAATTATGACTAAATGAATACAGTATGTACCATTTACCAAACAACTGCTATAATGCTGACCATTAACAGAGAAGAGAGTTGTGCATCTCTGTATGTGCATTTGTTTCATCTATGCAGTGTTTGTTCAATATTGCTCCCATTCTGTTGTCTGTTATTGGTTTGCCATAACTGATTTTGTTTCAGTGATTATTGAAGGTTTCTAGGTTACTGTAAACTACTGTTTTGTGCTTGCAAAATGTATTTTTCCACAGTAATTGATTGTTTCTCACTCAATGGTAATGACTTGTGCAAAATTGAGGTCAGCCGGCCTGCAAGTGCATTCTGGGATACTTGATTGTGTCCTCGAGAACGCTGACATTGTTGCAGTTTTCATCAGAGCTAAAGGGGTGTAAAACTCTTTGGCTTCAATACTTTTCTATCGATTTGAACTATCAATGGTACATTAAGCTTTTATGCATTACTGCTGAACATCTGCGTGTTTTTTTACTCTGCCAAACGACAGCGGCTCATCTTTCAGACTTCAGCCCCTCAGGCTGTGATCAAACGGCACAACAAACAATGAACAAAATACGGCATGAGAAGACACTTGAATATTCACACTAACAAATGAATGCCTTTGGGGGTGGGGGTGTTTGTGTAGAATAGGCCATTGTTTTCATCTTGTGTTAATTTTAAACAGAGTCCCCTGTGATGTGAATGAGTTCATTTGTGTGACAGTGTGATGGCAAGTGCTGTGCTTTTTGAGATTAGATGCACTTTTTTGCGGATTCTAATGGTTTGTTATTTCTTCTTAGGGATGGGAATGAAAAGGAATTTAATGCTTCTAGTTCCGATTTCACTTAATGGTTCTTATTTCATTTGGACATTCAAAACTTGTGCATCAATTTAAGAATAATTCTGCAACTGCTCCGACAGATGTACAAGTGTTTTTGATTCACTAAACAGAAACGGCTCAGAAGAGTAATTTGTTTGGGAATCTGATTGTACCGGAAGCGGTGTATGTTTCGTGCGGCAGATTCAAAAGAATCTGCTCATTTGAGTAATTTGTTCGAGAATCGGTATTGGAAATACACTGGTAGTGTTGTGTGTTTCACACTGTAGATACAGTAGAGGGCAGCACTGCCGCTGATTTGCGCTGCGGGAAACACTGTTAGAGTATTTTGCTACATTGTTCGGTCCGCATCGGTGGAAAATTGCATCTAAACAGAAAAGTAAATTTTAACTTTTTTTTTTAAACAGCATTTTGCTATATTTTTGTTATTTTATAATTATTATGTAGGCAGTTTTAAATGATAAAATTAATTGAGAGACTACATGGATTATTTGTACTTTGAAAAATTCAGTTGTCACACCGCAGGGCCAGGATAAAACTAACTATTGATGTATAAAATAAGTTATGCATCAATTACCCATTTATTTAAACTGCAACTTTTCAACCTCATCAACTTCTACTTGTTTTGAATATGAATATTATAGCACTCTTTGTTGAATGATGCCATTTCAGTGTGTTTAAAAGAGGAGAAACCGCAGAGAACGTAGGAAAAAGGAGTTGAGACTTTTGTTTGCTTTTCATTTATATTTAAATGCCTGTCGTTTCTTTTCAGAATCAAACAGAAATAAGGTAGCTATGCTAGATGAATGAGAACTAACCTTCTGAATGTCTGATTTTGGATGCATTAAGTGACTACATCAGCAACAGCTCTCTCTGTTCGCATGGAAAAACTTCACAACAGCAGTAATCTCATACACACACACACACACATCGCTCAGAGTTTTGTCTCAGCGGTCAGTTAGCTGGTGCTCCAGCCACCGATGTGACAACATTAATTTGGGCTATTGTAGCATGATTCAAGATAAAAGGCGCAGTCTCGCGTGCTGTGACAGAGTTAGACTTCATCGTATTATCATCCAACTCCTGCATACGGCCCGAGTTTTGGCTTGGAAAGCAGAAAAGGAAGAAATGACTGCTACAATATGTTTGTGTACGCTCTTCGAGAAGCAAAATATTCGATCATCCACGTGTTTTCACTTGTTCACAATACAATGAACTGTGTTTGACCCTGGAATGGAGACGGTACTATAGCAGATGTGGATATTGTTAGTGATTGAATGAGACTATGTGTTTGTTTGTTGTCAGCAGGACTGTTTTTCGCTCTGGGGGTTTTACGTCCTCTCCTGCATGTGTGTCCAGAGGCTTGTATTGTTAGGGTAGCATAAGTGTGTGTGTGTGTGTGTGTGTGTGTGTGTGTGTGTGTGTGTGTGTGTGTGTGTGTGTGTGTGTGTGAGCGTGTATTTATCACTTTGTGGGGACCAAATGTCCCCATAAGGATAGTAAAACCTGAAATTTTTGACCTTGTGGGGACATTTTGTCGGTCCCCATGAGGAAAACAGCTTATAAATCATACTAAATTATGTTTTTTGTAAATGTAAAAATGCAAAAAGTTTTCTGTGAGGGTTAGGTTTAGGGGTAGGGTTAGGTTTAGGGGATAGAATATAAAGTTTGTACAGTATAAAAACCATTATGTCTATGGAAAGTCCCCATAAAACATGGAAACACAACTGTGTGTGTGTGTGTGTGTGTGTGTGTGTGTGTGTGTGTGTGTGTGTGTGTGTGTGTGTGTGTGTGTGTGTGTGGCGCGCGCGTACATGTGCACATCTACATGCAGTCTTTTTTTTTACAATTGTTGGATTTATGTCTCTGAGTGTTGGCCCGTCTGCAGATGTCTGCACTGAAGGTTTGTTTGTGTTTGTTTAGCATTGATTGTCTTTGTTCTAATGTATAATGTGTGTGTGCGTGCACGTGTGCAAGACTTGATGTGTTCAGATTTTTTTATGCTTTTGTATTTTATTATTGTAAGATATATTTTAACATAAATTAATGAGTTAACATTTTTCAAATGTTAAATTGTTTATGTTTCATCCTGCTTTCTGAAGACTGGTAGGAAATTATTAAATTAATTAATTAATTAATTAATTTTATTGACAGTGATAGTTTCCACTCTAGGCAAAGTACAGTAAGGCAGTATATCCTGTAAAGCTGTTTTAAATAAATGTTTTGGTGAAATCCATTGTACAAATTAATTTGAATTGTTGAAAATGTTTTGCCGCGGGTTTAAATCCAGATATTTAATTTTGCAAATATGTTGTCTTGCTGATGTTTTATTCATAAATAAACATTAAAATGTATAGCTGCCTATATATTTTAGAAAGGGGTTCCCTCACAAGGACATCATCATATTTGGGGTGGGGCTGGGTGAGATGGCAAAAAAAAATTAGGATTAGATTTTTTCAACTTTTAAATGTACTCCAACATGATTCAAATTGTATGTTCTTTATTAGAATGCAAGGCAACCTGGTTAGAGAAATCTAAGTTATTTTCATTATAGGAAACAAATGCAACACAAGGGGAAGTTGTCAACAGTGTGTACATGTAAAATACATTCAAATCTAATTAACCCATATAAATATTAGAATAAGCATAACTGCAAAATAATTCTTAGCCAGTGTAGGTATTTATTTAAGCTAAACTATGTTCAATATCTACAAATGATCAAGTTTATCTAGAAAGTACTCACTGTATATCAAACAATTTGTGTGTATATTCATAAACCCTTGCAGATAGAGATGCGCCCTCTAGCGGTTCACACTGAGCAGTGCAGCAATATAAAATAATTTAGCATTACAACTCTCAAAGTTTTTCTAAATGATCGCTTGCCAAAGTTGGCTATAGATGCAGGACATTTCAAAAACGTCATAGAACAAAGCAATAATTAGCGATCTATCTGAATCATCATGGCAAAAGTAGTAGCAGATGTTTGATTCTCCCATATATAGCCTCTCTATGATTTGAAATTAAGTGCCCATAACTGTCACAAAACACAATTTTTAAAATTATTGTGTCAAAATTCAAATTCGAATTATTTTGAAAAAACGCCCTGCCCTAATTTGTGGGTCCTTGGCATAAAAAAGTTTGAAAAGTCCAGTGTTAAATAAGTCTGACAAGTTTTCCCCAGATGTTTTCAAAATCTGTCAATTTCCCCTTTTGGGGACCTCCTAAAACTATAAATTATTCTAATTTTTTAGATATTTTATTATTAATAAAATATTGTATTATTTTGTATTGTAGAATTAAAAAATAAAATTAGGACTAGGATTAGGTCTTGAGTTAGGGCTAGTCTTTTGTAATTATAATAAGCTGTATATAAATAAAATAGACATCAATGGTACTATTCCTCCATTTACATAGCTTGCGTGTGTGCGTGCGTGCATGCTCAGTTTATAATACAGTTTTTTACAATCGCTATGACAATTTTTTCAATACTTTTAACAAATTTCCTAAACTCTTAACGCACCAACACACCTACAACACACAATTGGCAAAACAATTAATTTCATGCTCAAAATCACACATTGTAAACTAAACTCCAACACTAATTTTCAAAATACAATAATACACTAGCAACAATACACTATGTCTACCAAAACACTGCAAACATGTCTCAAAATCAAATAATTTTTCAAAACACTAACATACAGTATGTTCTCGTCCAACAGGAAGATTTAGTCAATCATAGCTCAATGTCATAAAAACACAAACATCAGATGGAATTACAGAAACTGCATTATTTTATATGTGTCAGGTCTTATACAACAGACAGTATATTGTATTGATCATAGATTGTGTTTTGCACTGCAGTTTCTTTTGAAGCCTCTCTACATTTTTGTTTTGTTGGGTTTAGGTCTTTTGCTGCAGAAATTCAATAAAAAAAATATGTTCTTTGCTCACCATTCCTTTCAAAAGGAACTTATATAATTGTTTCATTTGAACTCTGTGTTTAGCTAGAGTCCGAGAAATGCCCTTGCCCTTGCCCTTGTCCCACTCCTCTCCCTTGTCCTTGTCCCATGCCTCTCCCTTGCCCATGTCCCACTCCTCTCCCTCGCCCCACTCCTCTCCCTTGTCTTTGTCCTTGTCCCACTCCTCTCCCTCGCCCCACTCCTCTCCCTTGTCCTTGTCCCACTCCTCTCCCTCGCCCCACTCCTCTCCCTTGCCCTTGCCCTTGCCCTTGTCCCACTCCTCTCCCTTTCCCTTGCCCTTGTCCCACTCCTCTCCCTTGTCCTGGTATACGTCTTCCTCTACCTAGTGCAGACATTTTTCTTTCTTTCTTTTGTTGCTCTATATTGTTCCCTTTCCACAAAACATCAGCCCAAAAGGTCCTCTTTTACATTATACCATATGGTCATGCGATTGAAAGAACCTCAACACCTGAGTGTGTTTCCTAGATGGGAATCAGCTGTGATTTATATATTTCCATAATTCAATCAGCTGTTTCTCAGTAACAATAGAATAAAATACAGGGGATATATTTGTGTTTCAATTCACAATATAAACAGCTGTTTACCTTGACTTTAGCCTGTAAGGTTAGGTTTAGAACGTGGTGTTATCTGTTCTGACATACAGTGTTAAAGCATTGGTCAATTTGGCAGTAAAAATCCATTGTTTTGGTGTTGTTTGAGCTTGTGTGTAAAAGAAGTTCAAGCATTTTAAATTTGTGTTAATTGTATGCATTTTGTGTTAAAGCAACAAGAAATGTGTTAATAGTATAGCTTACACAGACGGATGTAGTGCTAACTGTGTTAAGAGTTTTGGAAAATTGTTAAAAGTATTGAAACATCTGTCATAGCAATTGTAAAAAACTGTAATAGATGCAGGGTTACAGAGGATTGCTTTCTGTGTGTGTTGAGTGTCTTAAGTGTATGTGCTTGCTTTGTACTAAAGTTAAAGGGTCGGGGACTCTGTTTGTCCTTCTAATGGGCTCTTTCATTGCTTTCCATTCAGCAGTGCAGTGTGTGTGAGGGATTATGGGGAACTGTAGCGGCTGCTTGTTAAAGCTGAAGAAAAGGGTCTGGGTTAGTCGATTGGATTAACTTGTTTGGGCTTATTAAGAGGGGAGATGCACAGGCCTTTTAAAAGCACTGCACGGGGCTCTGTCTCTCTCACACACACATTCGCTCGACCTGGCAGTTCACTATTCAATTATGGTGCGTTCAGTGCTCAATTCAATTATGGTGTCGAGAGCGTCAAATCGACCGGAAGTCATTCATTTTCTATGGCAGCCAGCATCTCTCGGCGGCGAGAAGCGGCGCGGCGAGTCTTGGCCGGTGTGGGCGTCAGAGGAAAGTTCAAGTGCAGCCAACATTATGGTAATGAGCTTTGACGCGGTTCGGCAGCAACCTATTGGAATATAGAAATGCTCTGCTCTAGCGAAGTCTAGAGAACACAACCGTGTAAACTTTGGTTCCCACCAAACAATAGTTCCGAAGACAAAATGGAGGAGAAACTGATTATTGCCTTGGCGGGGTTTCCCGTAATATACGATCAGTCCCTGTTTGCTTACAGGGATATAAATAAAATAAAAAAAATGATGTGGGGCCAGGTGAGTTGATGAAGTGGATATTATGGTTTATATAATATTATATAATAATATATAAAAATATTTAATGAGGATATACACTACTTGTGATATGTGGTCAAAAAGATACCGGTCGACATGTCTGGATGTTTTGTGGCCCCTTTAAATATAGTTCACAAAACCAAGCATTCTCAACGAACGTTGCCGCCTATTTCAAATTCGTCAGAGCGTCCACAAATTTTCAATAGCGTTGTTGGCAGGGCAGCCAGAGTGAATTTTGACGCTCTTGCCAGCTCTGGTCTGAACGCACGGTTAGAAAGAGAAGCCCCCCTCGCATCTACCCCCTTCTCTCTGTTATCACGGACAAATGCAAACCCTGTCTTTCCTTTACATTAATGCATATAGGCTCCCTATAGGGAATCTGTGTTGGTTGTAATGGAAGAACCGCCTGGATTTTATAGACAGGAAATCAACTGTTCTCCTCTTTCGCCCACCATGCCTTTTCTCGTATATGCTCCTCTATTCTTTTATCCTCAACTAGACCTCTTTTTGTTGTCACCTTCCCCTCACTTTTCAGTCCATCGATCTCGCGGCTCTCCCACAGAAGTGCATTTCAGAGAATATAGAGGCCTCAGGCCAGCATGAGGTTAATTCGTCTATTGGAGATCTCCCCATGAACCTATATCTACCTGAACTATATATTGTTACAAACTCAAAAGCACTTTCATTGTGGAAACTGAATAATGCACAGTATTGCCAGACTTCTTCGACTCCATGTCTTAATTTGGGGATATCTGGGTAATTTTACACTACGCTCGACTTTGAGCATGGGAAATTATTTCAGACACCTCAACGGACATGTCATGCTTGAGGGCTTCTGTTTTTAATAAATAATAAATCACATATGACAAATATTATATTCAAAATGTTGAAATATAGCCTACAATCTACTTCCGGTAGCAATAAAAACACACACCTTTTAAATATTTACACTCTGTGTTGATCCAAGAGGGTCAGTCTGTATCATTTTGATGTTCTACTGGTTGTGGGTCCACTGATTGGTCATGGTTATGTTCAATCAACTTAAACTTTCGTGTGAAGCATCATGAAACATTTCTTCAATGAGCCCCGTGTCCAGTCTCCCCCATTCAAATGCGTTTCAAAGTAAGTTTACTAAGATTGTAGTGTGACTGCAGCTAAAAGTATACTTCAGTGTTCTGTTTGCTGGTTTTTAGTTTTTTGTTTGTTTGTTTGTTTTAGTCATAGTTTTATTCTTTGGATAAAATATCTTTCGTCATGTCATATTCATTCATTTTAGTCAATTTTACTCTAGTCTCAGCCTCAGACGACATGCCACACTGTCTGTGTGCTAACCATCTGACGATTTAAGCACACAAAATTGGAAATGCTTTCTCAGTCCAGTCAGACCGAATCTGATTGTCTGACCTCTACAAGATTTCCGAGATCTTAGTTTGCACTGGTCCAGGTGGAAGCACGAGTGGAGTTCATACAATGTGCGCTTTTGATGACTAAACAATCACAGAATTTGCCCAAGAATGCCAGGTTAGTAACACTCTTTTAAAGATATTCAACATTTGGTTTGAGGCACGTAGTAGAAAGTAAAGCAGATGTCCATGAGCAGAGCTGTATATTCTGCTTTGTTTACTTAGTTATGTGTGTGAAATACTCTGTAATGAGGTTCTGTGCTGTACTTACATTCGCTACACATTTTCCCATGAAGTTTTTTTATTATGGTATGAGCCAGCTCCAATAACCCCGCCCCTAAAAATCATGAAATGACAAACCAGGCTGTGACTGGTCGCTTTACATGTCAGTTAGATGGATTTTTCCTGCCCAAGTTGGGTGGTTCTTTGCCAATGTTAACTGCGATAGACCACAGACCTTTTCTGTTTAAGTCAAAGGTATGGCTACGCAAGACTAGATTTACTGTGACTAAAATGGCATATAATTTTAGTCAATAAAAACAAATATTTTGTTGATGATAATGTGCAAAATGACAAAGTTTCAAGCTGACTTTTTCAGCTACCACCATGATTTCTGGGTTTCTTAATCTTATCATGGTGCCAGGGTTCAGTCATATCTTCTAGAATCAACCTCACTATTTTCGAGGCTTAAACCCCTCTAGTTTTAACTGATAACATACCTTTATAACAGTAAATTAATAATGTGGTCCATTCTTGTATCTCAGGTAACACACACTAGAGAAATCTTTCAACTGTTTGCCATTCATCGTGCTGAGCGGGTACAGCTATCGAGCGTAGGGAGACAACAATAAATGTTGCATCTATAGTGATGGAGTCTTGCGCAGGTGGAGGTTTCATTGCCTTTGCAGTTGATTTATTCAAGTGCATTGATAATCACATGTTAGCTGACATAGCTGCTCAATTTCAAAGATGGTGCCTGTGTACTAAAAATAAATATTAACAGATAAACCGACCAGTCACTCTCATTTTCTGCTCAGTTCCACATCATCTGCTCGCATTCACATGCAGATTTCTGAAAACATAGTCTCGGGAAGGCTAATCCATTTCCCTGCTGTGACAGAAAGCCATTGATGAGTGCAAGCGCGAGATGTTTACAGAGTTGTGATCTTTAAGTAACACAGATTTCTCTCATGTCAATAAAACATAGCGATTCAGCAGAATCTTGGATTGCGTGTTTTTGGTTATCTGCAGTTTGAGGTTTTGTTCCTTGTGAAAGTCGGACTGATGAGATGGGTGTTTGTAAAGGGTTGTCAGGCCTTATTTCTTGCTGAGCTGTTTCAGTTTAATCACCCTGCCATTGACCGCTGTAATTTGCACAGTTGCCATTTGGTATGACTTGATTTAGCCAAATAGGATGTGTTCCTGGATCAACATACTTTATTGGTCCTTAAGCAGCGTTCCTATCAGGCAATCAGCTCCCTAACCCTGACCCAACTCCTAACCCAAACCAACCTCTAAAAGCAGAGGAATGATAGGTTGGTATGAATGTTGTTCTAGCCTAAAATGTGATTGGTTGATCAAGGATGCTGAACGAGGAATAAGTTCTACTTGGGCAAGTTAAGCATTGCACTTGTGAATTAACACTAACAACATTTCTGAATATGTGCACTTTTGCTTATTCCAGTGCAGTCGTACTACACTTCGCACTCCATTCACTCCCATTCAAACACATCCGAACACGGGAGACCGGAAACACAACCGTATGCGAAGACATTTTGTATAATGCTGCGTACCAATGCTCAAGCTTGGTGAACTCCGAATTCGTACGACGAGAGGACATTTTACTATTAGTAAACGTCACACTGAGCTCAATACAAAGAATACAAATTTTAAAGCTTCATGTTTTATTTTTGCAGGAAAGTGAGTAGACAATATATATATATTTTAAATTATATTATTAAAATAATTATTGTTATTTGTGATGCTGTACTGTATTTACTTACACCAGAAGTCCTCCAGTGTGACATCATGTCCTGGTCTGTAGCATTGTACAAAAAAACGTTGTATGCTCAAAGCCTATGTGACCACACCTTTAGCCTCAAAAAGTCATTCTGGAAAACACACCCCACAACAGGAGTCCTTTATACCCTAAACAGTGGTGAAAAATAGTCCAAATGTCTATATTAAGTTCATGAAGTGACTGTAAATGCTTGATGACTTAATGACATCAGATGTGTTTTCAGTAATGACCAAAGTACATGTTGCTTGCACATTGGTGATAAAGTCAAAGTACTGAGCAAGGTTGCTGGTTTGAACACTACCAAGGTTAATTCTGAGTTATCATTGTACCATTAACCTTAGGCACTTAACCGCAGATTACTCCATTACTGCACTTAAAATGCCTTTGTTCTGTGGTAATTTTTATCATTTAGTGCATCCCAGAATTGGGTGAAAGGTGGTCTGAGTGTCTGCTAGTGGGCAGCAATGCTGCCAAAAGCATAGTCAGTATTACACATTCACCAAAGCTTCTGTTTCCTATTGTCTCCTGCCTGGCAGCTTGCCCCTTTCTCTCTTCCTCCTCTGGAGCGAGGGAGCAGAAGATGGAGGGAGGCAGATAAGGAATGCAACCAGTGATTTATGGCCCAGAGGAAGATTGATTATGCCCGTCACTGGCCCTGATGTGCGCTTGGCATTTGCCCTCAACCCGACTCATCAGCATGTTATACACACACATACAATATGGACATTTGTACTCATGCACACCAAGCAAACACTCAAGCTCCTGTAAATCGCCTCTAGCCCTTTAGTGGAAACTGTCTCTCAGCTGTCTCCATCTGAACTGCAGACTCATTTTCTTGTTTGTTTTTTACCCATCATTTCATAAAAACACACATCAGCACCTAAAAAGTGTTTCTCCCAGGTCAACGGTGGGGTTTGTTCTTAACGTGTTTTGGAATGGTGAGTGGGGCTTTATTCTTTCCGGTGATGGAAGGATGTGATGAGCTGTTGACGAATGGGTGTTTTGGGATGGCCAGTAGATGCAGCAGGTGTGTGTTTGTAATTCAGCCCACAGAGCCGAGAGGCAGCTGGAGCCACATTAAGCCTCCACCTTACACACTCCTCTGTTTGTGTGTCCTCCTCCTGCACTTTCTAGGTGTGTTACTTGAATTTAGTAAAGATATACATGTCAGAGGTGTGGCTTTGTAGCTAGTGCACATGTCGATTCACATTTTGAGCAATGCTGTTCCTGCTCATGCGGGCGTCATGAGTTTGAATCTAGCTTGCAACATTTCCTAAATCCAACCCCCTTTTACTCTATCATCTCTTCTCTCCTTTACAATAAACATTTTATAAATATACAAAAGGTTATAAAGTGTGTGTGTGTGTGTGTGTGTGTGTATATAATTTTTTTCTCTTCACTACAATAAATGTAATAATACAATTACAAGTAAAAATATAATTTTAGATTTTTACAATATATTTGATCTAATTATGTTACGTATTACAAAAAATTAATACAATAATTTAATTTAAGAAAATCCATTTATCAATTAAAAAGTAAACTACATGAATAAATTCCCAAATGGCCATTCCTAACTGTTGAGATCTAGTTTCCCCATCTAAATCAGCAGACAGACAGACTTACTGAGACAGACATACAGACTTCCTCTGGTGTCCCTAAATGGCCATTCCAAACAGTTGGAGATCAGGTTTTCCCACATATATCAGTGTATTTCCTACAGATGTTTGTCAGTATTTCCTGTAGTACAATGGTACATCACTAACAAATCGAAATTTGAATTTTTCTGCAGGTCGGCCTCGGAAAACCAGTGGCTGTAGAATCATACCTGCGTCTGCGCAGTCATGCTGGCCTGCCTGCAGAGGAGGCAGAATCCTGCACCCCAGCACGCCACGGCTGCCTGCAGCAGCAGCAAGAGTCTTGAGCCAGTGCAACACATCAACCGCAAATGTAAGCAGCAAAAAGTATCGCAGTGTCCTTTGTGTAGGTGAACATACTCTGATAATTGAAGTTTAGATTTCAGCATTTGACTATCATTTTGGCACATTATCTGTTGTATGATTATTTTTTAATTTTAAATGACATTGCTGGTTGAGAGCAGACTGGTTTGTCTTGCTGATTGTCACTGGCACAGTGTATTAGAAATTATGTCATTCTGAAGAGCCAGATCTCTCAGATTGAATAATTAAATCTGACTCTGCAGTTACATGCTGACGACTGAGGATGAATTAAACTAACTTTGACCATAGACTTTTCCTTCATACTGTATTCTGTTGACACAGGCTATTTTTTATTTTCAGCATGATAAAACACATTCATGACATCAGCCTTGTAAAACCCAAAGCTGTTTTGACACCCTTATTACTTCTACAGAAGTAATAGGCAAACAGAATTTCCAACTGATTTTATGTAACATCTCTCTCTCTCTATTTACTGATCTGTAACTACTAGATCTCGCATCAATATTTAAAACATTTGCAGCCTTTTTATCCTCATAGTTTAGAAAATGCATTTAATCAGCAACAATTAAAAAGACTTGACCACAGAGGTTCACTAATAAACCTTCAAGGTTTTAACTCAACCCTGGCCCTCAGTTAAGCTAAACATTTACAGCCTTGGATGTCCTTGCAAACACAAACAAATTTGCTCATTAGCCATATGTGGATTTCACACACACACACACACACACACACACACACACAAGTACTGTAACACATGTAGAACAGATCCTGTGTATGCCTGTGTGTGTGTGTGTGTGTGTGTGTGTGTGTGTGTGTGAGAGCGTGTATTTATCACTTTGTGGGTACCAAATGTCCCCATAAGGATAGTAAAACCCGAAATTTTTGACCTTGTGGGGACATTTTGTCGGTCCCCATGAGGAAAACAGCTTATAAATCATACTAAATTATGTTTTTTGAAAATGTAAAAATGCAGAATGTTTTCTGTGAGGGTTAGGTGTAGGGGTAGGGTTAGGTTTAGGGGATAGAATATAAAGTTTGTACAGTATAAAAACCATTATGTCTATGGAAAGTCCCCATAAAACATGGAAACACAACATGTGTGTGTGTGTGTGTGTGTGTGTGTGTGTGTGTGTGTGTGTGTGTGTGTGTGTGTGTGTGTGTGTGTGTGTGTGTGTGTCAGTTTTCATGTATGTTCAGGGTTTACAGACCAACTAATCTTGTTCTGACAGGCTCCAGTATTAAAGTGTTTTGGGGTGTTCTGCTTTTAGAATGTTCCATATGCCTTCGGTTCCATTTGTTGACATGGCAGTATTAAACAGGCAAATGAATATGCAAGGTCTATCCACTAGCCCTTAGGTTCAGCTCTAAGCTCAGAGCTTAAAGGTAATAGGATGGCATGTTCCTTCTGCTGCTCACTGATCAGTATGGCATCGTTCTACTTTCTTTTTCATATGCAAATAGGAACAGAAGGAAAGGACACTATTTTATACAGATTTTGAGCAAAAGGACATCTGCTGCCTTTGTCAGAGATATTTGTGTTGAGAGGACAGTGAAATTGTTATTTTATTATTATAGATTATTGTAGATTAATTGTTAGAATAGTCTCCATGTTAAGGGAAGGATGGATGGATGAATGAATGGATAGATGATGGATGCATGAAAGGATGGACAGATAATTTGGAGAAATGGATTGATGGATTTATTTGCAAATTAATGGATAGATGATTGGTGGATGGACAGATGGATGGTTGGATAGATAGATAGATGAATAGATAGATGAATGTAGGGCTGGGCGTTATAGCCAAAATTGTTATCACGATAATCTTTTTCATATTGTTCAATATCGATATTTATCACGATATACATTTACACATGGCACTTTCTTTTTTTTATGTCTTTAGAAATTAGAAATTAATTCTAAACAGTGAAAATAGTCTCTACAAAACTGCACAGGGGATCCAGAGACGGCCAAAGCAGTGGGGTCTGACGGATCTTTTACCAATTTGACCGTCTTTTACTGGTTATCATTTGAAAATGAATGTTAAAAGATCATCTGTTTGTTCTGAAGCAGTGACAGCAGTCCAGTATTTGTTGGAATATTTTTACATTAAAATTAAATATTTGTCATTTTTCTTTAGATTCAGATACCCAAGTATGGGGCATAGAAGCCCTTGTGACTGTGGAATGATGCTGAATGTGGGTTCAGGGGTGTCCCGAGAGAAAATATAGAAAACATTTTTTAAATGTAATTTTTTTTCATACATTTTCATTCAAGTGAGTGACTAGTCTACCAACTATTAATTTTAGTCTTTCCTTATCCATTCCAGACATCTAATTAATTTTCACAAAATTAGAACAGAAATCGATTTGTTTATTATTAAAGGCTTGTAACATGCTGATTAATAAAGATACATTTAGAAGGGAAAAACGTTATGGTCTAAAAGGTGCTTTGAAACCATGTTAACTCATGCGGCACTTCAAGATTACAGCACAGAAAGATCAGAGCTGCTGTCCACATCACTGTTGTTCCGTCCGTTGCCATGAAGTTTTGTGGTGCGGATGGAATCAATCCGGTGTCCGACGTAACCTAATTGTTAGCAAGGCAGCTAGCATAACAAGTTCATCCAGTCTGACCATACGTTACCACTGGTGCGTTGTGAGCGAAGCTGAGAGAGTTTTCAATTAATTCCTATGAAAGCCGAGGGTGGTGGATCGTAGGATTGGCAGCGGTGCGGAGCAAACTCTCTCCTAGCACTGTGAGCGGATTTGAGCAGATTTCGTCAGCCCCAGTGGAACCGCAGCCTGAGAAAGCCGAACTGCTTGTGTTTTAGCGATATGCAGTAAATATCGGAAATTCCTCAAAAGCTTATCGTGGATTTTCTTTATCGTGATATATATCGATATCGTTTTATCACCCAGCCCTAGATGAATGATGCATGTCTGGATGGGTGGGTTGTTGGACATGTACAGAAAATTGACATATGGATCAGAAATGAACCCATGTTGTAAAGTGGAAAATGTGAGGTTTGTTTGAGAGAAAAGAGAGGCAGAAAAAAAGAGTGCTAAAGAGAGAGATGGAGACTGCCATGGCAATCCCTTCAATTTTAGCTGTATTTAGCCACTTACTTTCTGGACTTATAATTGAGAGCCAGTCAGTAGGGTTCTGGGTCTGAAATCAATAGAAAAAGAGCAGATTCTTATTCCCTCCATCTCTTTCTTTTTCACACAAAAACTCACTCCTCCTGGCCTCCTCCATTTGCCTTTGTGTGGAAGATCACCACTGTAGAGCAAAAGCTCATAACAATATGTAAAAGATCCCTGTGTGTTTGTAATTGATAAAAGTATCTTTATCTGTGCTGTGGTTTTGATATGGACTGCACCGTCTGGTCTGAGGCTGCAGGGTAGACAGATGTCTAGTTGGACAGACAACAAGCTACTGTCTGAAACCGGATCCTTGAGCATCAGACCAGCAATCTGGAGACTAGGAAAGTTCACCCTTAGATATTTTCAAAATTGATAAGTCGACTAATCCCTTGTATAGCCTAATTTGGCATGACATTTTTATTAGGGGGTCCTCACATATGATGTTTAAAAAAACATTCTCACATTCAAAAACAGCAAGACTGGGCACAACAGAATGGAACAGAATACAGGGATGTCGAGATGCGTTTAAAAGTTTTTAATATTTTTTAACTTGATATGCCCTCTTAAACATGTAACACCCAACGCGACACTTTAGTTGTTTGACAGCCAAAAACGTCCATCTAAATTGGCATGACTGCAGTGGTGAACCTTTCAGAGACAATTTTACCAAGCAAACTGTCTAACACCTAAAGTATAGCATGCTAACGTCACAATAGAAACAAATGGTCAACCCCACTAATCGACATGTTGTTGGATGACTAGTCAACTATTGGGACCCATCACTACTGGAGATGATGGAAGAAGACCATTAAGGCTAGCCTTGTTTTTCTACACATGCGGACAGTCCTCATCTTTAGGCGTTGTCAGTACATGCGCCTAACGTTGACGGTGCAAAAATAATATCACAAAGCAGTCATAGTGTGCATGCGTCCGAAAGGGCTTGTGGTCAAGAGTATAGTTTGAAAGACTGAGTGCTCATCATGCATGAGACTGAACAGCACATGGGAAATGAAGAGTACCCTAGCTTTTACCTGCTAGACAAGATTGGCTTTTCTGTCCTTTGCTCAGCTTCAGCATGATCGGGTGGTATTAGAAATAAGGAAAACATTCCCCCTCTGCATGCAGATGCTGAGTGCCTGCACAGTTCATTGATGCAACTCCCATTAAAAATGCCTCATACCCTCAATAAAAAAGGACTTAACTGGCTCCAGCATCAGCTGCGAGTGCTCGGATCGACCAGCCAGGCAATCAATTTCCCCTGAGTGCATGGAGCTTAGTGGGCGAAACGAAAGAGAGAGAAGGGCAGATAGGAAGTTGGGAGATAGGAAAATGGGTTGTTTTCATTATCACACCTCTTTCCCTGTCTGTGCAGAAAGAGAGCTTGAAAAAATGAAAGCGAGTTGCAAAGTAGAGGTAGCATGAGATGGAGGGGGTGTAGAGAGTTAGACAGAGCGAGAGTGAGAACGACATGCTTTTAAAAACCTGTTGACTGCCTGCGTTAAAAATATCGTAGTAGATTATCTTCAGTGAGGAGGCCTTCTGAGTTTTACTCCTAGCCAAGAAATGAAAAGAAATGGAGGCATTAGTTAAATTATAAATCATAGCTGCTTGCTTTCAGCATGCCTAAATTCTCAGAGTATGTGATGGCACTTGCAGGGCTTGTCATTCCTAATTAAATTTCCCTGTTTGGGTGACATTTGTAGCTGTCGTCCAGCCCTCCACCAGTGTCTGTCTGCCAGGAGCTTAGACAAGTCTGGCCAAGAGAGCAGATCCCCCCTCATCAGAACGGACCCTGAAGACAGGAGCACTGGAGCCAGCCACATTAGAGAGTCTCTACCACTGACCTCAGTGCGGGATTCTGGCTGTTTTCGGGTCTTTATTCCTTTCACTATTTGGTTCTCTCTTTTACTTTGTTTTGTGCTTTTTTTTTCATGCTCTTTCCACTCTTGCTTTTTTGCTCTTTATTGTACTTTTTCTTTCTTTTGCTCCTCGTTGTGCTTGCTTTCTCTTTCTCGCTTGATTTCTTGCTTTGTTTCTTGCTTTTTTTCACCCTTTTCATGCTTTCTTTTTACTTTTTCTCTTTTACATTTTATTTAGCTTTTTCTTTCTTTCACTGTGCTTCCTTTCACACTTTTTTACTTTTTTATTTATTTTGCTCTTATGCTCTTTCTTTAAATTTTTTTCTTTGTTTCACCCCTTTTCATTCCTTATTTTGCTTGTTCTTTTGATCTTGTGTATGGTTGTTATCGAGAACCATTTAAAAAAATACCGGAACCATTTGATTTTCATGACTTCCGTTAAGGGCTCCTGAAATTTTCTGTAGGTGCGGAAAAATACACTGGCAGTTTTCCTTTAGTGCAATTCAGCAGCAGCACTGCCCCTTACTGAATCTACAGCTTGGAATACATAGTGCTATCAGTGTATTTTGATTCCTGAACTAATGACTCTAATGATCCAGTTCTTTTGAATCAGTGCTTCCAGTATTGTCCAATTCTCTAACGAATGACTAATGATCAGGTTCTTTCTAATCTACTGCAAGGAATATACAGTGTTTCCGGTATAGTCCGATTCCCAAACAAATTACTCTTATGATCCAGTTCTTTTGAATCTGCAGCGCGAAAAATACAGCCCTTCCGGTATCGTCTGATTCCCAAACTAATGACTCTTATGAGCCGGTTCTTTTGTATCTGCAACACGAAACATACTGTGCTTCCGGTATAGTCTGATTCCCGAATGAATGACTCTAATGATCCAGTTCTTTTTAGCGATTCAAAAACACTTACACATCAGTCAGAACAGTTACTGATGTGCAAGTTATGAATTTCCAACTCGAAATTAAATAAAAACTGTTGTTCTTATTGAAATAAGAACAAGTCTCACAAGCCTGAAGTACAACATTGGAGTATTATTTTTCATAATCGACTAGTCGATCGGTTGCTTAAACGAATAGTCAGTTTTAAGAATAATAATTTATAATTAAGCTCAGTTATATTCACGTGATGTTCAGACACTGTATAGAGGGATATTCGGATGCTGAGTGCAACACTTCAAAATGGTGGCTAACGGATATTCAACAAATAAATAGGCTAAATAACTATAACACCTTATTGCACAAAATTATCAAAGTAAAAAAGAATTAAGAAAGGCTCCAATACGGTGCAGCATAAAACTGCTTATGCGCATTCTAAACGCAAATTTACGTGCTTCAGTGCGATCCTTGCTGTGCATTCAATAGCGCATAACTGCAAGATAATATTGCGGATACATATTTAGTTCACAACACATAATTTCTCCACAACACCTCACAAATACGGGAATATTACTCTTGAGTAAAGGATTTCATGTCCGACAGTGATCACCTTGAAATTAATTGTTTATGTAGCACTTTGCTTTAACAACAGACCATAAAAAGATTAAACCTAAAGCAGTAAAGAGACAACACTTCTTGCAGAGGAGTAAACTGTGCTGACTGTTATTCGCTGTTAAGCACAGCAAGATATCATCGTGCAAAAATGCTCACTAAATAGTGGCATCTCTCAATTAATTCTCCCATTAAAACCACCACCACTAAAAACATTTATGTTATTAGTCTACCTCACTAATAAACTAGTCAGTTGTTAGATGACTAGTGGATTAGTCAACCACTCTGGCACATCCCTCCTACATTTCACAACTGTCTCTGGAACTGTTACTGATGTCATGTAATTCAGACCTGCATTACTGACTGCATGTTTATGTGACAATGTGTAGTTAAAATACAGAACAATTTTAAAATATGCTATCACATTTATTGTTTGTTTAGAATTGTTATTTAAATTATATGTAGGATGAATTATTGTATCGCATTTATACTTCCTTCTACAAGAATTGTTTTAAATGTATTTCTGATTTGTTACATCTGCTCTGTAGAAATTTAAATGATCTAATCATTTGGCAACAGACATCTAAGTAATAAATGCAATATAATAATAATAATTCTTCCACCAAAGTACTAAAAGTATTGTTACTGAATCCGCTAATGAACCAGAATCATTGAGAGGAATTGCAATCTGAACCAGAACCATTATATTGCTGACAATTCCTATCCCTATACTCTTGCGTTTCTTTCTTTCTTTCTTTCGCTTGCTCTTTCACGCTGTCTTTGGCTATTTGTCCTCCAAAGGGATACTCATCTGTGTAAGGTATATCTCTCAGTATTGTGATTGGACCCGAACCATTCCTTCTTCCTATGCCCTGATCCTCAACCAGGTTTGGTGGCTAATCAGATGCACATATGGCACTGAGTCAAAATGATCAATCCGGTAGAGGAAGATTATCACCTCCAATGGCCTGATGGGAAGGATTTCATCCACGTCATAGTCAGTACCATGCTAACTTCCGACAAGACAACAGATTTGGACCAAATCTTAAGTTCTTACATTAATGGAAAAAAAGGCTTGTGTAAAGGTAATGAGATGTTGGCCACCTACCAGATTGACTTGGTACTGCAGTGCAGTGCGCCTTCAGTCCAGGAGAGAAAGCAAAGCACGTTTACTCTGAAATATTTAAACATGCTTACGGGGGCAGCTAAAATAACAGCTTTTGCCCTCATTTCCTTGATGCCCTGCAGACATTGAGCGAGAGTAAGACTTGGTTGGAATCAGCATTCTTTGACCTTTCACATGGATTGAGCACTGTCCTCCAAAGGCTGTTTGGATGGAAAACAATTTTTCTCACCTTTTTTCAGTTGATTGACAGCTGCCCTCTCAATAATTATTCCTTCATCTGTTTCACCCTCAGGCCCTGTGTCTCCAAAAATTTGATTTACCCATGTACATAATCTGACATTTTCCTCTATTTCATGAGTCTGGTGTTAAGAGATGTGTGTATTTTAGTTGGCCAGGTCATACCCCCACTAGCACTGTTTATGTTTTTTTCAGAGTTTTAGTCTTTTGACGAAAATGTCCTTTAAAATGAGTCAATATTTCATCATCTCATATTCATTCATTTTATTCAGATGAAAATGACGACATAACTATACATGGCCTACTGTCCATGTTGTGAAAAAACTGAGCTCCTAAAATAATAATGAATAGACTGAAGTATTAGCTACTTATTAGAAGTTAGCCTATTGTACCCTGAATTCTTTAGAGACTTATTCATTTTCCTTGAAAGTATTTTACATTTCGTGTTTCTTACGTAAACAGTGTATTCACAACGCAAGTTACGCCATGCAAATGATGCATATTCTGACTAGCGCGTCATTTAGTTCAAGTTCACCTGTTCATTCGCTTCACTGTGCAGGATATAGACTACTTTAGTGATTAAAATCATGTATAAATAGGATGCATTTGAATTAGGTATTGAAGCAGTTAATTTTGCCTGTGTTCAAATCACACAGCTCAAGTGGAAAACCCCAATTATTAATGGGTTAGATCAATCTATATCTAATATCTTGTATATATTCTATATATGTTTCTTCTCCTTTTCGTATCTTGCACTGTTAATATCTTGAAGTGTCATTTTTATATATTTTATATATATGCTTTAATAAAATCGTTTAATTATCGTCATGATGTGCCTTTTTCGTCTCGTCTCAGTTATCGTTGACGAAATCAAATAACTCTTTCGTCAGTGATTTCGATGACAAGATTAACACTGCCCACTAGGGGTGTAATGGTTCGACTTTCTCAAGGTTCGGTTTGTATCACGGTTTAAGGCTCACTGTTTCGGTACGGTTCAGTATTTGCTTTGTTCAACAACAAAAAAATATTGTTACCAAATCTAAAGAGTAATCTATTTGGTAAACACTTAAACAGATTTGCCCTTAAATAACAATCATTGTTTTACAATAGTAACCATAGTTTATCCATGGCATTTGTAGAAAAATCACAGTAACCACAATATAAACATGGTTACTGTCATGGTTACAATATATAGTAAAGTCATGGTTACTATATAGAACTGTCGATGTCAGTGTACATGATAAATCATGTATCAATGTATTGCTATACGGCATCATAATGCCATTAATCAAAGCGCATTATTGAAGCTCGTGATAGCTGCGCAACGAAAAAGGAAGAACTTGCTTGCACGTTTTAACCCCCACGCGGATTATTGACATATATTACCAATATACAGCACTCGTGTCAAGTGATGTCTGCAAACAGTCCCTTTTTTGTAAACGTCTTTTGACCATCGCTGTTGTAATTGACTGCAAAAAGAAAATGTTCCCAGAAAGGAGAAATGCAGGGGCTTCTCTATCAGCATTTCATTTTCTCCACTTGCCATTTTAACTACACACAACGCTTGCAGAACAGTGATGTCATCAAGTTGACCCACGTGAAACACAGGTGGAGCTTATTCATTTAAACTGTAGATCCATTCAGGTGCAGTAGTGGAGGTTGTAACTGTAGTCTGTTTGACACTTTGTTTTCTTGACCAAAACTTGTGCTCCAGGTGCATCATTAAACGTGAGGTGAACCAACCGTGTTGCCAATGCTTCCGAAATGTGGGTGGCAAACGGTACGGTTCCGTTTTTCAGAGAACCGTAACACCCCAACTGCCCACTAGAGTCTATATTACCCATGATACTCTGTATGTGTAATGTGGGGATGTCCTGCCAATCAACATCAAACTGACCTGGTTTATCAGAGGTTTAACATGTTTGTTTGCATCTCAGCTCCAATCCTCTTTTATACCTCCAATGGCATAGATTGGCCATTTGCCTTGCCAGCATCCTAAAGACACACCCAAAGGCTCATTTCCAGACACTGCTGGGGACCCACCAGCCTTTTCATTCTTACAGTGCATGTCCTGGTGCTTGGTTGCCACTTTCAGAGAGGGCAGGGCAGGGTTTGAAAAGGGGACTTGGGACGCTAGCGGCTGTTGTCATGGCTTTGGCAGACGTACGCGATATGGCCTTTAAACTGGCATGTGGGCCTCCCAGGTGCACAATCAGGTTGGAAAGATGGATGGAGGGCAGAAGTGGAGGTAGAGTTGGAAGGATCCAGGGCTCCTAGAGTAGCTGAGGAAATTAGATAATATTTGGAGACTGACCTTCCATCAGGGCCCAAGAGATTGAGAGGGGTCTTTCTGTCATTCTGTCTACTGTATCTATATGTCTGTCTGTCTGTTTAGTATAGCCATAAATGTATTTAAAGGAGAGGGTAATTAGTGAAGAAAATAAAAAGTACAGATCTTATTTTGATGATGTTTGAGAGACGGAGAGCAAGAGAAAGGTGTAGTGCATGATGTGCAAAATAACATGTCTGCTCCTTTGGGACCTTTAACATAAATTAGAATAGCCTTCCTGACACACTTGCTCTCCTCTGGGTAAAGCATCTGTGTGCATGCTAAAGTCTCTCTGGCATATTAGCATCTGATGCATTAGTATTAATGATGTGGTGTGCTTGATTGGGTTTTTTGTTCTCTGTTCTGACATGTCTCTATGGTCTAATATTGTCAGACACATTGTCAAAAACAGACAAAAACATGTTATATATAAATAAACAAGGATTGTATATGAAAATAGATCTTGTTTGTGTAGTGCAATTGTGATCCCTCCTGCGATTTGGATGTCTAGTGAGATTTTTACTAGGTCACTGATTATAACTTGTCATTGGAATATGTGGTGCATGTGAATGTGTGTTGTTTAATATTCATTTTGAAGCAGTGGAGGCCTTGTTTCCTAAATGAGAGAGCAGAAGGGTTGAGACTTGCTCCAGGCTAGCTGCAGGCAACCCTCTTTTTCTATTTACCTACAAACTCACACAGCGAGATCACCCTCGTACTGTCAGGACACACACACATTCATATACAGTATATAAACACAAACATGAAGACCATTTCTTATTTTCTTACTGTTATCTACTCCTGAAATCTTGTTAATTCATAATTACCAATAGAATGTTCAAATCTCTCTACCACACATTGTGCATTTGTGAGCATATCTATGAGTATGTATGTGTGTGTGTGTGTGTGTGTGTGTGTGTGTGTGTGTGTGTGTGTGTGTGTGTGTGTGTGTGTGTGTGTGTGTGTGTGTGTGTGTGTGATTGTTTTTGAAAAAGTTTTTCTGATACTAATCAAACAGTCAAGAAAGAGGTCATCTTTTCAGAGATAAGCAAAATTGAATTTGCTTCTCAGCTCACATTTTAAAATATCTCTTTGTTATCTTTAACTCTAGCAGCTTGTGATGTGAGATTTTTCTTGATGGAGGAACATTTGTTCTCGTTCAGCTCGTCTGTTCTTTCAGTTCTATTTATTTGTCTGCCTCAAGAACTATTTTATTCCAAAACAACAAGGAAAGAACATCACCAGCGTCGAAGAATGAGCCGCTACATTGGAATTCCATGTGTCCATTAATCCCATACAGCTGAATATTTAATTTAGGGCTCATAACTTCAGTTTACCGCCATTGCAGCAACCTTCTTTTCGTAGTCACTCTCCCAGGAAGATGTGTTCAGATACAACAGAGGCCTATCTTCTTTGTGGACTCCAGCGGTGCATGAGGGTAGTTGAGCGATTCATTCGAGTCTGATGAGTCTGGTGTTTAAGAGTGAAATGGACCATTTCATGTTTTGGTTTTTCGTGGGTGGCTATCAAGAGACCTCCGTGTAGAGAAACGCCCACACACTCTGTTTGAAGGTTGTTATTGAGACTGAAAAAAAAAAAAAAAAACCTTCGTTAGACTCATAATGATTTAAGTTATCTCTGTTGAGAATATTTGATTATCTGATTTTGGTTTGTTCCCTAATATCTAACATCATTCAAACTGTTTTTTATTAAGAGTGATGATTTGTAAAACAAAACAGACAACTGATAATTGTTGCCGCATGACCAGTGTTGGGCAGGCTGCTCAAAACATTTACCAAGCTAAGCTACCAACTACTCAACAAAAAATGTGTTTTAAAAGCTAAAAGCTACACTTCAGAGAAAGTATCAAGTTACACTACAAGCTACACAACAAAAATAGCTGGCTAAATTTAAGCTACTTCATATATTTTCAACCAGATGCACAGAGCATACTGTCATAGACAAAGCATTTAAAAGACTTCACATGATGTTGATCAAAGCCATGGTATAGCATAGTACAGTATAGTGCAACACAGTATACAAGTATGCAGTGTGGTGCAATATAATATGCATGTAAAAAAATACCATGCACATGTAATCATACATTTATATAACATTGAATGTACATGGTGCTTCAAGGTAATTCAAAGAATACCATCATACTACTACATACTACAGTACTTTTCTATATGACTACCTTATTCTTATACCACTGTATTAACATGGTGCTATCAGGTAATGGTACATGTCCAAAAACATGGTTATGCAATGGTGCTTTTTTATGTCTTTTCATGTAGGCTACTAAGTTACTCCTTTGGGAATTTTGGGCTGTCTAGCCATTTGAGATGTTTGATTTCCTCCATAGCGCTTACGGCAAAAAACTCAAGTAGAATGTAGTGGTTTCTTATACAAATAGCCTGCTGAACTAGCGCACACTTGCATAATCCAGAGACCAACAATCATGTGAAACACAGCTGCGCATCAGATAAAATGCATATTTAAAATGCGACATGAATGTCATTGAATTTGCTTAAGTCATTGAAAATTGTAAGTGCCTGAAAAACAGTTTCTTCAATTCTCGCAGTCTCACGTGAAGCTGCACTACCTTCCTCCTATCACTATTACTGGTTGTCATATTTCTACTGATATTTCCGTCAATTGAATAAAAATAACTTTTTTGTAAAGTATAAAATATTCAAGGAATTTGTCTTGGTGCAAGTGTCAAATACAGACAAAACATTTTAACACAAGTCGAAAGAAATTTAATCTAGTAATCTAGAACTAGTAATTTTAATGGTGATTAACCTTAGTGTAGTAAAGGTTTTGGCAATAAAAGTGAAAAACATTGCATTTTAGCCTCCACACCCCGGTCAGAAAGCCTGCTCAAAGTCCATTTCACATGGAAATTGGTCACATAACGAGAGTAAAATAAGTTGTGAATGTAGTTTCGTGTTAACTTAAAAATGTGCAAGGTCAAAAAGGGCCAAAAATTGAGGGAATGAAAGCAGTCAGTCAGTCAATATCAGTCAAACAGGCCCTGTTTACTGTGTGAAAGGTGTGAAAGGGTGATTATTATGAGGATGATGCTTTTGTTGAAGTCTCCATCACACTCTTTGATCTCGAAGACTGATCCTATGGGCAGATATCCCTTAGATCTGGACAAAATGTTGTGAATTTCTTTATATATTAACATAGCATAGACTAAGCTTTTAGGATTCTCAGAATTGTTGATCCTGAGCTGAGGCGCCCAGAGTTTGTCTTCAAAGCATTTTTAAAGCTGTTTTGAATTATAGTTGCTTTGGTTTTGTCCACCACTTGAACAAACCGAAAGTGGTATGCTCTTTTCCCATTGTGATTTGCTTGTTTTTTGTTTGAGCTTTTTCATTTGCCAACGAGCTGTGTGGCATGGAGTGTGAGGGAAAACAAAGTCACCCAGTTCTCATCCCACAATGCCCCTGACATGTCTGCTGATGGTTAGCATTCCACACAGTCACGAAGAGGATAACACTCGCTGACTGCTGTCGCTGTTGTTGCGAATGATGAAGAGGTGCTCTCAGAGGCGTTAGGAGGAGAGCGAGTGGATTTCACTCGCTGCTACAAGCTCTGAGGATTTGTTATTTATCTTTCTTTATAATCTCTCATACATAGCACTCTCCTCAACACTAGGGCAGAGAAAAGCCATTCTGTGCTGAAAAAACAAAACATGCACAAAAAATCCCACAAGCACAGAAAAAACCCACAAACAACAACGACAGAGAAACTATTACAATATATACTGAGGTCTACATTTAAGAGTCACATTAGTTTCAAACACTTCAGCTTTCATTCTATTCAATTCGGTTCTATTCTGTTTTGTTTTGTTCTAAAACAATACAATAATTGCAATATATAGAACAATATTATTGTCATAAGAAAGCAGTTAGATCCTGCAGCTTTCATTCTATTCTATTCTTTGACAATCATTATAATATTTAGGTGAATGTTACGGTCATTATAATCTTGTATCTTTTTGGCTGGAAGAAGATTCAGTGTTGTCTCCTTTCCCACGCTGTGTGTGTATGTTTGTGGAGTGTGTGTGTGTGTGTGTGTGTGTGTGTGTGTGTGTGTGTGTGTGTGTGTGCAGGCAGCCTGGCCCTGCTGGCCCGATGCAGGCAGAGAGCAGACAAATGCAAAGAGACACTTGTGTGTGTAGAATGGTATTTGTAGTGACGCTTTGACCGCAGATAATAAAGTGTTTGCCCTGAGGTGATTCCAGTCGGCAAGCACCCCAATGAAACTCGCTTACTCAGAAAAGAGAGAGAGAGAGTGCGAGAGAGAGGCCAATGAGGTATGGGAGAGGGATATAGTGGTGAGTAAAACAATTCTGGACCATATCCATACAAGTGTGTTTCATTTCGTTGAATTAAAATTTTGGAATTGGCTTTTAAATGGTGTCATGCCGGAGATTAATACAAATTAAACTTCTTGCGTCTTCGGGTGGATATTGCCTAAAATGTTATTTCCTCAGAGAAGGTCTTAAGTATCGCGCACATTATTCACGTGCATTTTAATTTGACTTGGAGCCCTTGCGCTTATTAGCTGTGAGATTCACCTTTGATTGGGAACTCGCTGGAATCATCTGGGAATTAGCTAGTAACCCGAATATGTTTTGCCAGTTCACCCGGAGGAGAGCAGGAAATTAATTGATTAAAACCAGAGGCAAGTGTGGTCTTTAAAATATTAGATTAGATTTTGGATAGCTTTTCCGTTTCTGATTAATCTGGCAGCAATTGTTTTATTTATATTTGTTGTGAAATGCTGTCATTAAACCTTAGTGACTGAAACCATTTAGATTTGTTTGCACATAGAGATGTTCAGTTTATCTGCCAAAATTAGTATTTGTTTATTTTAATCTGACATTTTTAAGTATAAGGACAGGATACGAAGCTGACAATGTGAGGGCTTATTCTTTTTCCCAATTCATACATTATCTGTCTTTTTTCTAAGAGATATTGCGAAAGAAAAGTTACATTTTTGAGTGAAATTTTTGATTTAAGATAAAAATTGAATAAAACTTTTGGAAAAAACTACAGACAAATCAGAAGAGAATTATAAATCTATACTGCACCTAAATACAATTCAAAAATGTCTGTATCAGTGCATCCTTTTACAACTTTGCATAGTTTTTTTTGCACTCATTCTGTGTGATCATCCTTTGCCCATTGTCACTAAGGAATTTAGTTATTTTACCTATTTTTATCAACTGATGCATATTCAGATCTCATCATCTCTTCAGAGCTCTTGGCTGTTCTAATCAGACAGGCAGATCCACAGATCGGCTCTATTATTGTCATTAGTGTATATGTGTGTGTGAGATACAGAGATCTGAACCCGAGCCTGTGGTGCAGGAGGTCTGGGGGAGGAGAGTCGCATTCTTTCAGCTCTCCACTCAATTAGAGCCGGAGAGGCACACAGAGGCATGCTGGGTTAATTGTAGAGATTCAAACAGCTGCCACATTCAGGGTTCCATTGTGCCGACAACGGTTGTTACGGCGAATGTGGGCTTGGGTTTATAATCGCTGAGTAATCAGTGTGAGAGAAGAGCAGATGACACGTCCATTAGCAACAGGCAGGTATTGTTTAGAATACAACGACACCAAAAGCCCTTCGTGCTCTCTCTCTCTCTCTCTCTCTCGTTCCTGCTCTGTCCCACTTTTCTGAAACCACTCTGATGCTGACCGAGAGAGAGAGAGTCATAAAACCCTTGTTGTGTTGGTGTTTGTGGGGAGTATTCTTACTGTCTGTCTTAGGTAATATGCAAGATTACTATTAGTGTGTTCCAAATCATAGTATGGTGACAATTATACATCCAAGTATGCCATTTTGGCACCTATGATTCATTGGTTTCAGCATGCTATAATTTGGAACACAACAATTGTAATCTCATATACTACATTGGACAAATGGATGTATACTTAAAAAACAAAACAAAAAAAAACACCAGATATAATGTGCTGTCCAGGCACCTTTGATGTACCATTTTTACCATACTATGATTTGGACCACACTAATCATAATCTTACATTTTACCTGCAGTATGCATACTCTCCACAAACACCAACACATCCAGGGATTTATGTCTCTCTCTTTCTCTCTCTCTCTCTCTCTCTCTTTCTCTCTCCCTGTCAGCACCAGAGAGAGAGCACGAGGAGCTTCTGGTGTCATTGTATTCTAAACAATACCGGCCTTTTGCTAATGGTTGTGTCATCTGCTCTTCTCTCACACTGATTACTCAGCGATTACAAACCCAAGATTTTCAAAGTATGTGTTGGTCTGTCCTATGTAGTATGCAAGATTCAGATTAGTGTGCTCTAAATCATAGTAACTTGAAAATAGTATGTCAAAGGTGCCCTGTTGGTGTACTATTTTTGGTGGATTTTTTTAAGTATGCATCCAGGATCCGAAATTAACACCCGCCAAGCATCAAATGCACGTACATGTTCTATTTGGCTGGTGAATTTCACAGCTTTACACGACACTCTGGCGGGTGCTTTTTAACTTTCTATCAGTTTGTGTCAGCTTATAAAATAATTTCAGTTTGTGTCGGCTTATAAAATAATTTTACACATTCCAGTTTTTTTCCTCAAGGGGGCTTAACTGCAGGCCTACAGTCAGTAAGGTCACAGGTGTTTACATAGAACAGCTCTTATTAGCAAGTAGTCCTACTGCTCATTGATATTCTCAAAGGTAGATTCAGTGCTTTAATCACATTATTATATTTAAGCAAATTTTTGATAGATCAACACTGTTTGAATATTTTGGGCATTTGAAAATGAAGTTGGCATTTTTCCAACTGTAATCGTGCATATTAAAAATGATAGCGATGCTCGTGTACTGAAAGCTAACAGACAATACACGGTAGCTCTCTGGCTTGGTGAGTGGGGCTAAGCAGATTTCTTCCACATTCTGCATCACTGGATATGCACCGCTACAGGGAGAAGTTCTTTGTTCGTCTCTTACTCCAAAGTTGCAACACGAACAACATCTCAGATGTAGATACTTGATAGTTCAGTAGCAGTAAATCTTGAAGCAATATGAAAGCAATAAGAGCGTTCATGCCCAGGGACTGATTAACGACTGGGCCAATGGGGCTAGTGCCCAGGGGCCCTTGGTTGCGCGATCTAGTTTGGTGATCCCCCCGCTCGAAAACACTTAAATTGCTACTGTATCTACAGCTTGAGATGAGACATAAAGCGCTAGCTTTAGACTGATTCCCAAACATGTGATTCTTTTGAACTGGTACTTTTTAGTGAATCAAAGAGACTTTTGAATCAATTGGAGCTGACTAAATTAATTTAATCAATCAAGTAAACCAGAACTGTTACTGTATTATATGTGTGTGTAACATGTTCAAGCTCAGAGATGGAAGGAAGGAGATGGAGAGCAGGGATGCAGTCAAGTAATGCTCTTTATTGCTCTGCCTTCAACACTCTGCTTGCACTCTTTTCGGCGCCTTTCTCAGTTTAATCAGATCAGTGTAACAAACTTTTTCAGAGTCAGACTCTTCAGCTTCACCACAAGTACTTTGTCAACATAAACTTCTATGAATCTTCAGCTTCACAATAACATAAAACACTCAATAATTCAAGCCAGTCATTGGTCATGCATGTCGTTCTCTCTCTCTCCCGTCTGGCGTTGACGCGGTCGTTTATATGCCGCTCTCCCCATGCTCACTGGAATTAGAGACAGGTGTTAGACATAATTTAGCACAGGTGCAAGCGCATTTACTGCTTCTCTCTCTCTGGACGGGTGCTCGACCACGCCCCCGCTGCCACAGTGTACTTAAGGCTCATGAGTCTCACTCGTTCATATGACAGTAGTGATGTAGTTTAAAATACAAATGTAGTTTTTGTTGTATTAAAATTGTGAATAAACAGATTTTTTTTTTTTTAAACCGATGTATTTCATAAATAATAAAAACAATACAATTCTTTTAAAAAAACATGCTTACACTATTGTTTATTTGTCTTTTATGTCTGTAAAATCCACTTGTAGAATGCAATTAAAAATAAATAAATATATAAATTTGAATTGTTTGAATTTTGAAAAGTTTTTTCATCTTCCAGCCACCTTGGCTGGTGGGCTAAAAAGTTAATTCAGCAATACATCGGCTAAACCTTTGATTCTGTGTTTGTTTTAGTTGTGTATTGTATGTTTCTGGACTATTGGAGCACTGCATACTTTTTACACTTCATAGAAGTATACGAAATGGGATTCAGCCAATTCTTTCAGAAGTTTTCTGAAGAACGATCTGAGGCCCATATTTAAACTATAGAATATGTACAACACAACGAGAGGTACCTATGTGCAGTGGAAATACTCTGCTTGGTTCTACATTGCCAGTGTCAGGTCAGGAGTCTTACACGCATATACAATTGAAGTCAGAAGTTTACCTACAGCTTAGCCAAAAACATTTAACATAATTCCTGACATTCCCTGTCTTAGGTCAGTTAGGATCACTACTTTGTATTTTAAGAATGTAAAATGTCAGAATAATAGTAGAGAGAATTATATATTTTTAGCTTTAATTTCTTTCATCACATTCCCAGTGGGTCAGAAGTTTAGTATATGGTAGCATTGCCTTTAAATTGCTTAAAGGATCTCACAATAAATTGCTGCAATTTTGGCCCATTCTTCCAGACAGAACTGGTGTAACAGAGTCAGGTTTGTAGGCCTCCTTGTTCGCACACGCTTTTTAAGTTCTGCCCACAAATTCAGATTGAGGTTAGGGCTTTGTAATGGCCACTCCAATACCTTGAATTTGTTGTCTTTAAGCCATTTTGCCAAAATTTGGTGGTATGCAACCAAGCTTTAACTTCCTAGCTGATGTCTTGAGATGTTGCTTCAATATATCCACATACATTGTCTTCCTCATGATGCCATCTATTACCAGTCCCTCCACCCCCATGCTTCTTTGTTGGCATGGTGTTCTTCGGCTTGCAAGCCTCACCCTTTTTTCTCCAAACATAATGATGGTCATTATGGTCAAATAGATCAATTATTGTTTCATTAGACCAGAGGACATTTCTCCAAAAAGTTAGATCTCTGTCTCCATGTGCACTTGCAAACTGTAGTCTGGCTTTTTTTAATGGTGGTTTTGGAGCAGTGGCTTCTTCCTTGCTGAGCAGCCTTTCAGGTTATTTTGATATAGGACTCGTTTTACTGTGGATATAGATACTTGTCTACCTGTTTCCTCCAGCATCTTCACAAGGTCCTTTGCTGTTGTTCTGGGATTGATTTGCACTTTTCGCACAAAACTAAGTAAATCTCTAGGAGACAGAATGTGTCTTCCTAAGCGGTATGATGGCTGCATGGTCCCATGGTGTTTATACTTGTATTATTGTTTGTACAGATAAACGTGGTACCTTCAGCCATTTGGAAATTGCTCCCAATTTTTTTCTGATGTCTTGGTAGATTTCTTTTGATTTTCCCATTATGTCAAGCAAAGAGGCACTAAGTTTGAAGGTAGGACTTAAAATATATCCACAGGTACACCTCCAATTCAGTACACCTATCAGAAGCAAATTGTCTAAAGGCTTGACATAATTTTCTGGAATTTTTCAAGCTGCTTAAAGGCACAGTTAACTTAATTTATGTAATCTTCTGACTCACTGGAATTGTGATATATAGTAAATTAAAAGTGAAACAATCTGTCTGTAAACAATTGTGGGAAAAATTACTTGTCATGCACAAAGTAGATGTCCTAAACAACTTGCCAAAACTGTAGTTTGCTATTATGAAGTCTGTGGAGTGGTTAAAAAAAATTGTTTTTATGACTTCAACCTAAGTGTATGTAAACATCTGACTTCAACTGTAATGCCCAATGCCAGAGTTGATGGCTGTTAGGTCCCCATCTAAACATTTATGTAGGCAACTCCTCTGCTTTAATAAGTGAGGCTTTGCAAGGGGTAAATGCTTTGAACCTTTTGGAGTTGCATTGCATATGTGTATGTTTCTCAGAATCAGTTCCTGTTTTTCTGTGCCTTGCCACAACCCATATTTGTTGAGGCAATGTTGATGTTGTTTTGTGTGCATTCATTGTTCTGTTGAAACCCAGTGACTGTTAAACCCTTTCACTCCCGCTTCTGCAGGCATGGAAGACACGAATGGACATTTCTGCATTTCTGCATTCTTTCACCATTCAACCATCACTGATGCTTCACATATTAACAGTGCTGAAATATTCAACATCAGCTATGCTTCTGTAATCTGCTAATCTCCATGGGAGGTTGATGTTTTTTAGTGATTAATTGAAAATGCGACTGGAAATATTCAGTTATTTTGTGTCACAACTTCTCTTTCATCTCTGCATCATTTCCTGCAGAAGCCTCCCTGAGGACTCATGCACACATCTGGCCTCTCTCTCTCTCTCTCTCTCTCTCTCTCTCTCTCTCTCTCTCTCTCTCTCTCTCTCTCCAGTCAAGGAGTCTTTATTGACAAGATTGTCAACAGTACTTGTGGTTCCCAATTGGACAAAACAGGAAGTAAATAGGGTGGATAATTTACATACAAAATATGGTATACTTAAGGGATAATGTACAGTCGGCCAGTCGTTATCACAAAGTCCAAATAAATTGTTGAAAACCAAAATTTGAAAATGACATTTTGTGAAAATTACTTACTACAAAACTCTTTGCCAAATAAGTAAATAAATTGACGTGAAACATTTATTTGAGTCCAGGATTATTTGTGTTTCCACATTTTCTACAGCTAGTCTATATTCAAAGTATGTTCTTAGTTCGTAATCTTGACCAACCTATATGAAGATTCAGGTATTTCCCCATTCAGGTAGATAGGTGATGCACTTTCATGACTGGAAATAGCTTCCTGGAAGCATTCCAAAGATGGCTGCCAGTGGACTGACTTGCTAGAAAGACTTCTTGTCTTTGGTTTGTCTCAGGCAATGACCACACTAATACTTTTCTATTTGAAAATACATATATTTTTTTATGTTTACACCTGTTATCCACATTAAAACATTGTTTTCCTCCAACTTAAAATGAGTGTAACACTTTCGATTTCTGCATACCTTAGAAAATAATGATGTCTGTAAACTCAAAAACAGAATTTTTTAATTAAAACGGATTTGTGTACATGTGGCCTTAGTCTGGTGCCTCTGATGGTTCTTAGGTATTCAGCCTTGGGAGTAGTCCTCATTAGTCTCTTTTTAAGGAACTTTTAATTTTCTCTCTTTTTACCTTGATTCGTTGCTTTCAAGAACACATTTATAGCTTGTACAGCCAATTCTACTCTTTTTGTAGGTCCTCCAATTACAATTCTTTCGTCCCACTCTTATCCTTCTGATGCCCCCTTCCAGCACACACACACACACACACACACACACACACTCTTGCTGCTAATTAGGGTATTGTTAATTGAGTATTTAGGATTAAATACTCCTCTACACTGCCTGCTTGCTCAAGGGCTGTTCAGTGAGCGTGAAGGACACACGTCACAGTCTTCTTCACTCTGTCTGGCCTTGCCCTACCCATATCCCTGGCTGACCTGAGCCTTTCCTAGGCTCGCTTGCCCTAACTTATCTTCCCCATGATGGGACATCACCATTCAGACTTTGCAGGTATGTTTTTCTTGTGCGATTCTGCGGCTTGATTGTGTCAATGAGATGGCATTTAGAGAACTGCTGTTCTGACACACGGGCACTCAGTGCCAGCCACGAGTGATTAAGGACAGAGGTCATTCTACTAATTATCCCCCTGCCATCCTGCTTCCCGCAATCTTCCCCTACTGTCCTCTCGCTCTCTCTCTCTCTCTCTCTCTCTCTCTCTCTCTCTCTCTCTCTCTCTCTCTCGCTCTGTGAGTGCTTTGTGCCTGGCAGGACTGGATCATTTGTCCGTATGCCAGAATAGAAAAGGCATGAGTGAATACACTAGCTGAGGACAGCACTAATATTAGAATGCTGGTAAACTTATGGCATCAAAACAGCAAGTGAATGCAATGGATCATTTCAGTAAAAAGAAGACAAATAATCAGTAATAAATGTACAGGACAGGGGCCGGGTGTAATTCAGTTTGTTCTCAATGTGTTTGTGTGATTGAATGTGCGCGCACACACACACACACACACACACACACACACACACACACACACAGAAATAGTAGTTTCTACTCGGTAGAGAGAGAACACGGAATGGCTTCCTGCCTTCCTCGGGGGAAATAATTAATCCGTACAAGGCTGTCGCATGTCGAGATGAAGCAAGTGTGAAGCATTTTGCCCAGGAGGCATTGCAGACTGTTGCCCATGCAGACACCTGTTAGAACTTCTGCCCCACATTAACATACAGCAACCACAACACACCTCACTCCACTGAGCCGACATGTGTGCTATTGTGTGGTTTCATGCCTGTCTATTTACTGGAGTGTGTTTTGTTTGCGTCATGTTTTCTGCAAACTTGTCTCTTGTGTGGATTTGTTATTGAGTTTATCGTGTGAGTGTGTGTGTGTGTGTGTGTGTTTAGGTGTGAGTGTCTGTGTTTAGCACAGGACGCCATCTGCACTGTGCCCGCAAGTGTGATCAGAGATATTGAGCACCAATAAGTCACACAGGTCTGAGCCGATGAAAGATCTCACACTTGCATACACTCATTCAGGTGTTGGTCAACGTGACAGATAATGTTGGTGTAATATCTGGGGAAGGTGAAGTGTAATGTCAAGTGTTTTGAAAGTCAGATGGTGCATTTGTTCATCTGGTTCTTTCTTAAGGTCATGTCTGCATGATAAACAAAGACTTTATGAAGTTTATCACTTATAACTGACTTAAAATCAGGGTTCCAAATGAACTTTTCACCAATACTGCCAATGGCGGGTCAATTGGGTAGTCTTTAGATGGTGTATGTCTTTGATTTGAATCACGTCACATAAATCAGCAAGGGTCAGACTATCATTCCTACTAGTTTAGTCACCAAAGTATTTTTTTTTACTGCCAATTGATGCTTGGTGTGTGTAAACTTATTGGACTCTGCTTATAACCTAACCAGGAACTTGACTTTAGTTTTTTCAAGAAATAGATATATAGAATCACCCACAAATCAGGCAATGAAAAGCAGTTAGTACATTTATATGCACTGTTATAATCGAGCTACATTGGGTTTTTGCTTAGTTGAGCTATAATCTTTGAATGTCCAGTATATGTGACAACACATTCTGGAATATTTAAGTTTGCACATCAACTTTACTTTCCAACTTAGATCAGGAAATAAACTTGCTTTATGAATGTGAAAAAATGGACATGGAAAAAGGAAAAGCCATCTAAAACAATCTGAAACCTTCAGT
This sequence comes from Xyrauchen texanus, assembly GCF_025860055.1. Lineage (NCBI taxonomy): Eukaryota > Metazoa > Chordata > Actinopteri > Cypriniformes > Catostomidae > Xyrauchen > Xyrauchen texanus. Next base: position 48,146,499 of record NC_068278.1, on the reverse strand, counting down.
CTTTGATCACTGAGACATCGGAAGGATATCAATTTAGACTGCTTGATTGATTGACTGTGGTGAATGTTTGATGCTTCCATTGATATCCATATTATATGATATGAAACGCTGTAACTGTGATGTCTGTAACGCATTATTATTTAAAGTAATAAATAGGGGAGCAATTGTTCATCGTACTTAACATGCACACAATGCTGAGTCCAGGTATGGTCTGATTAACATGTGTACTGTATATGCTGGACAAAGATGAGCTACAATTGCATTATCTAGGGCTGTTAGTGTTTGTAAGAAAATATCGGATTGTAACATTTCATTCAGACTTAGACCTGGTCAACACTAACACTTTTTCATTTTAAAATGCATCTTCTTCTCTACGTTTTGGCCTTCTGTCCACACTGAGATGGCGTTTTTGTCAGCGTAATCTAAGCTTTTCAAAAATGCTTTCCCAAGCAGAGTATGTGAGTGGAGTTGAGCGGCAACAATTTCCCCTCACTCCGCTCCAGCTCCACGCCGTGTTGTCCATTTCCCGCTCCTCGTTCTCTCCGCACTCCTGGGTTGTTCGCTCCATGGCAAAATTAGCGCCTAACTACCTCTCCTCTGTAAAGTTATTTCAGTATGCTTTTTAATATCACAACCTTCCATGTAGAATGTGTATTAAATGAAATAAATACACAATACTAGAAGAAAAGTTACAATGTGCTTTATTAGAAAATTTATATTATAATATATTTAGACGGCAATCGATTAAAGTGAAACTGCGCAATATTAATTAATTGATTTGTTCAGTTGGTGTCGTTAAAAGTTAAATTCTGTTTATTGTGGGACATAATAACCTACAGTTAAGATTGAGATGCATTAGATTAGAATGATTATTTAAAATATTTAATAGGGGATGTATGTATTACTGACCTTTAGATTTTCTCTCCACATGTGAACGGATTATCATTGTGATTTTTGTACACGTCTTTTAGGATTTCACGACAAACATTTGATCGTGGCAATCACCTCCCCACTCATGTTCTCCTTCGCCATCCCGTCAATAATTTTCATTGCCAGTTGATGCAAGAATAAAGAGACAATGCACATGTAGTTAAGTCAAGCTTTACCGCAAGCTTAACTCAATAATAGGGAGCGTTAAAACAGAACGCAAAAGTAACCTTCACGCTGGAGGTCGAACACTACCAAGTGCTGCTAGATTTTAAATGAGTATTTTTTTTTTTTATCACATTCTTTCTTGTTATATCAAAAATTCCATCTTTCGTTCATGCCAATAGTGTTTAACATTGCTTAACACGTGGTGAAGTATTGCATTAAGGTCTGTTAACAGGTGTTTTGCCCGTGATGGATCATTAGTGGAGCGCTCTTTGAGCGAGAGAAAACGATGCTCAGATTTTTTTTAAGACCCGCTCCTTGCTCCGGGCAAAATCATGCTGCTCCACTCCCACTCTGCTCACATACTCTGCTCCCAAGTTGCTAAACTGCCATCTTCGCATTGTAGTGTGGACAGGGAAAACAGAGATATCTGAAAACGTTGTTGTCATGTGATGCAACCCAAAAAATCAAGATGGCGGCCCATGTTGTAGCGGTGTTGTTGTGCCTGCTATCCACTTTGATAGTGTTGTTCAAGATAAATGTAACTTTGTATAACCTTCACATTAATGTTCCTTTAAAGGCGACGGGAAGTTTACTCTGAATAGCTGTCTGGCGAAGGGACACGTGGGCAATTGTGTTTCAGACTGTACATGGGAAAGGGATTTTTCGCATGCGCAGTAAGGGGATTAAATACTTTTCATACGTTTTAGTGTGGATGGAGAGCATTTTGAAGACAGTAACGCCGTTTTCAGATGTTTCTGGATTAATGTGGACATAGCCGAATGTGTTTCCATGACCTAAAAAAACACATTATTGTTAATGTCTGATTGAAATCAAACTTTTAAAAGTCTACATAAATACACTGAGGGATGGCTACTTCAACTCGCCTGTCTCTCTCTCTCTTCAACATTGTGCTCATAGCTGCAGTAATAGGTAGAGGTCTTTGTGGGTTGAGCAGCTCTCTATTGGCTTGAAAGGCCTCTAATCCCTGTGGCCTGTGAAGTGTGAAACCCTTTGATGACAGGTCAGTTGCTGGAATCTTTTGCCTGTTGACTAACAACAAGAGCAAGCTACAGAGAGAAAGACAGCAACAGCGGCTTTAGCCATTGTATGAAAGAATTCAACAGAGCAATTTAGACACAGAAAATATGGACCTGTCACCCAAAAACACAGTTGCAATAGCATTAGCTGTGCTTTAATGGTAATTAGCACGTTTTTCGCAAGATGGAATGAAGGTATGAGAGATAGAAGGCTAAGGGGTAGTGACATTGCAAAGCCTGGTTTCTTAATTAAACCATATGATGGTTTATAACCCCCCCCCCCCCCTTACCTAAAGGACATCTGAAAGTGTGCTCCTCCATTTGCATATGGACCAGCTACGCTGCTTTGAAATCCACTGGGTTGTTTTCCCTTTGGAGCCAAAGAAGTGAGGCAACTGTCAGTCTAGTTGTATTGCATACACACACACACACACACATGCACAAAACCTCCCCACCCCCACTTCTGTGCTAGCTGTTGGGGAAACATCAAAGTGCTGTGGCGCTGCTGTCACAGAGGGGGGTTGAAAGTGTCAGCCCCTATGCTGGCCCTGCATGGGCCGGACAGATGCTCCACAGCCCCATTTCATCTGACCCATATAAAACACCTCCAATTAGACTGTGACAGTGCAAAGATGAGCAGCCTTTCATCCGCTGCCCAAGAAGATGCCAACTAACGTACAAACTTTAAACATTCTGCAGACCTCTGTAGCCTCAGGAATGCTTTAAAAAGACTCATTAGACATAAAAGAGCTAGTTCAAAACACTGAGTCTTTGGAATTATTTTAGGTAGAGAAATAGGTAGTGGCTGCAGAAAGTTATTGGGATTTTCAACATTTTCACAGGTTTGCATCTTTTTTTTATTTATGACATTTATTCTTAAGAACATTTATTCAATTTAAAATATGATGCTAAAGTAATCTAAAAATATTTCTTTTAGAAAGGAATATTTCACCCAAAAAACTATTTCGGTCATCATTTACTCATCCTCATGTCATTCCAAACCCATATGTCTTTCTTATTTGCAATGCTATATGACTTGTTTTTTATGTGACAAGCCTTCTGAAGACATTTAATAGCTTTATGTGGGAAACAGACCAAAAAATTAATCATGATTTACTAATAACTCTTCCTGTCTGCTGTAGCTCTGAAATTTAATTCACAATGATGCATTTATAAAAAGCCACTTGGGTTCCAAGACACAAGAGGACCAATGGCATTTTGTGTCATTGACGTCAAACCTGTTGTCAATGTAGCAAAACAATAATGGTCTTGTATTACAAAACAGACATTTTAGAGACCACACAAATTCCAGATAATTTCAAAAATCTTGTTAATGCTGATTTACTTGGTCTTTGTGCATTTGCATTTTATTACAATAAGCACAGAACTGCTAAATAGATTTTTATGTGTGTTTTATTTACTCAAGAAAGCAGATTTGCATGTGGTTTGACACTGTTACTCTGAAACATTAACTGCTTAAGTTAGTTAAATTGACTCTGATTAGATATGCAACATCACTTTTCTCATAGCAATTTTTTTAAATGTGCCATACGGCTTAGAGCACATGGAATGTGTAGATTTAGCTGCTTGAGTGATTGACCCATGCCAGCTTGGAAGCAGAAGAGGAAAGAATGTTTGAAGTGTGACAATCTGAAATGTGACAACTTCCTCACAGCTGGATCCCTTGAGTTTTGGAAAATCGCTCTGACATTTGCTGACGCTGTCATTTGTGGCAGTTTAATTTTAGTCAGAATGATAAAAAAACACCCAAAAAATATATCCCTTTAAAATATCATTTTTGTGAGGGTTGGTAGTCATTTGTGGCAGTTGATTTATCACTTGTAAATTGAGTGCTTTGCCCAGCTTCCCCTCTGCCTTTTTGTAGCACTGAACTAAGTAGCCATGAAATTGCCTGAATAATGTCATTTAAATCCAATCTCAGCACAGCCCTTCACCTCCGCTCATCCTCTCTGCTGCCTCGCGCAGCTTTTTCTCCTTGTTTCACAACTTCATTTTTTTATATTTATATATATATATACAGTATACAGTATATATATTTTGGGGGCTTTTTGCCACTTTTATTCATAGACAATGTTGAGATTAAACAGGAAGGGGAGAGAGAGGGGGGGTGGGGGATGTGTGAATGACCCCATCCAGATTTAAACACTGGTCTCGCACGTGAGCACAACAGCACTGACTGCAAGGCCACAGTTCTGTCGTTTTTCCAACTCCAACCAGAATCTCAAAGCCCTGGATTTCCATGAATAGGTCAGATTCTGGGTACTTTGATCAAGTCCAAACAGAGTCCAATTAAAAAGGGCACTTTGTCTTGATGTCTGAAGACAATTAAAAGTTTAGGCTTATTAGATTTTGTACTATTTCCTGCCCTGCCTGACATGCGGTTAAAGACCTCACTTTTTAATAGCAGTAAGCCAGTAGCATGGTTTTTAATGGAGGTCTCAATCACTTTTCTTTTTTTTTTGCTGAATATTATAATTTTTTAAATAGAAAAAGTAACACAAAGATACATAAAGATGGACAAGGTTAGGGAAATAATACATAAACCAAGTGTAACAGTTTAGAATATTTATATTTAATCAGTAGTATGTCTAAATAGTTTGTCATAAGCCCACAAAACCCCCTGGCAAATTTGTAGAGTACTCCTCAAACAAACCAAAAATAAATAAATAAAAAGGTAACTTACAAACACAAATATGCCTATGTCACACAGGGAGGTACAGCAGCCACACCCACCCAGCCAGTCCTGTCCAAAAGTCCCCATGCCCCAGGACCCCAGAGCGGTGCGCCACACCCCCCTCAAAAGGTCGTCAAATGCCTACAGCCTCTACAATAGCTATATATTCTTCCCCATCTTCATCTTCCTTTCTCTCTCTCCCCTTTCTCTTCCTTTCTCTTTTCCCAGCAGTCTCAGTACATCTGAGTTCCACCCACCAGGTGGCTACATGTTTCTTGCTTTTGCACCCCGGAAAGTTAGAGGAGAGTTGAAGTGTCTCCAATGATCAGGGAGGCTTGAGAGACTGAGTCAAAAAAAAGCATTGACCCCCATGAAGGCAACACACCACACCAAGAGTCAAGGGTACGGAATCCCAATGAGGCCAACTAGTGCAGACTGTCACTATTCCACCAGTTCTTTAGGACAGTACTTAAAAGAAAGTATAGGACCAAAAAAAAAAAGAAAGGTAGATACATATACAGAAAGTACATGCATATACATTGTTCTCATATTGACACTTTATTCAAATATTTTAATAGTATTTAATAGGGTGTGCAATCTTGTAAGGCAAGTGAGGTTTGTAGATGTACGATCTCCACTATACCATGGTGCAGTATAAAGGAGGAGTACTATTATGTAATATAATGTAGTATTTAATATATAACAATACTGTATATATTCAAATATATATAATAGGATAATATAATAATGTGATGAGATGATAAAATAACCATATACAATATGATATATTATAAACCTTCTAATATAATAGAATGGCAAAGATTATGTAAACATACATATTGAGATTTGTGTAGATGGCTATTTTCTATATTTTTAAATATAGAGAACAATAAAAATTTAAAGATGGGGAAAAAAGAAATTTTCATATGTCAGATTTACATGTATGCAAAACGTAAAAATAATATTACAATATTTTAAAATAATTACCAAAGTCTATAACGGTTAGCAGTGATTATGTCCTGGGTTTTCATGGCTAACAGGATGATACTTTTTCATCTACTGGGAAAAAGTTTATAAAATTGGTACCATATTTCAGAACAATTATTTGTACATCAGTTTGATGTAGCAGCTATTTTTTCCATTGATAAATATTCTAATAATAGATTTAAACAATGATTGTTTAATTTTCCAATGTTGTAAAATAGCTATGTCAAAGCTATATACACGGATCAGCCACAACATTAAAATCATCTGCCTAATATTGTGTAGTTCCCCCTCGTGCCTCCAAAACAGCACCAACCCGCATCTCAGAATAGCATTCTGAGATGATATTCTTCTATATTGTACAGAGTGGTTATCTGAGTTACCATACACTTCGTCAGTCAGTACCAGTCTGGCCATTCTCTGTTGACCTCTCTCAACAACAAGGCATTTCCATCCACAGAACAGCCGCTCACTGGATATTTTTTTGTTTGTTTTTGGCACCATTCTGAGTAAACTATAGAGACTGTTGTGCTTGAAAATCCCAGGAGATCAGCAGTTACATAAATACTTAAACTATATATTTTTTTTTAAAATAAGTAAGAAATTATTTCCCCCTAATTACCACCTTCCATGTCTCCCAAATTAGAGATGCTGAGATATTAGTGTTGTCATTATCTTAAATAAAGAAAGCCTATTCATCCCTAGTGAATTTATCAAAATTGGGATCTTCCAGTAGTAAGGTGTTGAATCACCAAGTGGGGGAATTTTAGCACTAAAAGAGTCGATCGGAAGATTTAGCGATATGGGTGCATGGTCATTAAATATTAAAGGGTGTGTTTTGGTGTTAAAAAACTAGTTATGAATTCCCAGTGGGCAGAGTTTCAGAGAGAGGTAATGTAGGTCTGTCTCTTCATTTGGAGATTGGTCTGATTGAATGATTGAGAAATTGGCCAGGCCACGGCTAAGACCTACTGGTACTACTTATAAATCTCAAATGTTTCAGTGCAATTAAACAAGCCTTTTATCCTCTTTACTTTGTGCTCGTTCTCCTTTCCATCTCCAGGGGTAACCCAATTTTGAACAAAAGGGAGGCCACATTAGTTTCACAAAGCACTGGTTTAATAATGCCTTGGGTGCCTGATTTTGAGTTAAAAAAGTGCTATTTATCCTGGAATAAACCTCTTTTGGAAGAGAGAGAGAGAGAGACTTTTATTTACTTATGTTCATAATGTCCTGTTAAATGTTTTTTTTTTTTTTTATATTGTATTGTGTATATTGTTATATTATATTTTATTTGATTCATTACCTGGCACCTTATATTAATTCTATCTTTATTGTTATTTGTTACTATTTTATTATTATTATTTGTCTTGTCATTATCTGTTTTTATCTGTATCTGATTGTATGTAAACACAATCATGCCAATAAAGTACTTTTAAATTGAGAGAGAGAGAAAGAACAGGGCAAGGAATTAAATATAGTTTCTATAGGGAGGTAGGAACATTCAGTATTAACAACATTGTAAATTATGTGGCTGAAGTTTTTACAGTTAGCTTTATGTTCCTAGCAGCCACTTTCTTACCAATGCAGGTTACAAGAAAACTACACAAATCAGGTTAATGCCAATTACTACACAGTACAGAATACAGTACATAATGCATGGGTGTATGTCATGGAAGGGCCTAGTTTTCTTTAAGGAGCATGAACAGGCATAACTGGGCAGTTGTTGTGAAGTGGTCCACCAAGAATAGCAGGTCATCTAGGGTGACAATCCCAAGAGGCAAAGACTGTTTGACATTCAGGGAGAATGATTTGATGATTTGGTGATGGAGGTTTTGGCTAGAAGGAAAAACTTGAGGTGATGGGTTGACATCCAGAAGTCAGAAATGTGGAGACAGAAGCTCTCATAAAGCTAGACACACATGTTTCAACTGCTATGGATTGGGTTGCGCAAACAAGTACAGAATATAGAGTGCCAACACAAAAGGAGGACTTTTCAAACTAAAGTAGATGGCAACCAGAAGCTATCAATCTCTAAACAAGACAAAAAAGGTGGTCCATGCTTCTGTTGCGCTATATTTCAAGCCTTCTAAATCTGAATCTTGATATCCTTGTGTTTTTGCCTTGCAGGTGAGCTGACTATCCCCATGCCTTCCCCGCGCTACCCAAGCACAGCAGAGCTGGATGCCTATGCGCAGAAGACGGCCAATAACCCACTGTCCATCAAGATCTTCCCCACGAATATCAGGGTCCCTCAACACAAGCATCTTAACCGGACTGTGAACGGATATGACACCACTGGACAGCGCTACAGCCCCTACCCCCACTTCCACACTGGAGGCTACCAGGGTCTGCTGGCAATCGTTAAAGTCTCATCATCATCCTCATCATCCTCAATATCCTTATCATCTTTTGTACCCTCAACAAAGGGCGTTCTCAAAAACTCAGATGGCAGGAGGACTAAGCTGTCTCCGGCGCAGATAGCAGTAGCGCCTTATCCACCTCCAAACAGCAGCACTTTAGGTCATTGCCATGGACATAAAATTTACCATGCAGGGCCTCACAAACCCCCAGAGGCCACCACTCTATCGGTTCCTCCCAATGTCACTGTGGCTGGCTCCGTGATCCCTGTGGCAGGGGGCCGAGGGTTGAATCTCCCTCCTCAGTCAAACCTTCCCTCCATCCAGAGCATCATTTACCAGATCAACCAGCACTGCCAAGCCCAGGCTCTGCAGCAGGTGTGTCAAAACGGGATGTCTACGGGCGCACCGAACCCCAGCCCATCCAAACAAGAGACCATCAACTCCTCAGGGGGGATTTACGTCACTAGTGTGGCTCCACAGGGAAACATGGCCTATTCTGGGACGGTGTTACCAGGGCAGAATGGGGAGGTGATGAAGGCTGCAGTGTATCCTGAAAGTATGGACTATCTGCTGTGGCAGAAGCAACAACAGCAGCAGGCAGTGTTGAGGATGTACAGTGGAGGAAGTGGAGGAGGAGCTGTCAGCAAGTCGCCCGAAACTTGCGCTCCAGGTGCATCTATCATGCTGGGTGGGGCGCAGGTATCCTCTAGAGGTTATCCAATGACGGCCAGTACGAGTGGCGGGGGTGGACTTGACAAGGTCAGCTCCTCCCCTTTGAACTGTGTGGGCATGCATGGGAACTTTTCCGTTGGGCAGTACTTCGCCCCTCCTTGGAACAGTGTTCTAGTTACACCAGACAGTGACTGCTACAACCCTCAAGAGCTGCCTGGAGCTACCACCACAACTGCACCATTGACAGGGCACAGGGAGCTAGGATTCCCCCACCGTCATCAACATCCTCATCACCACCACCACCACCATCATCATCACCCTCCCATAGACAGCACTGGGGGGTTGTGCTGCAGTTTGCCCAGTAAAAACCCCTGTAATACGTCAGTGTTAAGTAGCAGTCTGCAATCACTAGAATACCTGATCAATGACATCCATCCTCCCTGCATCAAGGAGCAGATGTTGGGGAAGGGATATGAGACTGTGTCTGTGCCGAGACTGTTGGACCACCAACATGCACACATCCGCCTCCCTGTTTACAGATAAGAAGAGACATACCGGGTGGCAGTGGGTCAAGCTGACCCATTTAAAGACCTACTGGAAAGTCTTTAATCAAAAACTACAGATGTTCCCATTGCAAGTTGCCTAGATTTGCAGTGGAATTTTTGTGATACTGCTCTAAGCAGACTGGGGAAGTCTGGATCAAAATACAGAATGAATGCTGGAAAGCCTCTCGGCTTAGAGCTGGGAGAGAATGGCTGGCTGGGAAATGGAATGTTGCAAGATCCTAAATGCAGATATGCAGATTATGTTGTACTTTTTTAGTTTTTTGGCCAAGAGGGATTTTTGGTTGTTTTCAAGTTGTTTCTTTTTGTGATTATTTCCTTTTAATTATTTTATCAGGCTAATAAATGTTTTATTTAATTTTTTTGGATGCGAATCAATGGAAATGAAGTAAATTATATTTGCCTCCTCTCCTCCCGATATAGCGAGTAACTGATTGGGATTAGCATGATGAAGATGATGGTCTTAAAGTTACAGTATTTATAAAAGTACATAGCTGAACCTGTTCCCACAAAACACTGTAAAAGGGTAAAGGTACACACATTTCAGAATTGCAGAGACCAGCAAGATCAGTGCTTTTAGGTGAAGTTAATTGGTGTTTCATTGAATTGAAAAAATCTTAGCAGTAATAATTAGGGTTTTTTCAGAGAAATTGTTCTGCTTGGGGTGTGAAATCTTAAAGTGAAAGTACAGGGATGTTGAAAATTAGAAGTTTGAATATAATGTATTTAAAGAACTTGAAGACTTGAACCTATTTTTGTTGTTTTATATATTTGTAGTATATAATATGCTTTGGCTGCTAAGGGAATAAGAGTGTAAAATGCTTAGGGTTTTTAATGTTTCATTTTGTTTTGATTTTATTCTCCTTTGGCTGCAGTATAGTTTCAGCTGTTCTCATGATTTAATCACCGTTGAGAACAAACAACATAATCAGCTCATTTATTTGCCTACACTGGATTCCACACTCTCCAAATACACAGATTTAATGGTTACAAAAAAATTGTTGCTCTGCAATGAGACAGCCCTCAAGTTTGGGCCTATCAGGCTTTTTGGCATGTCTTTAGATGGAACATCATATAAACACATATTATACTTAAACAAATCTGATTTCAAATTCTGAAAATAAGCTGTCTGTTGTCTTCAGAGCTGAAAGTTTTGATTGGTTGGGGAACAAATTGCCTCCCTCATTTCTTTGAATTAGCGATGTGAAAGCTATTGCTAATAGTATTGCCACACTCAAGTAAGCAAAAACCTGAGGGCAGCCGACTTATCAAAGGTGTCACTTGACCATTCCTCTTTTTGAATTGATAAAAACAATCATTGTGGTGCCTCTCAAACAGAGATGGAAGGAGAGAGAGTGAGATGTTTCTGTCAGCTCTGTAGTAGCGGTTTGAGCAGGGTTTAGGCCGCTTATAAGCTTTGTCTCGACACTGAAATATTTGTTCTGACTGTGACTTTCCTGTGAATGTACTGCACTTAGATTACTGAGAAGACTAATGCCTTGTGGGACAGAGAGGGGTAAAATAAAGAAACATTTGATGGGCACATAGTCCACTGCGTTAAATGAGCATTTCTTTTGTCAGTCAAATCTCAGCTGTAAATTGAATTTAGAAATTCGAGCGAGGTGACTGTGGGGGTTTCTGTTGGAGGCAAAAGCTGGCTACAGTCTAGATTTATGAAGTGCAATTATTATGACTGTATTAACAATTTCGTTTTTTCTGAGCTGACACCAAAAAAAAATGTAAACTACAGCAGTGTCTACATTCCCAATGTACCACATACTCATTCCCTTCTTGTTTTGAGGTGCGAAATAAACTGATTTTAAGAATTTATTGAAAAACCCACATGTTTGTTTTGACCTTGTTTTTATTCCAAAAATATTTCCTAAAACCAATAAAAAGGCACTCTAATGGACACTCTGGACTAGTTCGAAATGTGGAAAATAAAGTTTCTTTTAACTGATTACTCATAGAAATCTCTAAAGTAACACACTTTTGGGCTTTTTAGACCTTGGTTAACGCAATCCTGGATTATTTTTTGACCTTCATATTTTGTGATTTCAAAGTACATTCGCAAACCGGTGTTCTGATACGCGTTCTTTTCTGCTATTTAAAATCTTTTGATTTAAAAAACCCTTGATTTTACAAGGGCAGCACAAAACCTGTATTAATAACTGTTTATCCATCTGTAGAAAATGTCACTTCATCACTCAAGATAACACATTTGCTGTCACTGTTTGACATTTTCCGTCAGGATGCCGCACACAGTATGTGGAAGTTTTACAACTGTTTAAAGCACATTAATATTTAAAGCAGCAAACATTTTTCAGTTTATGATTGGTTGTCTGTTGCTAAACAACTCGCCGTAACATTCAAGCACCACATGTGTTTCACATTGTTAACCTTTGGCACCACATTTCAGAGTTTTACAAAGTGTAAACATTGCTTAACCCAATGTTAAAAATGGCCTTAACCTGGGGGTTAAAAAATAGTAGTGTGAAAAGTCAGTCCAGTCTCATTTTAATACAAGAACGTAAAAACAATTTGTCCATAAACACAACTATTAATTATTTTTCAAAACGCATTCCTCAAAAAATATTTTACTGAGTAATAAAATGTGTAGCTTCCCGTGTTTCTCTGCTTGGAACTTTGAAGCTGAAAAAATGTTTATGTTGTCAGAGAGCCGCTAAAATACTTTGCTACATTGTATCTCCTCTGAAAACAGCGAAACGCTAGTGTTTCTCCTCAGAGATCCTGTCTTTGTTGAGTACCCATGTAAGAAATGATTGTTTTAGTCAGACTGAGCAAGCTTGGAGTGTGCCGTATTGATCTGCTCTAGATTTGTTCTTAAAAGTGCACCGTTCTCTTTGAAGACAAACAAGGGGACCTGTATGGAATACATGCAGTACACCTGAACTCAGACATGCATGTTATCAAGGATATCACCGCTTAACACTGCACCGATGGACTAAAAGTTTGAAATTATGTAAACTACATGGCCAAAACTATGTAGATACTCTATGGATCTGTGGTTATTTGGCTATGTAGTGTATCTTCATGAAGAAGAATCGAACAATTGAATTGAAATGATCAGGAACCAGGGAGTAATCGCGTTCGCATAATCAGTGAAGCCTGTGATTTACATTTTTACTCAGATGCTGGTTAGGTTTTGGGGGTACAGTTTATACAATATGCATTCCTCTTCACTGTGTATTACAGCCTGTACAGCTGAATAAAACTTGCTTCACAACTCTCTTTTGGTGCCTTTCCATGGCCATTGCACACAGAAATGTTAGTGGTGAACCTCCGGCAAACCTTTGGCAACAAAGGACAATTTGCCGCAAGTTTGCTGCAAAGCTCATTTGCATATGAAAATGATCAGTGGTGAATCTGGCAAATTTGCCATGAAATGGCTTCCATTTATTCAAGAATGGCGTTGGTTAAGCCATTAACTGATTAGGCAGCAAGTCAGCTGCCTACGTATTCAGTTGCTGCCTGGATATCCCAGGTAAAAAGTGTACAGAAGTATTTCAGCTCATGTAGGTTTATAGAAACCAGGGTTGTGACAGTCCATAAACATTTCCGAGTGTATGCTGTCTTTTTTTTCCAGTGTGTAGTTTTTGCCAGCTTGAAAGATGTGCCTGTGATCACATCCCTCTGGGCTTTCCTCTCTGCCTCCCCACTGCTGTCATCCTTTATGTTCTATCTCTGCTGTGTTAATGGATTTAGGGAGTTCTCTGCAGCAAAGGACTCTATCTCTCTCGCTCTCTCTCTCTCTCGCTGACATTCTGCCCTCTATATCTCAGAATACAGTCTTTATTTTAATTTATTTGAAATAAAAGGAATTAGTTAGATGCTGATAATCCTGATTTGCATCTTGCAACTTCCACTGGGTCATTTTGAAAGACCAGTGTTGGGTGTAATCCAAGAACAAAGTAATTATTTACTGTAGTCTAATTACTTTTAAGTATTTTTTTTTTTAAAAGCAGTGTAATGCATTGCATTTTAAATTAGTGTAATCAGATTACAGTTACTGGCTTTCAATTAATTTATTTACTTTTAGGTACATTATAGGGTTATGCTTATTTCAAATGTAATATTTATGTAAAATACATGAATTGTGGCCTGTAACGAGTCACTGCGAAGTAAAAATTATTGGTGCTGAGTGTATGACTTTTGTGTAACCATGACCAAGGAAGAAATATAAGCATTATTTTGAATTTGTTGAGGGGGAAAGTAACTTTGTTTTTAGTAAGTAACTAAAGTAATTAGTAATGTGGTTTCTTTTTCAATTATGTAATTAGTAAAGTAATCCGATTAAAAGTTTAGAGAAATAATTAGTCATTTGTAGTGGATTTCTATTTTTAAGTGTCAGGAAGTATTTTAATTGTCAACAAACGATTAGCAAGCACTTTTTAAACCAACCAGCTAATTTTTTGGTATCACTTTTTCATGTCTTAATGAACAGGGTTGGGAGGGTTACTTTTGATTGTATTCCACTACAGATTACAGAATGCATGCTGTAAAATGTCATTTGTAACATATTCTGTTAGATTACTCAAGGTCAGTAATTCAGCAATTCAAAATACTTTGGATTACTTCAATCAATCAAATTGATCATGTTTTAAGGATTTTTTAAATATTTTTTTACAGGAAAACAGTACAAAAATGATTATCAAGAATATGATTTTTGCCCTAATATCAATGAAAAAAAAAGAGATTATTATCCAACGTGAATTTTCTTGATTAAAAAAATATGATCGTGCCTGGTAACATGCATGTAAAGTGGCTAGAAATAGCATTTTAGCTTAGCGTAAAGTTGATAATTTACACAAAGTTTATTTATATTTCTTGTGCTCCAAACTTACTTCAAATGTACTATCTGCTCGTATGAATGTAACACATCATAAGAAAGTGTTTCACCGCTGTTCAAATGCACTTTGGATCGCATCATTTATATGGATAAATGTTTTCCATCTGAAAGGACTAAATATAAAATTAAACAAATGACAATAAAATTCAAAGTAATCTCTTCAGTAATCAAAATATTTTTTGAATGTAACTGTATTCTAATTACCAATTATTTAAATTGTAACTGTAGTGGAATACAGTTACTTTTATTTTGTATTTAAATATGTAATCCCGTTACATGTATTCTGTTACTCCCCAATCCTGTTTATGAATAACAATACACATGGTTGCTTAACATGAGATATTTAAGCAATATGGCATAAGCCAAAGTGCTGTTGTACTGAATACCAACATAGCTGTGACATGGCCATAGGTCACAGGTGGTAATTATTTTATACAACAGTTCTATAAACAATTAAATATAGAGTAAATGACCTTTCAGACACACAATTATCAATTATTTACACTGCAGTTCCAAAGAAGGCAAAGCAGGATCATTTGTGAACACATAGACCTATTTTATATTAAATGTACAATCATTTCTAATCAGTTTAGAATTATATAATGACTTATTAATGAGAAATTTTATATAAAGGTTACCAAGTTTTTTCTTCATTGGTGGGCATCTTTGTTGCTGAGCTGGCCCAAGCCCTAATGCAAACATAGAGACAGATTGGTGTCAGGAACAATAGGCCTCTTAGCATCCCTTCAAATAATAGCATTAGACCCCATATAGAAGCTCTCAGAGTTGAGTCCTCTCATCTTCTTTGGCTTTAAGAAGGCATATGGGCCATCACCATCTGCACCTGTCCTTTGAAGCACCAACTCATTGAGTGATCATTTGTCTTTCAAAAGGGATTACCTTGAGCTAACTGGCATTTTGAAGTGCAGGTTGCAGTTTTAAAAGAAGGTAGTCTTGTGAAAGAGGAAGAGAAAGAGACAGAATGTGTAGGGGGTTTAATGCAGCCCTGGAGCGTGAAGTCGTCCTGGTTGGTAATCAGGATAATTGCAGCATTTCTAGCGTTCTAGTCTCCAATCTCGGTGTGGGTGCCTCTGTGGCCCCCTGTGCAGATTGGCCCGTCAGGCACCTTGAAATGGGCCACTGCAATTCCCTACTGCAAAGAGAGAAAGAGTTAGACAGCTCCACCTCAGGCCTGCTTATAAGACATACTTATCAGATTCACTTAATGAGGAGTATAAAACTGATGGAAATATGCTATTATGACATTAAAGTCACAATAAAGTAGACTCTTTACTTTCTTTACTCACATTCCTGGACTTTTAAGAATTATTTAAGAAAACTTGTTTATCTTTGGAATCTTTCATCAAAATGCTACTCTCCTTTTTGACAAAAATATAGCCAATTTTGGTTAACCAATAGCCAATTAGCTATTTACACATTGTTTTGAATTACTGTTGTATGTAAATCCTCCACAGTAGTAACCCCACTGCAAACTCACATACAGGTCTGGCTCCATTCTGGTATGGAATGCCCACTTTCAATAGAGCACAATAGTCCCTACCTGCTTTTTTTCCATAAATTTTTTACAAAAGGATTTAATAAAATCCTTCATAAAAGAGTTCTAAGCCATGAAGCAAACCAATCAGCTCCAAGGTGAGTAACATCATTATAAACTTTGATTTGAAGCAAAAAGTTCCTACTCCCTGAGAGATATTAATTAAATAATTGTAGTGAAATAACTAGCTGGTCTCTGTGACAACTATAAACTCTATAAACAGCAAACAAAATTGTGTCCATGGGCCGCAGTCTCTAACGCTTTCTGCCTGTCTTTCACGTTCTCATAGTATTGTAGTTAAAGTTGCAGCAAATTATTAAGGCTTAATGCCATTTTTATCCCATGTTGCTCATAATAGTTGTCAGTTGAGGGTGCTATTTTAATGCTGTTGTTTTTGACAACCGCTCCTGCTTTATATCGGCTTCAAAAGCTCATTTGGTATCTTTTGATTGTGTGATTTTGGAAAGAGGCTAATTCATCGATTCAGGTTGTGGTAATTTGAGACCGGCTAAAATCGATTTCAGCACCTTTAACATCTCTCATGAGGGCATGGACTATAATCCCATGAAACATTGTGAATGATGCCATCAAAACATTATGGAGAAACGAAACTATTGTTAAAAGGTTAATAACTGAAACATTATACACTCACTGAGCACTTTATTACACCTGCATATTCATGTGATTATCTAACCATCCCAATCGTGTGGCAGCAGTGCAATGCATAAAATCATTCAGATACGGGTCAGGAGCGTCAGTTAATGTTCACATCAACCATCAGAATGGGTAAAATATGGGTATGTTATATCAGGGATCTTGACAGTGGCATGATTGTTGGTGCCTGATGGGGCTGATGGCTTCAACAGCAGCATATACCACTGATTAACAACTTTGGAGCTCACGTCAATCTTTAAAGGTTTATAAGTTATCGTTAAAAATCTATTCGCCTATGGAGAAACTGAATGGGATTTTTACTTGCTTTCGCTCTATTCCTGATGGATAAAATCAAGTTTGTTGAATATCCTTTTTCACTTGGAAATATGCCATATTACCAAATTGAACTAGGCTGCAAGTGTCGTTTCATGCTGACTTTAAGGTGGCTTGACTGGAGAAGCAGATTTAATGGACTTTGCATTCTGTCCTCATTTGGATTCAGTATAGAATTTTTTGTCTTTCAGCCTCACTGCTTCACTGTCCTTCTCGTTATGCCCACACACCTTGACATGCTCAGACACTCTAAAGGGACTTTGTAGTCACTTAACCATTGAAATGGCAGAGGGGGTCAAAGCATCCCATTAACAGATCCAAATGTGGGCTTTCATTCAATACCCTGTTTCTCTCGAGGGGTCTTTATTCTCTCTCTCCCTCTCTCCCTGTCTGTCGCACTCTCCCCTGCTCTGTCTTTCTGTCTCTCTCATTGTAATTTAAATAGCTAAACCATCACTTCTGTTCTTCTCTGCTGGTTCAGTTCTACAGTCATTAATTAGTTAATCTTTGCTTCTGTTCAACTGTCTGGGGAATGTTCAATTCTCTGGCTTTACTCTACCATATGGATTTCATCTTCTATGGCTCTGTCATGATAAGGTAAACATGATTAGAGTGCATTTTCACAGGAATAGTTTATACAAATACTCCCCGTACATCAGAGGTCACCAATTAGCAGACTGAGGTCCCAGAACTGGACCCATTATTGGCTCCACCTGTGAGTGTGAAAAGTTTTTAATAAATACATACATTTTTCATTCTTCTCCCAAGCAGTGACAGCTTAGAACAGAATGTTTTCTGCAGTGTGATATGCTATACTTCACCTTAAACAATAAAACATTTTTTTTTAATGATTTAAAAAATAATTTTTAAACGTTTAGTTTTTTGGACCTCATTTTAAAGGTATATTCTGGGTTCAATACAAGTTAAGTTTAATCAACAGCATTTGTGGCATGACATTGATTACGACTAAATTTAGATAATTTAGACTCGTCCCTCTTTTTATAAAATAAAAGCAAAAATCTGGGTTCCAGTGAGACACTTACAATGAAAGTGAATGAGGCCAATCCGTAAACATTAAAACACTGGTTACACATTATTTTACAGTGTCTTTGTTACAGTATAATTACACAAGTAATTACTGATTATTACTAATTAACAACGTGTACTTACGATAGGATAGGATAAGGGTTTGGTATAGAGTTAGTTGCTTGTAATTATACATAACTGACTGTTATTACTAGAGTCAATACATGTAATATGTGTAACAAGGACACTGTAAAATAAAGTGTTACCAAAACACTATTTCTAAAAGTATAGCCACAAGACATAAACAATATGCACGTTAACATGATTTTATTGTGAGAAAGTCACTTACTAATCATTTCCGTGTAAAGTTATAGCCAAATTTACAACTTCTTTGCCATGACGATGTAATGTCAACAAACCCTAAAGCCCTAAAATGACAGTAAAAAGATTTACAGCTCAAAATAATATATGAGTTTGAACAGAAGTATTAATGTTAGTGCTTTTATAAAATTATAAGCTTCTCATTTCTGCCTTCAAAGTCTCCAAAAATTGGACCCATTCACTTCCATTGTAAGTGTATCACTGTCACCTTGATTTTTGCTTTTTTGTAAATAAAAGGATGGCTGAGTCAAATTATTATTATAATTTTTTTGTGGTAATCAACATTATGCCACAAATGCTATCGATAGAGCTTAACTTGTACTGAACCCAGAATATTCCTTTAATGAAGAGATTACATCAAATATTTGTAGTTCTAAAAATGTATTTTGTCATCCTGTATGACCATTTATGTGAACTGCACAACTGTTTTTGTAATAATTTAACTTAACAACTATTTAACATATCATATATATATATATATATATATTCATTATATAAATTAATATTACATTTAAATGTAGTATTAATTAGATAATTATTTAATATTTATTTTTATACATTATGCAATTATTAAAAAAATAATTTATTTTTATACATTATTTATAAATATATTAATATTTATTTATTTATACAATTATTCCTAAGTATAAAATCTTATGTCGACTACATTCATACACAAAAATCCCGGATGTAGCAATGTATCAGTATCTGCTGCTCTTCTTTACACACAACAGTCGGCAGTTAATATGGCAGTTAAGGCAGCTCCGATGTGCTTTCGAGTTTTGCTTGAATGTAATTATGTTGGCTTGAAAAAACAATATCCCAAAATTTCCAAGAGTATTTCCTCCAAGAGCTTTCAAGCTACAAACACCAAACTCACCACAGACCTTCAGACTGGTCTGACTCGGATTGCTATATCTTTTCTTACTGATCAGACTTACGGTATTCCCGAATCAGACTTCTGAACTAGACTGATTTTAAATTGACTCCCATTCAAGGTGTGAAAACTGTTCCCTGTCATAACTCCTTTAGAGGATTCAATCTACTTCCTATCACTCCACCACTCATACTTTCTATCACTTCATCACTTTCTTTTCTATCTTTCCATCACTCCACTCTTTGTATTCTTTCTTTCACTTTAACACCCTAGCAACTGCATACAACCTAGCAACCATTTAGTGCACCCTAGCAACCAAAACCCATTGACTGCCATTCAAAATGGCTAATAGGGATGTCTCCTGATCAGAATGTCACAGAGTCTTCAGGTTTGACTCAATACACTCAGTCCAGCAAGTAGCCTTTTTAGGATCACCCTGACAACTTTCTAGAAACCAGAAGGACTTACCCTAGTAACAGTATAGCATGACACATATCTCTGCACCACATCATCATAGAGACTTCAACTTTTGCTTATTTGACTCAGACCAGCAAAGATCCTTTAAATATCATGCTGGACAATACTTAGCCACACCCTAGCAACCATTTAGTGCACCCTAGTAACCAAAACCCATTGATTTCCATTAAAATGAGCTTAGATGGATATCTCCGGATTAGAATATCATGAAGACTTCATTGTTGGCTCGAATAACTCAGGACAGCAAGCAGCCTTGTTAGTATCACCCTTGAAACTGCCTAGCAACCAAATGAGCTTACCCTAGCAACCAAGTAACAAACATATATCTCTGCAACAGAACATCATAGACACGTCTGATTTCGTTCATTTAACTCAAGATAGCAAGGAGCCTTTTGAATATCACCTTGGTAACTGCCTAGCAACCAGATGGGGTTAAACTAGCAAACAAGCAACAAATCACATTTTTATGCACCAGAATATCATAGAGACTTCGGGTTTCTTTCATTTAACTCAGGGTAGCAAGGAGCCTTTTGAGTATAACCTTGGTAACTGCCTAGCAACCAGATGGGGTTAACCTAGCCACTAATTAACAAATCACATATCTCTGAACTAGAACATCATTGAGACTTCTGGTTACATTTATATAACTCAGGGTAGCAAGGAGCCTTTTGAATATTACCTTGGTAACTGCCTAGCAACAAGATGAGATTACCCTAGCAACCAAGTAACAAATCGCACATCTCTGCACCAGAACATTGTAGAGACTTCTGATTTCGTTAATTTGACTCAGGGTAGCAAGGAGCCTTTTCAGTATCACCTTGGTAACTGCCTGACAACCAGAGTAGCAACCAATTTGCAATTTCAGTAAAACAAGCAAGAGGTAGGGTTGCATAGGACTTCTCGCAGCTGGCTGTCTATCTGTATGATGTCCCTTCTATCTGTCTGAATGTATGACCTTCAAACTTCCAACTCTTCAAACTATTTAAACTTTCAGACAAGGCTTTGTCAAGCCAACATTAAGTTTGTCTTCAAAATCTTCTATGTAGTGTTGCATCTGCATTTTTATTCTGGACAAAGCAGCAGTTTTTGGAGAAACTATTTTGGATTTATTATTCCTTTCTTTCACAAGATAATATGGAAGAAATATTCATTAAATTGCATTATTATTTAAATATTCAATTTCAGTTCATACCCATACAACATACAGGCTCTAGAAACAGTATAAGTTTTAACATAATAGTTAACTTAATTAGTTTTAACCTGTGCTTTAAGGAAATCTTGAGATGTCTGGAACTTTAATTGAATACCCCTGCTATATATTATCAGTGTCTTAGCTGAAGTCCCATGTGCACTGCAAACAACCATGCATCAAAATATTTTTTTCATCATTGGGATGAATTGAATGGCATTTCATCCCTGTCTATCTGTATCAGTGTTATCTACATCTTGATCCACGTCTATGTCTAGGCGAGTTCTCAGCAACACTGGTGGCGTTGTGCACAGCAGGCCATTGTTACACAGCCAAGTATTTGAAGGGCACAAGCCCTGTGGGAGAGAGACAGGAGCCAGTAACAGGGGGAGAGATATGGCAGCACAGTGAGCATGATAGAGAGCTAAAGCCCATAATCCCTCTGGTTCAAACTACAACTGGTCTTACCGCTTTAGTGTGCATGTACGTATGAGGGCAACAAACAAGGCTCGCTGATAAAAGCCATCCCTCTCCTTCCTTATCCATCTTTTGCAAAATAAATAAATAAACAAACAGATAGGGGAAGGCAGAAAAATGAAAAATAAGGGCAGCTGGTCTCACTGCAGAACTCTTGCACTGCATCTAGAATGTGGATTGCACAGTAGGTCTTGCCCCCATTCTGGTTCAAACTCATGATGAGGTTCATGTCAACCAAACATTCTACCAAATATGTTTAAAGAGCATTGCCTCTAGTACAAAATATACAGTATGTACTTTTATGGAAAGCTGCGCTTCTGATCTGGCTGCTGTCCAACACACAAACTGTGCATATAAAAGAGAAATACAGGCTCTGCTGATTGATGGCAGAGGCCCAACTGCATCTTGAATAACTTAGCCCATCTGAACCTAAAGTTCCATTGACAATATAACATTGCTAGATGTTTTTAA
Source organism: Xyrauchen texanus (assembly GCF_025860055.1). Taxonomy (NCBI): domain Eukaryota; kingdom Metazoa; phylum Chordata; class Actinopteri; order Cypriniformes; family Catostomidae; genus Xyrauchen; species Xyrauchen texanus. Next base: position 48,124,780 of record NC_068278.1, on the reverse strand, counting down.
TGTTCCATCAGTATTTTGATGTCGATATTAGTGCTTTTCTAGGGCTATGTATAGTACAGTACATATATTATGCACTACATGCATGCATATTGGAGGTGAAGGGAAAGTACATACTTTTGAGTGTGCGTTGCTTATCAGGACAGACTACAACATAATTAAATTGTTTTTCGATACCACAGAATGCATTGTCGCATACTGTTTCCATCTGCATGTAAGTGTAAAGACTGATCTGTTGAGGTGGAAGCATTTTGCTTAATGCATTATAGTAGAAATTATTACCTCACATTTGTTTATATAAAATGTTGAAATTTTGTTCATTTTTGGACCAAGATTAATGATTAAAAAAATAAATAATTAGGGAAAAATAGGGCTGAAGGCACCCTTTATGGAAATGTCCTTCTTTTCAGGTTTTATTTCAAGTGGATTAAGACATTTGTATTTATTTTTTCATTTTTGAGATAAGGGGGCTATTTACCCCAAATACAATTTTTTCACTTATTGCACAATTATTGCCCTTTTTTATTAATATTTATTCACCTTGAAATTAAACTAAGTATTTTTATATTAAAATAAATGTGACAATTTCAGGGATATTCTCATTAGCCACACTTTAAAAGTTATTAAATATTAGCTCAAAATCAACTGTAACAGATTTTCGTATTTGGATCAAAAGTAGGATGTGGGAGATTGCAAGATCCAATTCAAAAGGGCTTTATTTCCCACAGCTTCACAGTCTTTATATACTCCAATTTTCAGTGGTCACACCCAAATTGATGCTTTTTCAGCACAATACAGATCACACTCAGGAACACTCCCTGCAGCTCTCTCTCTTTTTCTCTTTCGGTGTACTGGACCATCTTTTATCTCCCCCGACTCTCACTGTGAACATGGAAATGGTAATTAGTCACAATTCATCTCATGTGGATGTCCTTACCTTCATGCAGTGGAGCCATTGCAGTGGTCCGAACAGAGGGTGAATGCTCATCCCAACAAATAGTAGTGGAGAGTGAGGACTGCCCACTTGATGACCAAACACTCCTTATCTATGGTGCTATACTTCGTCTCTCTCATAGAGAGATTTCGACTAATGTACAAACATTAGCTTGGGACAGAACACAGCTTGGGACAGAACAGCACCCAGCCCCCTGTCCGATGCGTCCGTCTGTAAAATAAATGGGAGAGAGAAATCAGGGGAATGCAGAAGCGGCCTGCCACAAAGTGCAGCTTTTACCTGCGTGAAAGCTTGTTGGCATGACGCTGTCCACTGGACCTGGTCTGGGGCTCCCTTTTTAGTGAGAGCAGTCAGCGGGCTGGTGACGTCAGAACAATTAGGCACAAACATTCGATAGGATCCGGCCAGCCCCAGAAACTATCTCACCTCCTTTTTGGTCTTGGGTCTTTGACAGGTCACAATCGCTGCGGTTTAATTAATCTGGGGTCGCACCTGCCCGTGACCCAAGTGGAACCCCAGATATCGTACCTCCACCTGCCCAATTGCACACTTCTTCGTGTTTGCTGTGAGCCCAGCTCAACGCAGCGACCTCAGAACCGCCCTTGAATCCTGCATATGCTGTTCCATATCATTACTGTACATAATTATGTAATCCAAATTAGCAGCGCATATGCATTGTTTGGTCTGAGGACTTGGTCCATAAGATGCTGAAACATAGCCAGGGCCCCAGTCATGCTGAACGTAAGGGTCAGAAATCAGTGCAATCCAAACGGTGTACAGAAGGCCGTTTTCTCACGGAACAGCGGTGTTAAGGGGATCTGCCAATATCCCTTTGTCAAATCCAGTCTCGAATAAAAGCGAGTCGAGCCCAACCAATCAAGCAGTTCATCAATACGAGGCATTGGATAAGCATAAAATTTCGACAATGTGCTGACCTTTTTATAATCCACACAGAACCGGATCAAGCCATCACCCTCAGGCACCAGAACCATCGGGCTAGCCCAATCACTGTGGGATTCTTCCATTACACCCACATCGAGCATGACCTTTAATTCTTCTCATACTACTTGTTTCTTATGTTCGGGTAAGCGGTAGGGACAACTACATACCACTACCCCTGGGGTTGCCTCGATGTGGTGTTTTATGAGATTAGTGCAGCCGGAGAGAAGTGAGATCACATCAGATAAATTATTTTGCAACCCGGCAGCCTCTTTACGTAGTGACGGCAAGAGGTGGCCTCCACAAGGACTGTACCGTGGGTGTACTGATTGGCTTTTAGGCCAAGCTCCTCCCTCTCAAGAACTACCGTTGCCAAGGATACGACAATGGCAGTTTTGGAGTGACCGGCGGATTCACCAGCTGACATTCGCGGCATGTCGCACACCATCGGCTACCATCCCTGTGAATGCCTGGCCAATAGAAATGGGCCATGAGACAGCTTCGTGTTTTCCCCTGTCCCAAGTGACCTGCCATTGGAGGATGATGAGCCACATGGAACAACATTTCCCGACGACTCGTTTGTACAAACAACTAGGTTGTATCTTGTTTTGTCTGAGCATCCTGCTTCACTTGATACAACCGATCATTTATAATTGAAAAATACGGATATGTGAGTGCAATGTGTGGCCAGCGGGATTTCCCCTAAGGGCTGGGGAAGCCGATGCTTCCCCTTCACTTACATCATCCTGACGTGGAGCTTACGTAAACAGCCCCGGCTCTGCCTCTCCCATCAACATTACACACCCCACACCATCCCACTGGATTACTAGACCCATTCACACACAACCCTTTGAACAATTCGGGAAAAGCGGCCAATTAGTACCAACAATTAGTGGCGGAAGCTAACCACAGCCTCAATGTTATGCTTTTGACCCTGAAATAGAATCGTGACGATCACTGCAGATATCCCCATGCACACACCTCACCTTCAGTCAATTATTTGTATCCAGTGCCCCATTTTGAACCAAGCATTGATGAATGGAGGTTTGGTTCAAACTGAACACACCAAAGCTTAGTATGTTTGGTATGTCCCGGCTCGATTGGGGGCTGTGTCTGTGGAGTCTGTGGAGTGTCAGTGGTCCAGATCAACGTCCCCACATCCATCACTGGGCACTGTTTGCGGACGTGTTCTGACTCCAACTACAACAGACTGCCCCAAACCTCACACCCACACCAGTGGTGGCAGGTTCCCCCACCTGAGAGGAAGAATGGGTAGAGCCGGGGGAGAGAGAGAGACAGGAGTGTTAGTAGACCCCCGAGCCCAGGGTACCGGTCTCGGGAGATTGTTCCACCATTTCCGGGGGAACAGGATAGGTCGGAAAGAAGGGCAGGGGGTGGAGGAGGGGAGAGAAGGGGGCTCGCTAGCTCCCAGGTAGGCCGCTAAATGTTCTTCCGCCAACTACACCGCTTCATCCAGTGATGCAAGTCGGTGGCACTGGACCCACTCCACAGTTCCTTTTGGTAGTTTGGAGATGAATTGTTCCAGTACCACAAGATCGATGACACCCTTGGAATATTTGGGCTCCTCAACCAGCACCCACAGCCAGCAGGCGTTGCAGAGCTGTTGAGCGAAGGCAAACGGGCGGCCGTCTTCACTCAGTGTCAGGATTTAGAACCATTGGTGATGTTCTTCGGGACTGCGGCCAACCCACTGCAGGATGGCTTTCTTCAGCTCAGGGTACCTCAGGAGGTTGTCGACCAGGAGTTGTTGGGCCACGAGTTGTGCCTACCCAGTCAGCAGTAGTAGGAGGGGGGGGGATTGCCCATTGCACCCATGGCCATTCCAGAGCTTGGGCCGTGTGCTCGAAGAGCTCCAGAATGGCCTCTGGCTCATCTTACGCCCCCATCTTTGTCAGCAGCACATGGGGGTTCGCTGCTGCCAGGGTTGCACTATTCCAATATTCAACAATAATAACAGCAATTAAGATATCAGCAATGTGCCATAAACAATCCTAGTTACCATAGTTATCCATCCATTACTTTGTAAAAATCAAATCAAATCAAATAAATAAATAATAGAAATTTTAGAAAGAAAAACTGTGATCTGGGCACCAGTGGCATTTTGTTTTCAAAGTATAGTACTGAAACTTGTGATGCACTAACTCTAATCGTGTGTATTGTATGCAAATTGGGACCCAGAGTCCAACATTACATTACTATGGAGATATTTAGTGTGTCATGTGACATTTTAATGAGAACATTAATGGTACTTCTCATCTGTTATCCCATTGATCTCTCTCTTTCTAACCTCTTATTCTGGTATCTACAGTAAAATCCACAATCTTTTTACAGTCAAACTACACTCCTCACTATAATGTAATGTTAGCCAGCTGGTAAGGTAGCTGTGCAGTTTGTACACCTCAGTTTCCCTGGCCTCAAGACATGCACTAGCGACTGATGCTAGGGTCTGTAGCCTTTAGCCTCCTTGTTAGCACGCCCGTCTCCCATGCTAGAACCCCGGTTTGAATCCTGCTCAGAGTGGGTTGAGCAGGACCGGTTAGAAGAACACTAGGAGAACAATTGAATTGTTTGCTGAGTTGCAGACTAAAAGATGTCAGCGTGTACTTCACTAGCCTTTCCTCTGAGGAATAGCAGTGAAACTGAAGATAGCTGAGGCAGAGATGAAAGAGAGAGGAAGGGTGAAAGAGCTTTGTATTTGTCGCTAAATTGGATTAAAGATTTAGCTGGCATCATTTGTAGTAAAATATGCAGAGTTAAACGCTGCTCAGAAGCCTCTCTCACTCAAAGAGCTTTAATACCGAAAGCGAACAAAGTGCATTCAGCCGGGCTGAACACAATCTCCCCTGGATGAGCAGTTTCCTTTTAATGTTATCATAACTACAGTTTACTGCACTTTTGGCAAATTTCCCTCCCTTTGAAAATATTTTATAATGGCACCGTTTCTCTCACTGTTTAATATAAGAGGAACACTTGATAGCCATTTTTATTTCCCACTAATTGTTTTATTGTTTTGTGCTCACACTGAGAATACATCTGTGATTAAATTGAAGCAATTCTACAATGTTTTAGCACATTAATGGAGAATGTGTGGATAACAACAAGAGAAAGAAAGAGAACAAATCAAAAGCTTAAGACAACAGAGAATGCAGACATTCTGTGAATTGGCAAAGAAACACTTTGTTTTTAGCCTTTGAATTAGATCTAATATGTTAATCTGAAATATTGAAGGATGAAGACAAAGAGGGTATGAATGAATAAAATGGCTGAATGCCATCAGTTCAGCTCCAATAATAATCTCCCCTCTCTTCTATTAATAAAAATTATAATATTCATAATCATAATGAAAGAAGTAGATGGGGAGGATGCCTGAAAGAAAAATATGGATGTCCTCTTTATTTTTATGTGCTTATAAAAAGGCATCAGTTTTTCCAGATCAGTCATTCAGTTATATTAACACATTAACAGCAGACAGAGTTCATTACAGACTCACTCCAGAGCGGTCTGACCCAATTTTAGCTCTGATCAGATCAATCTGTTTGACCTTTGTCATGGAAAATCACGATGAATCTCTCTAAGTTGTAAGAAAGCTCTCGGAGTCTTGAGTTCCAGATGCCAAAGTTGTAGTTTATTGAACACCAACAAACACGAGACCAGTCAGCTGTCCGTTCTGACTGATTATCCTAAGTTCTCAGTTATATACCTTTTTGTTATCTTGTTACCCACTATCTCTGACTAACAAGGTCACTGCCTTGATTCTTTCCCTCGCCCATCTATTAAAAAGAAACATATATCCTCGCCTCTCTATTGAAAAGAAACATATATGACCTCATGTTACAGTTCATGGACAGAGTACATCAACTCCTAGAAATATCTGCGTAAACAGCCATGTCCCAATCACATACTTTTTATCTTTGGCCTACATTTCAGCGCATCCCCACAATGAGGCAGCCATGTTTGCCCATACACATTATCATTTGAAAAACACCAGCTGCAAAGATATCATATATTCAGCTTATTAGAACAAGACACCATTCATATAATAACTGATTAAAAGTATCTTTGTAGGAAATGCCTCCTGTATTTTACTGAGGCACACCACAGCCGCAAACATACGTGCCAGCACACAGGAAATTCACCAAGGACTCACATCAGAATACTATTAATTAACAGAATCACATTTTGTTTTTGAAGAAATACACCTGTTTTTCAAGGTTATACACCATACCTTCTGTACTGCTGGTCTTATAGCTTTCATTTTCCTCCATCTTTGTATCTCTTTTATCTTGTCTTACACATTTACATCATTACATCGTGGCTAGCAACATTACAGAGACTGTGCCACTGACCTCTGCACTGGACTTATATTTTCTTTCTTTCTTTCTTTCACTCTTGTTTTCACTTTTCATTGTTTTGCTTTTTTCTTTTGATATTTAATAAGCTTTTTTTCTCACTTTTTGAACTCTTTCATTTTTTTTCTCTTTATCACTTTTACACTTTCCTTTGCTCTCTTGCTTCTCTTTTGCGTTTTCACTTTTTTCATTACTTTCTTTTTCATTCTTATACTATTTGTTTTTTCACTCTTTCTTTCCTTTGCTCTTTCGCTCACAAATTTTTAAACTTTTTTCTTTCGCGTTTGTTTTCGCTTTTCATTTTCACTTTTCTTTAGCTTTTTTCGCTCCTTTCGCTTTTTTCTTTTGCTATTTGTTTTAATCTTTCTTTCTTTCGCTGACTTGTTTTCACTTTTTCCTATTCTGCTTTTTATTTTACTATTTATTTTCCTTTTCTATGACTTTTTGCTCTTTTTAGCTCTTTCTCTTTTTTGCTACTTTTTCTTTCTTTCTTTCTTATTTTTCCTCAGTGATTTTATAAACTTGTATTAATCTCTCTCTGTCTTTCTGTGTGTACACATAAATGTGTGAAAACTGCAGAGAATATAAAAATAGAGAAAGAGGGAGGCCGCGGGGTACATGTGTGTGGTTAGGAGGACAAATGCAAATAATCAAGAATGCGGAAATGCGGCGTGAAAATTCAACTGTGCAGAATTATTTCACAAATCAAACTTCAAGCACCCAAAATTGTGCCATCAGCACTCCACCCATAAGCTGTGCAGTGTCTGACTTCATTACAGCTCATGAATGAGGGTACAGCTGCACTTGAGTGTGTTTGATTAACTCAATGATTTCTGACTTAATCAGTCAGAAGGACAAATTCAGTGAGCAGGAAGGCTTCTATCAAGCCAGACGCACTCACCTGCACACAGGCATCTTCCTGCCTTTTAGACAGCAGCAAATTAGTAAACTGACTGCTGTCAAAAATGAATAATTGGACTATGTTTACAAGACCAAGGCTAGACTTGTAGACTAGATTCATATATATATATATGCTACATTTACAATGTATTTACGAACTACTTTGTCTCTGAGTTAATTCGGGTGGAGAAATAACCCCAAAAAACTGCTTGAAAATACAATAGAAGCCCTCACAGAAATTCTAATGGTATTAATGGTTATATTGCCAGATGCATTGGTTTTAATGTAAACTATAATGGTACAGGTGAGTCTGTACTAGTTATAGGTTGGCTTCTATTTGTAGTATGTTATAGTGGATAGCATTAGAGTCAGACCAATACATATCTACAATGAAACCAATACATACCATTAAATCCTAATTGTATACGATCTCAAACACACTAGACTGTGCAATGGTATTCGTATAGTGGAAACCATTAGATTATATATTGTTTTGTTTTTCAGCAGGGTCATTTGTTTTTCTAAAGGGGTGCTATTGTGATGTTCAGTGAAAACATTCTACTGTAACTTTCAGAACTCAAAACTCAACCGCAGCCCCAAAAGAGCATGTATTAACAATAGGCTGCAAAATCGAATTGTTCTGAACTTCTACAAGTTTGTAATGTCACAGAGGAATACATCTACATGTAACATGGATGAATGTCAGTAGACCCTACTTTAAACACCAGCAAAACTAATGATAATTGTTACATGTGGAAACACACTGGTTGTGTGTAGTCTAATTGTCCTACACTTTTGCCTTACTCAGTGCTGATTATGATCCAACATCAAAGAATGCAGAGTATATTTACATCATTTGGCAGATCAAGACTTTAAAAACATCAGAGAGATTTCAATGAGGTGGCATGAGAACAAAAAGATGTATTCAAACAAGGAAACTCCCACCTCTCCCCCAATTCTTTCGTCCAATATTCATCTCATTCATTCAGAAATGTCTCACATCAACGCTAAATCTCAGTGCTGTGCCTGAAAGCTATGCCATTCCCCTTCTTCAAAGAAAGGACACATTTACTCTGGCAAAGCGGAATGTCTGAACCAATAAAGAAAAGAGAGGGGTTAAACAATGTCTGTTGAGAAGTTTTGTGTCCCTTAATTCATAAGGTGCAAAGCATGTGCCACACCCCTCTTAGCCTGTTCATTTTCATATTAACTCTAGCTCCACCCACCTGATTTCTTAGCCAATCAGGACTCTATGTCTGGCTTTATTAACTGCACCTGTGCCCACAGCATGTTACTTCTGTTTGTAGCACATGGATGTACTACTGTGCAGAGGACTGAGTTTTTCTCCTTTCTTTGTTTTTTCCTGCGTGTGCGTAATTGACCATGTAAGTGCCTTTTGTTTGATATTTAGTATCGCTCTGTATTTCTTAAATTTGTCTTTGAAGGTGTTTATTTTTAGGCTTGCTATATTTTCTGTTTAGGCATTGTCTTTAGTTATTTAGATGTATATTTGATGAACTTTATAGTATGAGTAGATGCCTCATATATTGTAGCCTTAAATGCTGTATTCCTATGTTCCTTTGTAGAGACCACACGCACACAAAAGAAATAAAGAATTTGATACCTGAGTGACTAGACTGGACCTGTTCTTACCGACAGCCCCATTGGCTTCAAGCTAGCTACCTTGCTACCCCCTTACTCCTTTTCATGGCCCTTCGAGCCGGAACCCATTGATGATCGGTGGATATGTATAGTCACTCCTTGCCCTCATTGTCTCAGTCTGAACGCCCACGTCGCCAAGCCCGGCTCCCCGCATGTTATGATGATTTCATCCTGCAACATCATCAGCGATCACAACCTACAGCAGAACCACCAGAACAACAACTGCTTCATCCTGCAGATAGTTCTGGTACTGGTCCTCATTATCAACCCTGGAAAGCGGACGAGTCTGAGGAAGAGCCAGAGGAGTTGGAATTGCCCATGGAGGGAGACATTCAGGAGAATATTCTACATCCTTACTCACCTGTCCTATCTGAGAGAATGCAAACCCCTGATGTTGAACACCCACATACCTCTCCTATAGCTCCCATGCCTGACGCTCAGACTGTACTCCTACAGCAAATGGTAGAAGAATTAAGAAATCAGGGTAGACTAATCCAGCAGTGCATGCTTAGGAGCAGCACTCACGGTCTAGCTTGCTATCCCCTTGCCCTGATAATTCTAACCTTCAATCACCACAAGCCCATCAGACTATGGAGGACCATAGGCCCCCTCCTCTTCCACTCCAGTCACAGCTTCCATCTCCCCCTCCTGTAAGCCGTGCCCCTCTTACCCAGCCTATGCCACAGTCCTTACAGAGCATGCATCCTCCTGGCTGTAGTCAGTTTCCTGCCAGATATCAAGCACCAGCCTCGTATAACCCCATGCACCCGGCCTATACACTGCCAAATCAACCTTTGCCTGCTGTTTTATCCTATTCTGTCCAGCCGGCATACCAGCCTCTCAATGTGCAGCCACACCACCTGACATCGGCTCCCCCTCTAAACCAGCTAGTTCCTCCTGTTGGCCTCCAGCAGTTCAACTATAGGAGGGTAGAAGGCCCTTCTTTCCCTGATCTCACGAGGGAGGACGAATGCCAGTACATGTTAAAGATGGCCCTATCCAACTTGTTAGATCCAAGAGAATCAGAGCAATATAAATACCACATCCTGTTGGATCATCTGAAGGTAGAGCAGGCGAGGAGACTTGCTTTGGCTTATGCTTATGCCCCAGATCCTTACACTCAAGCTGTACGAGCCCTAGATGAGCGCTATGGTCAACCTAGACAACTTGCTTTGAAGGAGCTCCGAACCATAATGGAGATGCCTGTTATTCGTACAGGTGATGGTAGAGGCTTAGACCAATTTTCCCTCAGAGTGCAGGCATTATTGGGCCTCCTTCAGTCCATGGGCCCTGAAGGTCTCTCTGAGCTTACCTGTGGCTCACATGTTGAGCAACTACTAGAGAAGCTTCCCCATGAACAGTTCTGCCAGTTTAAAAGATGTATGAGTTTGAGTAGACCAGGTCCCCTTTCCTATAACCTCCTGGATTTTTCCAACTGGCTACAACAAGAAGCCCGCTGCCAGCCCAGGAGAGAAAGAACCTCTCAGCCTATTGGTCAGCCTATCCGGCAGAGGCCTCCACCTCACCCATTAAGGGGTACAACCATACTTCATGGTATTAAAACCTCCTCATATGACTTCCCCCAGAGCCCAAGTTCCCTCATCTAAAGTTGTTTAGCCTCCTCCTAACAGCATAGCTGAATGCTATCCAGTGTGCGCTTACTGTGATTCTACCGAACATCATGTCAGTAAATGTGGTGGTTTCCTCCAGCTCACCAAAGACCAGAGAACTAACTGGATCAAGGAACGGAGACGTTGTTGGCGACGTTTACGAGACCACTTTGCAACCCAATGTGACTTGAAGGGACGCTGCAGCCAGTGTAACGGGAAACACCTACACATCCTATGCAACATTAACCAGAGGCAAGTGCAAAATCTATATCCTGACCACCCTAGTGACTGTAATAAAGTACTACTGAAGGTAGTTGAAGTGACCTTGCGCAATGGCGACAGATCCTTAGATACTTATGCCATACTGGATGATGGGTCCGAAAGAACAATCCTCCTTCACCCTGCTGCCCAAACACTTCAGTTAAAAGGAAAATCTGAGAATCTACAGCTGAGAACTGTGAGACAGGATGTCCAGACTCTTAATGGAGCTTCTGTATCCTTCACCCTTATTCCTAAAGCACATCCTAACAAGTCTTATGTCATCAGTCAAGCCTTTACTGCAGACCAGCTATCCTTGTCAGAACATTCTCACCCGGTGAAATCCCTCCAGCGGCGCTACTCACACCTCCGTCAGCTCCCTCTCAAACAGCTTAATAAAGTAAGACCCCTTCTCCTTCTAGGGGCTGATCATACACATCTTATCATCCCAACACAACCTGTCAAATTAGGCCCTCCTGGAACCCCTGTAGCAATCAAGACCCGGCTCGGCTGGACACTGCAGGGTCCTGCAAGAGATCTCTCTAGCTTTCCTTCTACAAGTTCTCATTATATCTCCTTTAAATGCCCACCTGATGACATCCACCATAATGTCCAGAAGCTGTGGCAGATTGATGCATTACCTCAGAGAAGCATGAAAGAAGTGGTTCGTTCCAAACAGGATCAAGAGGCAATGCACCAGCTTGAGACCCAAACCATCAGAATACCTATTGATGGCACCCTACGATATGCAGCACCTCTCCTCCGTGTAGACCCCTGGCCCCTTCTGAAGGCCCCCAAGTAAGGCAGTAATGTCCCGTCTCCGCAGCTGTGAAAGGCGACTCCTTCAAAACCCACAACAGGCAGAGACCTATACCAAGGAGATCCAGAAATTGGTTAATACTGGGTATGTCAAGAACCTGTCATCCTCTGAAATAGAAGATGCCCCTGAGTCCTGGTTCATACCCCACCACATTGTGCATCACAATGGTAAAGATCGCATTGTGTTTGTTCCTTTTCCTACCGAAATCAGTGTCTGAATTCACAGTTACTTCCTGGACCAATCCTTGGGCCTTCACTCCTTGGAGTTCTACTCCGTTTTAGGCAGCACAAGACTGCTAACAGTGGAGACATTAAATCAATGTTTCACCAGGTGCGCCTATTACCCCAGGATAAACCTTTCCTGCGATTCCTCTGGCGTGACCTGCACGGTGAAGCTCCTCCAACAGTGTATGAATGGCAAGTTCTCCCCTTTGGCACAACCTCAAGCCCTTGCTGTGCCATTTACATCCTCCAGAGGATCATCAAAGATGCTCAGGCAGATGACCGCATTCACCATTCCATACACAATAACTTCTACGTGGATAACTGTTTACAGAGTCTCACGACCCCAGAGGAAGCCAGAGATCTCCTTTATAGCCTGCGCTCTACCCTCTCCTCTGGTGGCTTCGAAATCAGACAATGGGCTAGTAATGATCCTCAGGTCATCTATGACCTACCTCCTGAAGCCAGGTCAGAACAAACGGAGCTCTGGTTATCACATCATCCTTTCCTTGATCCCTCAGAGTCCACACTAGGCCTCCTCTGGAACTGCCATACAGATACCCTAAGATACAGGCACAGAGTCATTGAACCTACCATTCCAACTATGCGCCATATTTACAGAGTTCTTGCTAGCCAGTACGATCCTCTTGGCTATATCCTCCCTTACACAACAAGGTCCAAAATCATCGTTCAGCACTTATGGGGAAAGGCACGAGAATGGGATGACCCAAATCTCCCTCATGATCTCTTAGAAGCCTGGGTTTCCTGGGAAAATGAACTCCCTAACCTCTCCACTATCACTCTGCCTCGCTGCCTCACTCCTCCTTCAGTAGACACCTCCTTAGCCACTCGGGACCTTCACATCTTCTGTGATGCATCAGAGAAGTCCTATGGTGCAGTTGCCTACATGCGCACAGAAGATGGCCAGCAACAAGGGTATGTGTCCTTCCTCATGGCGAGGTCCCGTGTCGCTCCCAAAAAACAACTATCCATTCCGAGACTTGAATTATGTGCTGCTCTCATAGGAGCCCAACTATTCGGTCTCCTCCAAACAGAGCTCACCCTCCCTATCAGAAGGACTATTCTGTGGACTGACTCTACCACTGTACTACATTGGCTCAAGTCTGACTCTTGCCGTTACAAAGTTTTCGTTGGAACCAGGGTTGCGGAGATTCAGGAGGTCACTAAAGGCCAGGAGTGGTGTTATGTGGATTCTCAGAACAACCCAACAGATGACCTAACTAGAGGAAAGCTACTAACCGAACTTAATAGGCACTGCAGGTGGAACCAAGGACCTGCCTTTCTTTTTCAATCCTCTGAACTGTGGCCCACCAGCCCTGCAATAGATCCATCTGATGATGCTGAAGAGCAGCATAAGCCCAGCTTCTGTGGTGCTGTATCCCTCAGTTCATACCCCTCCATCCCTGACCCCAGTCAATTTGCCATCCTCCAAGATCTCCTTGACTGCATGGCTGCATCCCTTCATGGGGCAGCAAAGCCTCCATCAGCCGAAAACTACCATGATGCAGAGATTGCCATGCTAAGACAAGCCCAGGTGGATTCCTTCAGGGATGATTTAGCCTGCCTTCAAATCCAAAAGCCCCTTCTATCTTCAAGTCATTTACTCTCCCTTGCCCCAGAGTTAGACCCAGCATCAGGGCTCATTCGAGTAGGCGGAAGGTTACGGCAAAGCAGTGATCTACCCCCTGATGCCGTTCATCCAGTAGTCCTGGACCCTGCCCATCCAATCACAATGCTTATAATTAAGGATTGTGATGACCACCTACAACATCCTGGGCCAGAAAGGCTTTTTGCGGAATTAAGGAGGCGGTACTGGATCCTGAGGGGTCGTGAGGCAGTCAGAAAATATCAGCATAGGTGCCCGAAATGCCAACAATTCCGAGCACAACCCATTATTCCCCAAATGGCAGATCTCCCTCCCGCTCGCCTTCACGAACCTCCGTTTTATTCTACTGGGATGGATTGTTTTGGGCCCTACATGGTCAAGACTGGCAGACGAGCTGAAAAAAGGTGGGGAATAATTTTCAAATGTCTGACAACTAGGTGCGTGCATCTTGATCTACTCAGTCACATGAATACAGATTCCTTCTTGATGGCGCTCAGGCGTTTTACATCTGCGAGCAATAAACCATTTGAGCTGCTGTCTGATAGAGGTACCAACTTCATTGGAGGCAAGAGAGAGCTACTAGACGCCTATCAATCCCTAACCCCTGACCTTCAGGAAACTCTGGCCAGGCAGAGGATTTCCTTCAAATTCAATCCTCCACACGCACCTCACTTTGGTGGAAGCTGGGAGCGTGAAATACGCTCCATCAAAGTTGCTCTGGAGACTACCCTAGGTGCTCAAATTTCAGTGAGGAGGTACTATGCACAGTCATGGTTGAAATTGAAGGCATCTTAAATTCCAAGCCCATAGGCTATGTGTCATCTGACATTGCTGATCCTGACCCTGTGACCCCTAACTTGCTGCTTATGGGGCGGCATGATGCTTCCCTTCCTCTGGTTACATATCCAGACTCTGAGCGTCACAGTCAATGGCGTCACAGCCAGATCCTTTCTGATCATTTTTGGGCCCATTTCCTTGGAAATTATCTTCCCTCTTTTCAGTCCAGATGGCACATAGACCATCCTAACCTGCAACCTAATACTGTTGTTCTGATTCTAGATCCTCAACTTCCCAGATCCCAATGGTCAGTGGGTAAGGTCATCGCCCTTCATCCTAGCAAGGATGGTCGTTGTAGGGTGGCTGATGTACAAGTCAAGGACAGGACATATACAAGGCCCGTTGCTCGCCTCATGCCTCTTCCAACCCTACCTGATATGCCCTGACTGATCAAATTATCAAATTTGCTATACAAATTTGGGGGCGGCTGTTGAGAAGTTTTGTGTCCCTTAATTCATAAGGTGCAAAGCATGTGCCACACCCCTCTTAGCCTGTTCATTTTCATATTAACTCTAGCTCCACCCACCTGATTTCTTAGCCAATCAGGACTCTATATCTGGCTTTATTTACTGCACCTGTGCCCACAGCATGTTACTTCTGTTTGTAGCACATGGATGTACTGTGCAGAGGACTGAGTTTCTCCTTTCTTTGTTTTTTCCTGCGTGTGCGTAATTGACCATGTAAGTGCCTTTTGTTTGATATTTAGTATCGCTCTGTATTTCTTAAATTTGTCTTTGAAGGTGTTTATTTTTAGGCTTGCTATATTTTCTGTTTAGGCATTGTCTTTAGTTATTTAGATGTATATTTGATGAACTTTATAGTATGAGTAGATGCCTCATATATTGTAACCTTAAATGCTGTATTCCTATGTTCCTTTGTAGAGACCACACGCACACAAAAGAAATAAAGAATTTGATACCTGAGTGACTAGACTGGACCTGTTCTTACCGACAGCCCCATTGGCTTCAAGCTAGCTACCTTGCTACCCCCTTACTCCTTTTCAATGTCAATACTATTACCTTCTTTATCTGTGTGTGCCACCTTTAGGTCAAAGGGCCCAGTCCTGCTAGTATTAGCCAAGCCGTATGCTCAGTGTCTAAGCAAATGAGCATCCTGATAAGTCATGGATCTGATGATACACCCATTGGAGATGACTCAACTTTGTAGCTATGATGACATCATGCCTTAAAAAATAACAACAATTTAAATAACTTCAGAGTTCATATAGTTCACAAGTGTAAATTGAAGAATGTAGTTAAAACTAATAAGTGCTTTTATAAAATTATAAGCTTCACATTTCTGCCTTTTAAACCCTCCAAAAATTGGCCCAATTTCCCATTGTAGGTGCCTCACTGTAAACTCGGTTTTTGCTTTTTTTAAAAAAAAGGCAGAGTCTAAATAATATTTAGTGGTAATTAACATGTCACAAATGCTGTTGATTGAGCTTAACTTGTATTAAACCCAGAATAATCCTAAAAATTGTGTGATTTATGCACCACATGCTTTACCAAATGGTTTTAATGCTTTTCTGGAAAATTAACTTACAAATACGTATAGGTTATAAGTGTATATAGTATTGTTTATTACATGGTAGATTTTTATAAGTATTACTTATAGTTGTCTCTGCATATTAATATGGGACAGGAGAAAGAACATTTTAACATAGGAAAAATAATTTGTTTTTATGGATATTTAGATATTTTTACTGTAAACTTTTTTTTTGTTGTTGCAGTGTTTATTCTCTTTCAGTTTTGAGCACAAACTCACACACATTCAATTCCTAGTATCAGAGTACTTGCAAATAATAAGCCATCTACTCAGGCCTGGGGGGCAGAGTTAAATCAACGTTAGTCCAGCACTGGCAAACATCTAGCTATTGCACCATAATTCTTAGGCCAAATCTTTCTTCGTCTCATCCATCTTCATTTCCTTCCTGCATCATTCTCTCACTTTCTCCTTCCTGCATTTCTCACCTGTGGTCTGTCTCTCTCATTCTCTCACGTAGAGGAGCGTGCGGTTGGGTGCTGAGCCACTTAGGTTCTGCTGTGGTTACAAAGGTGCTGACGGTGACACTTGCTGGCCCAGACCATGCCCTACTTACAGAGAGAGAGGAAAGGAGGAGGGTGGGTAGGCTAAAGTGTCAGCAGTGTGAGGTGCTCAGTGCTTAGATAAACTCCAGTGGGATTAATGGCCTAGTTAAAGTTGGAGCTAAAGAGGATTAGCCTCCTCAGAGAGGTGGCAATAGATCCAGCATGTCCTTCAGCGGTGGAAGAGGAGGAGAAGGGGAGTTCAGAGGTTGCCACTAAATATGTGGGGCATGCAAAAAACAGTCATGTCTTGCAGGGTGAGATTATGCACATTGTTTCCCTGACACCAAGGTGGAAAATTATGGTGAACACAAGGGCAGTGTAGCAGCATTCTTGCGAATCATTACTCAAGCATGTGATTTTCTGCCAGTCTCCTACAGTCACAATTGTCTCTTTTCAAGTTTGAGGGCATATTTGTGCATGTGGATTACAAATTCTTGGTTTATTGTTGAGGCTTAGAGTTGTGACTTTACAGATCTGGTTTGAAGAGCACAAATTTGCATCCTGTTTCCACTAACAATAAAGTACCAACGTACTACCATATGTTGTTGGTGTTGGTTTCCCATAACCATGTAACCATGGTAGCATCATGGTATTCTTTTAACTTGTACCTTAAAACATTAAGTTAAATGTCAAGGTATGAAATTACTGCCAGTGTGCTTTTTTCAGAACATAACCAACAGATTAAAAATACTTATAATTAAATAATAAAGTCTAATAGCAAGAATAGTTACTGACTGTGTGTACACATGAGATTTGCACGTTTTAAACGGTTGATGTGTTTGAACCACAGTTAACACTCTATCGCCATCTGGTGGTCAACCAGAAAACTAAAAGATCCGTTTAGAGCCGTTCAATATTCTCGTTCTTTTGCTGATGAAACCTTTTCTTCATCCATCCATCCATCCATCGTCAACCGCTTATCCTGTGTACAGGGTCGCGGGGGGCTGGAGCCTATCCCAGCTAACATTGGGCGAAAGGCGGGGGACACCCTGGACAGGTCGCCAATCCATCACAGGGCCACACATAGACAGACATACACTCACACTCACATCCACACCAAGGGCAATTTTTTTGGAGACACCAATTAACCTAGCCTGCATGTCTTTTGGATGGTGGGAGGAAGCCGGAGTGAAACCTTTTCTTCTTCTTTTTAATTTTTTTTTTAGAACTCTGAACATACCAGAACAAAAATATTTAAAATTTGAACGGTATGTTTTTGGTGGTATTTCATCTTATTCAGAAGAAAAGCGGCCCTGAAGGTGTGAAATGCAGTTCATAACACCAAACCAACAATATTCGGAAATGAAAGACTGTTCTGAGGTCCAAATGATTCGGACTAGCTGTGGCGGGAAATTTTAACTAGCAGTTAGCAGCGAATACCGTTTACAAAATGTACATAAAGTACTATAGTTACTATCGTAAAGCCGTGATCAATTTATAATGAGATCTAAATGCATTCTAATATAAATATTTGTCACATTTTGTTTATGACTCATTTTAGTCAATGTGATACTCAGATGTTCATTTTTGTCCAGTTCTATTAAATTATTGAAAAAATTTATATATATATATATATATATATATATATATATATATATATATATATATATATATATATATATATATATATAAAAGCAATTCACACCTGAATTTACCTGCTTGAAGTTTCCGCGTTTAAAGTCATTTTGATATTTGTTCTTGGGCTTAAAATAAAAAAAGTAATCTGGTGTAACCTTCCTTAAAATTATTAATAAAAAAAATTGTTGGCATAAGTAGTGCAGAATTATCGTTTCTAATTAATTTATATTGAAGGCGCACTCAGTAACTTTTGTCTTTGCGTCATTTGGACTTACGGTGACACCTAGTGGCTTGGATGCATCATTATTTAACTGAAGTTTTCAGTTTCAGATGCCACTGTAGAAATGTGGTATTCACAGTCAGCCATGAATACTTTAATCAATGAGTGAAAGTGTCAAATAACAGGATGGTTACTGTGATTAAGTGAGAAGTATTCTGCAGGTCATGTGATTCTAACATGGCAGTAGAATTACCTTGAAATATGTGTTTGAAAAAGTATTTAAATTTAATCATTAAGTTTAAGTGTACACTTGCATGTAGTCAAGGTAGAGGGGAAGTAATTTAATACTTTTTACTTGATGTTTACACCACAATATTTAAGTCATTAAATCAATTATTTTATTTCTGCCTAAAATGCTTTTTAAGAGTCATAAAAAAAAATTGCATTGATACTTGTTTTCAACAATTAAGCACATGGGTTGCTAATATAAAGGTTGCAGATTCAGGTGTAATTTGGAGTGAACTGGAAAATTATGGCACGGTTTTACTAGCCAGTTTTGATCACCATTGTGCCAAACTACTGATGTTGCTCCAAGGGGGACTTCCCCTGCAATTAGTGTACACCAAGTTGTTATGAGTTGTCTGCAAAATGTCATCTAAATAAAGCACTCGGAGAGTGTTTTTGCAAAGCAAAAGCATGTGAAAAGGCTTAATGAAAAAGACTGAATGAGTAGAACTGGCAAGCCTTATGTTCTACAGACTATTAAAATACTGGTTGGGTTATGTGGTTTCATAAAGGTAATAACTGAAGAATTTCAATTCTTTCCATTAAACACGGTTGACTTAAGGAAAATTATTCCATTAAGGAACAAGTCAGATTAAATAAAAATACAAACCATAAATAAACTTTATAAAACTTTTTGAAAATAAAACAAAGCTGCTCCTTGTGATGGTTACGAAGGGAGTGGGATTAATCTCTCTTTATTGAGGGTTTTAAAAAAATCCCTTTGTATTGTAACATCCAGTCCGGGACATAAAAGTTGTCTTATCAACAGCAGCACCAACAGCCTAACATACTGGCAAGATAAAGAATATATTACCATCTATTTCTTTACAATCCTCTTATACCTAATCTACATAATACTTTGTGTAAAAGATATCTGATAAAATATAAAGAATATTTGAAATAGAATGTGGAAAAAGGCCTGTAAACAGAAAATAGATCCAGAGCCCTATTCCAGTCCTTATAAATTTGCTAAATCACACTGTGGACATCAAAAACAGCATAATGAATGCTTTCAAATGGTCAGTTTCTTTCTTTCTTTCTTTCTTTCTTTCTTTCTAAAGGCAGAATTACTTTGTCAAGTATTTGCACTGAACTACAGCAGACAGATAATGTCTTTTGCACTTTGATAAAACAGTACATACAATGTGTACAATAATACAAACAGAACAGGAAACTGAAGGTAAAGAAAGTTTTCCTTCAAAATGTGGTGTTGTTCCTTTACCTGTGAAAAAAATATTCACTTTCATTTAAATAAATCACACTAATTAAATCCAGTGTCACACTACTGCCAGCATACTGAGGTGAAGATAGCATTTTACTGAAGTCTGGCAATGTGCACACTACTGGTGTGGGTGCCACATCTGCTTTCTGCATGACCTTTATTACAAAACAAGAGCCAAATCCAAACACCATTTTTTTTTTTTTTTGTCTTTTCCATTATGGGTGGGCCATATAACCAAAAAATATGATAACAATGATTTTTCATTAAAAATGTTCAAACTGATTATATCAAGGCACATTAAACTGAGGTAATTTGGCATGATTATCAATTAAAACCTAACCTTTTAGCTCTTCATCTACAAAAATCCCTCATGCTAGATCTGTCAGTAGGAAGCAACAAAGCAGACAAGTCTGACACCCAGGCCAGAGACCTTGTGGTGTGTTCTGTTTTTCTGCATAAATTTAAATAAAAAAAGCTGTGTTTATAAAAATGCATTGCACACTACTCTAGATTATTTTAACAAATCTCTAGCCCATTTCAGATTTACAAAACAAAAAAGTGTCCCTGAGTGTCTCATGGGCCCAAATATACATGTAAAAATTGTCATCACTATCATCATCAAAAATAACAGGATACTTTTAAACTCAGGATAAAAGGACAGAAATGTTCTTGTATGCATCCTTATAGTTATTAAAAACTCTAGAAATTCTGACATCTTGAATAATATACATAATTGTCTGCCCTGTAAAATCTGTTTCAAGGGATTGTGGCCCTCTATAGACCTGATTTAGCTTTCAGACTTAAGTCTGTTTTTGCCTGTGAGTGGCTCCATCTCTAGAACATGATCTCTGGAGCCCCTATTCAGTTCAACCACTCTTGGGACAACCGTAGACCAGCGATCTGTTGGTGTAATGGAAAGAAATGGCATTTGTCAGATTTTGTAAGTATGTGCATTTATGGGAGTCTGTGCATCATACAAACCTCTTCGAAGACCTCGCCCTCCCTGCGTTTGTTCGTAATAATCTTTCTGGCCAGGATCTTCGTTAATGATCCCTAGATTTTGATTCCAATGGGACCACTTCACCTCGTCGACTCTAAAGCACGAAATATGTAGGGCCATAGCTCTGGTGAATTACTTGATTAATAGGTTTGGCTGTCATTTTCAATGCAGAGGTTGAAGCTATACAGTACCTGAAGCACCAGCGTTTGTCTGGTGTTCCATCCATGTTCTTGCCCACAGTCACCATCTCTCCAACCCGGAAGGACCTCCGCAGACACACAGGGAAGGAACGCTCAATATCCAAGATAGTGGTTGCCCACTGATGAAAAAAAAAAGGAAGTGACAAACTGGTTGGAGATTTGTAAATGCTATATATTGAATAAAGAGTCCTTTAGCCAATATATGGTGCTTTTTATTCATTTTAGACCAAGTTTGGCAGTATGAAACCATCAAATTTCATTGCATGAAAAATGAAGTCTGACATTCTGCCTTACTTCATCTTTGAAAATAATACAGGGTTGGCAATGGGGTAAGTAAAAGTTGACAACATCTGTGCCTTTAGGTGACTATATAATTCATCTTTATTTCAGACCACAACATTCTACCTTTCATATACCACTCACCTGTAGTTTCCAGATCTTCTTGCTCTCTTTGGACACCTGTCCCACTGTCTCCCCCATCAAAGCGATTAACATGTTGAGTAACAGGACGAAGGTGAGAATAATGTAGGTGACTAGGAGAATGAGGAAGACAGCAGGGTACTGTGCGCCTTTCAGCATGCTGTCCAGATCTCCTATGCCTATGGTCAGCTTAAACAAGTCCAAAAGGAATTCACTGAAGGTGTTCGCATCTCTGCATTCGGGATATTTGGGGCAAGCATCCTTGCATGTCGCCTCATCAGGACAGATGGTCAGCAGTGAAACTAATGCTGTTGTCAAATGCAAGTTGAAATGGTCGGTCACTAATTAATAAGGATTTCCCCATTCCCACCAATGCAGATTCCTTCAATTTGAACTTTCCATGAAAGCAAT
Source organism: Xyrauchen texanus (assembly GCF_025860055.1). Taxonomy (NCBI): domain Eukaryota; kingdom Metazoa; phylum Chordata; class Actinopteri; order Cypriniformes; family Catostomidae; genus Xyrauchen; species Xyrauchen texanus. Next base: position 48,103,158 of record NC_068278.1, on the reverse strand, counting down.
AACAATTTAGGTCTGTTCAGTTAAAACCAAACAAACTCGGATTTGCTAATAGGATGAAGGCATGAAGAGAAATTAAAACTGTACACATTACCTGATGCATAGCCAATCATGAAGAGCACATACACCAGCAGAAAGCGGAACAAATCTTTGATGAGAATCTGAAAACAATATCCAAATAGTATACATATGTCAATCTCTGACAATAACAGGCTGGGGATGTAGTCATTACTGCAGACAGCAGCTTGTTTTGGTCAACCAAGTTGACATTCTGTTGAACTTAACAAGCAGAACAATAGTTCATTATACTCTAGTTCAAGATAAAAACATACAACATATCAGATGTACCAATGAATGTTTTCAGTTATTGAATAAACAACATTCTATCAGTGGAAACAGTCTCTAGAGAAACTATAAAAAGATCATTTGAACGACACTTACAAATAAATTTGTGATTATATCAATGGTAACTTAATGGATCCAACAACTTTGAATGGATTTGATAATATGGTTGGAAAATATGGGATAATTTAAAAATAGCACTGGAGTAATCTATTGGTATTAACCGAAAGATAACATGTACAAATGTATGGCCGCATTCAAGTCAGTGATTTAATTATTTCTTATATTTTGTCATTATAATCATGTAATCACTAGCACACAAGCAATAGCGAGAGAGGGGCAGGCTATTTTATTTATATGAAGTTTTTCGCCCCTGCATTTCAACCTACATCTTTATGTAATCCTTTCTCATGCTCATGCAGCGTGTTTTCATCAGATGAATGGGAGCCTAAACACTATTTAAGTCGCCATGATATCAAAACTGATAATTGTAATTTTTTATGGAAAAATGAAGTGTTTATTATAAACTATTTATCCATGTGCATACTTGTGAGAAATATGAAATTTTTCATGCTGTTCTGCTCTGTGTACGAGTCTTTTTGCCTCCCATGTATGATCTGTTGACCCCAGATGCAGGCTGCAGTGCGCACGATAGTGAGTCAGTATATTTAGCAACTGCTGACAGTTTTCTCTTTTTCTTTATCATGTTCCACATACTTATTTCTGTGATCTGATTAAGGTCACACCCTTCCACCGACGTCAACCATGAGGCTGGAACATCTGTACATGGCCTCTTTTCTGTACACCCATTTTTCCCCTTGTTACCGCTCTCCCATTGGCTGCTTATTGTCTCATGAACATATAAACATGTTTGTCCTAATAAACATTGAATAGATTGAATACAGACCGAGTGTGTGTGTGTCATTCTTTCTATTTCCTTCGCGAAGTCTACAGAGACTCAGACTCATGACTGCGCTTCACTGGGCACGAACATAGGTTGACGGGACCGGGGGAATTGGAGATTGCAACCAGATCCAAAATATTCCTAACAATACTTTTTTAAAGATTGTAATCTTTAATCAAAAACAGTAACGTGCCCGCCCCCTCGCAACGACTTCTCTTTTTTAATATCTCTCTTTTGTCATATCTTTTGTCATATCGTTTTTCACCGTGGATACCGTGGTGGATGGCGTGAAGCCTCCACACGCGCTATATCTCGGTGGCAACTCGCTCAACAAGCCACGTGATAAGATCCGCGGGTTGACTGTGTCGGATGCGGAGGCAGCTGGGATTGGTCCTCTGCCACCCGGATTGAGGTCACGTATGGACTTGCTATTCAATAGATCCGGTAGACCCGGCATTCGGTACCCAGGTACCTTCAGAAATTCTGGTGTCGTAAATAATATTTTGTTTGAGTACCGACTTGGTACCGGGGTACCGGTATTTTTGACAACACTAAAATGTACCACTCAATATCATTATTCTCCATGTTTTTTGTGGTAAAATAAGAGTTAAGTGAAATTTTATTTGGCTGGGATTTAAATATTTCATAATGATTGCAGACCAATGCGGCGGCTGCTCAAGCAAACATCAAATATTTTTTATCTTCGGCGATAGCTGCTGCAAGAAGCCAGAGATGCACACGGACGCATCAGGGTTATTGGTGCATGAGCAATACGCAGAACTGACCCACATTGAGCCACATCAAGTCCGTGTTAAATGGCCCTAATATTATCAGTGGGCTTCTCCAGTGTTTTTGGATGTAACATTTGCAGTCAAATCGTAAGATGTAACTTCTCAGCGAGTGCTAATTACTGCTTTGTTGACTCATTTGTATGTATTTTTCCAAATCATTTGGAAGATAGAGACACAGAAAGAAATCTCAGTATAAACTATTATTTCTTTAGACAGGGATAATTTCAAATAAAACTAAACTAAATTTAATTGACAAATTAATTTTGAAGTAGATATAAAAATGAGAAACATAATAACACTAATTGTAATGACTAATGCAGATTTCATCTCTTTTTGTCTAAGTTTGAGTGGAGGGGAAACAGCAACAAATAATTTAAAGGGGTCATGACATGAGAAACCAAATTTGCCTTGATCTTTTGGTATATAAGAGGTCTTTGTATCATTAAAACGTCCTGCAAGTTTAATATTTTAAGACGTCCTCCCCATTCTAAACGAATCATTTATTTAATCAAGCTCAAAATACAGCTCGTTCTGGATTCATGGTTAGAAGTGACGTGACAGTTAGAAGTGACGTACCAGCGTTTGCATATGACCGCCTCCAGCACAAGATAACTACGCTTTAAGCGCAAGACAACTACGCTCATTTCAGTATCGCCGTGCGCCTCACAAGTGTTCAGTCGATGGACAGCGAGCTCTGACAGAGACTACTTGTGCACAGGAAAATTACGATGCCACACAGATGTGCTGTTCCTGGCTGTGGTCAAACAAAACCTCTGAATAAGCTGCCGAAAGATCCAGACGTCAGGGAAAAATGGATGCAGTTTATTTTTTGCGGACGTCCCAGTCACGGCAGTGTTAACTTAAGCGTTTGTTCTGTACAATTTAAGGATGACTGTTTTGAGAACAAATCTCAATATGATGCTGGCTTTGCCAGAAAACTGTTGCTCAAAGATAAGTCCGTGCCGACTATTCTGGGAACAACGACGACGCAAACTGTAAGTAATCTATTTTAAACTTTAAACTACTTTTTAAAGCGCAATTTCATTCATTATGAATAATGACAGTGTTTTTACTTAGTTTACTTGCATATTGTTCTGGCTGGGGCGTCAATAATTGATACATAGGCACTGACGTTAGCCAATCATAACAGTGGGCGTTAACACTGAAGTCTTAAATGGAAAACGCCCCCAAAACAGACTGTTTGAATCAGAGTATGAGAAACAGGGTGGGAAAAGGTCATAAATCACTAGATTTTAAAAGTTTTTCTTCAAAAAAAATATATTAATACTATAATTGCACCTAAGGGAACATAATAATACAATAAAAAAACCCATGTCATGACTCCTTTAAAATGTCACCAGAACACAATAAGAAGTGTGTTGAAAAACAGTTTGTTTTCATACACCTATAGCATATGCTTTCATTCTGAAACCATTTAAGTCTGTTCAGCAAGATACTTATCATATAATGTGTATATGAAAGTGAGGTGTTTTTGTTACATTTATATTGACATATTGTTCTTAGTTGTGAAGTTTAAAATAAGCTTAAAATATTAATGTTGAGTTTACAGTTACAATTTTTATTCAGATTCATGAACAGATTCATTCGGACTCGACTCGACCTTAAGTCCGACTCCACCCCTTTTGCCCTCTGACTTGACTTACAGTAGACTCGAACCAGACACTAGACCATAGTGTTCCTAATAAAGTGCTAAGTCAGTGTATATAGCAAGAAATAAAATATACAGACTTGGGAATGTTATTTTATTTCAGAGGTTTTAACTGATTCACTGTTTGAAAAATATAAACTGACAATTTCAGTTAAACATCTACCCAGACAAATTAAATGGAACTGGTCCCCAACCTGCCTATTTCATACCTTCTGAATCATGATGCTGTAGGTTCCAGTGAGTTTAAGGCCTCTGGTGAAATAGAGGGTGTTCATCCAACCTAGCGCTAGAGCAAAAACCATCACGGACACGTAGGCCTCAATTCCTGACAAGTACAACGTTGCAGCCACCAGCACCAACACAGAGTAGATGAAGCTATGGAAATAACACAATGATCATTAGGAAATGTACTTTTCATTCAGTAACTCATAAGGTGTCCATTTGCTTACAGATGATACTGTTGACTGCTGATAAATTATAAGTTCAATATACACTATAATAAATATATTGTGGGCTCTGGCAGCTTTATTATGTTCTAGTCAGTACAGAAGTGGTTCATTGGGTTCAACTTTGATTCTTACCAAGCAAAACTGTTTCAATATGTTAGATTCACTTTTTACATTTAAAATGCCTCTGTGGTTTAGCAATGCCACATATTAATTATAATTAACATAAACATATCAGTGAACTGCAGTCATCTTTGCTTGGATAGTGCTGTTTTTATGCAAAGAGATTAACTATTAACACATGCCAAGAAAGAGTTTGTGAAATTAATTAGACAGCTCAATTAAAAGGAGAAAAATCGCCTTAGGGAAAGACATAGACAGTAAAGGAGGGCACAAAGAAAGGGACTGAGTGTCTTACTAGAGGAGCTGAAAGGATCCATCAATAAATAAAGAATTCACCCCAGGGCACTTCTTCAGGAAAAGGTCCTTAATCTAAATCGGGGGAGAAAACCAAGAAACTCTGCTAAAAGATATTTTGTGCAAGTTAAAGTGAGAAAGACGACAACCACGAGAAAACAAAAAGAATGTGAGAGTGAATTTGGGTGCAAGGATATAGGAAACATATACTGGTGTTCTTTCAGCAAGCTAAGAGTGCACTTCTAAATGAAAAACACTATATTACAAATATAAGGCCATTGTGTACTGTATGTATAGCTTACGTTCGTTACAAAAAAAAAGACTCCAGACGCCACGGTTATGATCTCTCCTGCCAAACGCAGCTTGTCTTCTGTAGTATTGTAGGTGTAAGGGGGCTGTGAAAGGGCAAATAGCTTAGAAAACAACTACAGATCAAGGGCCTCATTTATACATTGATCCTAAATTCCATGGATTTTATCCTACGTCAAAAGTGAGGATCAAATCGGGATTTGTGAAAATATTCTTATGCATACCTCAACTGACAAGCAGTGTACAAAAGATATTTATGCTTTTGCTCTGGTGTGCCAGTGCACACAGACTTGATTTTTTTTTACTTTTAGTGTTGCAAAAACAAAAAGTCAGACACTGACTGGCTGAATTTATTAATAAATGAGTGAGCATGTTTACATGACCAAAAATATTCTGATACAAGTCCAAATGTGATCATATTCAGATTATGCATATGTAATATAAATGCTTTATTTTAGATATAGGGCTATAAATAATATTCTGTTGCAGCGTATATGCATGTTTCCATATTAAATACATTTTGAGACATACAAGATAACAGTCAGGTTTAATAAATTATAAGTAATATATCAAGCACATTTTTGTGATTATAGTTTGCAGCCCTTAGACATAGCTAAATCAATGTGCAGAACAGATGGTTGAAAGCAACAGTATCATATCTAAAACTCACCTACATTTTTTCATCAATTCATCCTTCAGCCTATTGTCTGCTGTTGTTAAGGACTAAGGCTGGGCGATATGCAAGAAATATGTTAATGATATATTTTATTTTTTTTTAAATATCACAACTCAATTACATCGTCAACCCCCGGCCGAGGGATCGCTGAACATTCTTGCTTTATTAATTTTGCTTTAAGAATAACATTTTTAACTATTTAACCTTTAGGAAATTGTTGTATGTTCACATTTAAGATAATTTAAAGATTTTATCTTATAACTTTATTAATGAGGCTGCAGTTTATTCCCCGAATTTCTGAAAAGAACAGCTTACACTAACATTAATTTCAATCACTTCACAGAGGAATCACTGTATTCATATGATAAACATGCGCAATGTACTCACTTTTCCCACCGATGGGCGATAGTAGGCCACAAGGGTGAAGACAACCATGGTAAAAAGATAAGAAAACACACTGCTGTAGAAGGTCACAGCAGCAAACTTCTGCCACTTGGCCCTCAGCAGCTCATTAATGGGTTCCACTGCCAGCATCTCATGCCGATTCTGAGGTTAGAAAAGATGGAACACTTGAGAGAGTTTACAATACTGAAGTAGCTATGCTTTCCTTTACTTCATTGTTCATTCAAACAGTGTATAACTTGAGCACAGTTTTTTGTTTATGTATATGTGACTAGTGTATATACACTGATCAGCCACAACATTAAAACCATCTGCCTAATATTGTGTAGGTCCCCCTCGCGCAGCCAAAACAGGGCTAACCCGTATCTCTGAATAGCATTATGAGATGCTATTCTTCTCGCCACAATTGTACAGAGTGGTTTATCTGAGTTACCGTAGACTTTGTCAGTTCTAACCAATCTGGCCATTCTCTGTTGACCACTCTCATCAACAAGGCATTTCTATCCACAGAATTGCCGCTCACTGGATGTGATGCTTTTCTGAGATGCGGGTTGGTGCTGTTTTGGCAGCACGAGAGGGACCTACACAATATTAGGCATGTGGTTTTAATGTTGTGGCTGATCGGTGTATACTATATACAGTATATACAGTTGTAGTCAGAAGTTTACATATAATTAGGTCGAAGTCATTAAAACTATTTTTAACCACAGATATCATATTAGCAAACTATAGTTTTGGTAAGTCATGTAGTAGTAATTTCCAAACTCCTGAAGGTACAACATTCCTCTGTACAAACAATAGTATAAAGTATAAACACCATGGGACCATGCAGCCATCATACCGCTCCAGAAGGAGAAGCATTCTGTCTCCATCATATGAACGTAGTTTGGTGTGAAAAGTACAAATCAATCCCAGAACAACAACAACGTACCTTGTGAAGATGTTGGAGGAAGCAGGTAGACAAGTATATATATCAACTGTAAAACAATTCCTATATCAAAATAACCTGAAAGGCTGCTCAGCAAGGAAGAAGCCACTGCTCCAGAACCACCATAAAAGAGCCAGACTATAGTTTGCAAGTACACGTGGAGACAAAGATTGAACTTTTTGGACAATTGTCCTCTGGTCTAATGAAACAAAAATGTAACTGTTTGGCCATAATGACCATCGTTATGTTTGGAGGAAAAAGGGTGAGGCTTGCAAGCCGAAGAACACCATCCCAACCGTGAAGCATGGGGGTGGTAGCATCATGTTATGGGGGTGTATTGCTGCAGGAGGGACTAGTGCACTTCACAAAATAGATGGCATCACAAGGAAAGAAAATTATGTGGATATATTGAAGCAACATCAAGACATAGTCAGGAAATTCGCAAATGGGTCCTCCAAATGGACAATGACCACAAGCATGCCTCCAAAGTTGTGGCAAAATGGCTTAAGGACAACAAAGTGAAGGTATTGGAGTGACCATCACAAAGCCCTGACCTCAATCCGATAGAAAATGTGTGTGCAAGAAGGCCTACACACCTGACTCGGTTACACCAGTTCTGTCTGGCAGAATGAGCCATAATTCCAGCAACTTATTATGAGAAGCTTGTGGAAGGCTACCCAAAACGTTTGACCCACTTGGAATGTGATGAAATAAATAAAAGCTGAAATAAATAATTCTTTCTACTATTATTCTGAAATTATTCTTAAAATAAAGTAGTGATCCTAACTGACCGAAGATGTAATGTTTTCTAAAATTAAATGTCAGGAATTGTGAATAACTGAGTTTAATTGTATTTGGCTAAGGTGTATGTTTTCTGACTTCATTCATACATACACATATACACATATATATACACATATACACATATATATATATGTGTGTGTGCTTTCCATAATTTCCCTCCTGTACATTCACAACCACCTGAAGTTAGTCATTTACGAGATCTAACGCAACTTCCAGTATACTTCTTACAGGAACTATCCCCCTTGCCTTATTCAAGGGCACAATGGATTGCTCATTGGCTCGCTCCTTTTGGGGCTTGTAACTAGCTCTGAGCTTTAATCTTTACCAATGGAGAAAAAAAAAATATGGAGCTATAGCTCCACATTTATGTAGTCAACGCATTTCCAAGGCTTTTAATCTCAAGTGTGATAACATCACAAAATATGAAGAAAACCTACATACAGCAAACCTTCTATATTTAACTCTTTTCTCACCTCAATCCTGCTGTTGTAGACAAGTATCTCCAGAACAGAGACTTCTTCTCCACAGGTATCCAGGGAGGACAGATCATAGAGGTTGGAATACACAGGTCCATAGGCCCAGTCCTTAAACTTCCTGGAGAGATGACGAGCTTCCTCATCTTTGATCTCTCTCCTGATGACATACTGGAACACCTGAGGAGTAAAAACTGTAGACTTTAGTTTACTTTGACTACCTGCCATGAGTGTATTTCCATTTCACTATTATGCTCTAGCAATGCAAGATTTGCAAAAGGCAGGCTCCTACCCCAATTTTTCCCAGCTTGGCAGCCATCATGAGAGGAGACATACCATCATTGTTGAGGATATTCTCCAGGTTGCAGTCAGGGTAGAGTTTGGCACATTTAGTGAGCAGCAAGTCATACATTTTAGTGACAAAACGTGTGTTGTCTCGAGTGTTGTCTGCAATATGAACTAGGGCATGCAGCACTGTGTTTCCCCGGGAGTCCTGCCTTCGCAGATCTGCCTTCTTGTGGCTATTCTCAGTCAGGTAGTGCACCATGTCTGGTTGGTTGGTACAAGCTGCGAGTGAGAGGGGCAGCTCACCTGACCAGTTAAAATACAACAACAGCATAAGACAGTCAGTGCTGGTATATTCTTAGAAAAAACACTTTCAATTGAAGAGTTAGTGCTGGTTTGGTGCAGGTCTAGCTAGTGTATCAGCATATCCATTTCCATTTACATTTATGCATTTGGCAGACGCTTTTATCCAAAGCGACTTACAGTGCACTTATTACAGGGACAATCCCCCCGGAGCAACCTGGAGTTAAGTGCCTTGCTCAAGGACACAATGGTGGTGGCTGTGGGGTTCGAACCAACAACCTTCTGATTACTAGTTTACCAGTTATGTGGTTTAGACCACTACACCACCACCACATATCCAGCAAGTCTAGGGCAATTCCAGTAAGTCTTCTTGCATAGACCAAACAAAAAAGAAATAAGAAAAAATAGATGCCCTGCACTGAATTATTATTATTATTAGTAGAAGTAGAATAGGAGTAATAATGTTGTTTTAGCCTTCTTCAGTGCATTTAATAAAATAAGACACTTTCAGAGTGCAAACCATCTTTGCAAACCATCTTTGTTCTTTTAGCTAATTAATTGTCGAGGACATTTGCGCTCAAAATACCAACTTGCACGCACAAAATATCATTTTGCGCGCTCCAATTAAAATGTTTGCGCCCTCAGAATTATATCCCCATAGCAGGCTCACTGTTTTTTGTTTGATGTTTGTTTATCTGATATGTCAAATCCTTCAGGGCAGTGCTAAATAAAAAATGTTTTTTTTTTTACAGGGGTGACAGATTATTTTCATGTCACTTCTTATGTGAACGCTTCCCTCTCATTGATTTGCACGTGTTCAGAGAGCGGTACTGCTAAATCACATTAGCTGTCAGTGTTTTCAGGTTTGCGCTCACGTCTCCGGGAAGCTCTGCAATGAATGACTCCCTTCGTGCTGAGATCAGGAGGGATTAAACACTGACAGCCGTGTCGAATACAAATGAAAATAATTTGCAGGTGAATAAAAGAGAGCAAGGAACTTCTGGCAGGCACCAGAAAAGATAATCCTATTTTGTCATCCTAGGATTATATTATAATAGTTTTGCACCTTTCAATCAGCTCCAAAGCAGACATCTTGATTGTTTGTTTTTGCTCTGATGATCTTATTCACGATTGGCAGGGGCGGATTTTAGGCATGGCCGACATGGGCAGCTGCCCAGGATGCCCCCCCCCAAAGGATGTCTGCGCAGTGCTGCATAAAGTCGAACACACCTGTCGTGTCTAGAAGGGATCCCTCTCTCTTCAACTTCTCATGCGTGTGCATTCTGTCAAGATGCTTTAGCCTGTGCTTTTTGCTCGCATCTCAGCGTATTAACGACGGAAATCATTAGAACTTAAATAATATAAACTACACGTGGGCCCCCTGAAGCCCACCATCCATCTCATCTCCAACCACCCACAACCCCGCCCCCAAACAACTTTTGTTGCAGAAATGCCCAGACTCACAACGTGAAATGGTTGCACATGTTTCATGGGCTGCGTTCGCAATTGCATACTTCACATACTACTCTTACTACTTCTGCTATGTCAGTCTATGGCAGAAATAATAGCAGTATATTTGTATGCCATTATCATGGTGTTTATTCTGACACCTCCAGTTTGGCTAAAACAAAATAATTATTATTTTTATAATATTTTTCATCTTTCATCAGGTCCGTCCTCTGCAGACGAGGAGCACTAACCAGCAACTGCATCCACTGATCTTACTGTTCCTTCCATGTCTGTTTCAACCTCAGCGGACGTGGCAGGTAAGATAATAGCACAGCAGCCTTCGTATTTGCAGCCTTTATAGTTTACTATAAAATCTCCTGAGATTAATATTTCTAATTATATTTATATTGTAATTTCCTTATTAGGTCCTTATACTTCTTGTGGGTTTTCTCCTGTTACAATTAAAAACCGTAGAAGGGTAAAAACATGCCAGGCAGACATTGGTATGATGTCAGCAACACAGCTACAACTAATAAAATTGACAATGAGGGTGTTAGATTTATAGTGTGTCAAGCACTGACAATAAATCAATGGTATTGGCGGCACCGAGGGGCCCCCAAAATCTAATTCTGCTTCGGGCCCATTAAGGCTTGGGCCGGCCCTGTACACTGCAGACACTGTATTAAGCAGCACAATCTTTTCATATGAACAATGTTTCTGGTTATTTTATGTAAAATTCAAACATTGGAATTCCACTTCGTCTGTAATAAAAGAAATAAAACATTGTGCGATCTTCCATGACTGGCATGGGTTCAGCAGACAATGGGAAGCGCAAAGTGTCCGGCTTGACGGATCTCTTTTCAAATCCTTCCCTGCCTAGACTCTATTGGGCAAATATCGCAGATCAGCAAATCGAGATGCAGTTCAAGTCGAACACACCTACGACCTTTAAAACACAGAGACAGTGCGCAACTTGGAACTGCCGTCCCGGTAGTGCATGTTGATGGGATAACTGTCCGCATCTCAAACATTTCATTTCAGAGCGCAACAATCTCAAGTTGCATTGCAAGATACATCTATGTTTACGTAATTGCATAGCTATGTTTTGGCCATTATGGCCCGGTTCACCCTTGAGAGTATCTCGATGTATTGCAATGGCAACGCTTCTTTTTCAAATCTATTGTTATTTTTTATTATTGCTGTAACCTTTATTATATTAACAGTATTAAATTACTGTGTTCATTATTCACCAAAAATACAATACAAATATTGCCTACAACAGTAGTTTAAAACAATGCCTACATAGCAATTTGTTAACATTATTTTCATCGCCCATTTGGCCAAAAAGCAAAGTAATTTCAGAGACAAGACATTATATTTTGATGAAGGATTATGATAAGACAAATGGTAAGATACCATTAAAATACCAGTGTTATAGGCTGACAGAACTGTAGTAGCACAATCACCTCAACAGGAGGCAGAATGGTGTCAGGCAGACGAAAAGGGGCCTCCCAAATAGAAGACCTTTTTAACTGTATTTTCCATTGCAACACAAAGGGTCCTTTCTCTCTCTTACATCCTTAGTACACTTGTTTTATTTGTGACATAATGTCTTGTTGGCTTTCTTCAAAGTGCAATAAACCATTTTGCTCACAGCTAAACATTTCATGAATGCATAAACTGTCTCATGCACCTCACTTTTGCCAATCAAAGTACAAGGGAGTGAGTTTAGGAAAAGTCAAGAACATCAACTGATGTTACCATGAATACTGTTGGATTTTCAAATGTCTTGTACACTCATATTGGTTATACATTGGCAAAGCTATGCAAGTCTGACTCATGACTGCCTAATAGAGAAGTACTGGAGGTCAAGATCTTCAGGAAATTGCTTAGTGCTCTATAATTCAACAACAACAAAAAATTGACATAGCAATGGAGAAAGTAACTGATAAAATCAGGAAGCCGGTTTTCCACACAAAAAACAAAATGATTTACGTTATGAAGATTTGTTATCACTCTTACTGTCCTTATTAACAAACTCACCAAAGTAGAAGTATCCACCCTCCTCTCTGGGTTGGAAGAATCTGCCCCTGGCCTGTGCATGGACATCTGACCCTTTCTCCACCAGCAGCTCCACATACGGTTTGCAACGGCGCTCTATGGCAATATGTAGTGCCGTCTGACCTACAGACAAGCCATATTTTCTGCATAAATAAAGATGCCAGTGATGTATCAGACAATGAATTGACCACAACGATCAAAACAATCCATTCTTTAATGGTACAGGAAAAGTAATACCTATGATACATCTCATCACAAAGAGCAGCAGGAAGCAGCAGAATTGTAAAACTTTTCACTCTAGAAAATGTAGTTTTATATTAGCTTAAAGGAAATGCTATTACAGAAATTTTACAGGTAGAAGCATACTAGTAGATTTGTGCTGCATTCATGTTACAGCCCTTGATTCAGTTCCAATGTTTTGCATAGATCAGATCTTGTAGCCTTTTAGTTTTGTAAGAATGAAAATGACCCATATCAGTCATCTGTTTCAAATGACATTAGTTCGATTTACAAAACAATGTACATAATACAGAAAATGCTAATAATACTCACCTTTAGAAATAAGGTACCTTAGGGCTTTAAATTAACAAATATTTTCAAATATGTCTGATTGTAGTATAAATGTTAGAAGATTTATGTTTAACTAATATGTTTAACTAACGACATGTCTTTATATTGTCCTGAAAACGAATAGACTCATGAAAATGTTTATTTCCTATACTTTTTCTTTTGATTTACTCCCCAATTTGGAATGGCCAATTCCAAATGCGCTCCAAGTATTGGTGGTGGCATAGTGACTCGCCTCAATCCGGGTGGTGGAGGACAAATTTCAGTTGCCTACTCATCTGAGAACATCAATCCATGCATCTTATCACATGGCTTGTTGAGCGCATTACCACGAAGACATAGGCTTCACGCTACTCTCAGTGGCATCCACGCACAACTCATCAAACGCCCCACCGAGAACCACATTATAGTGACCATGAGGAGGTTACCCCATGTGACTCTACCCTCCCTAGCAACCAGGTCAATTTGGTTGCTTAGGAGACCTGCCTGGAGTCACTCAGCATGCCCAGGGTTCGAACTTGTGACTCCAGGGGTGGTAGTATTTCCTCTACTATACTTGACAGTATAGTTAGATTTGAATTTAGTGATTCAGTGCATTTCTATGTGTTTTGGCAGTGCGTCTGCACAAGGAAATCTGTTAACAGACAGAATAAGACTATCTAGATCTGGTATACTATATACACTTTTCTGTCTGGAGGCCTGATACAAACACTGCTATACAAATACGGCCAATGTGCAAATTATTATATCCTGAGGAAATTCACTAGAGAGGTTGACTACATAAGTTTGATGTTAGATCATATATGGTGTAATTTAAGTATTATACTGTAACTTCCCGGTATGAAATGTCTTTATAATGCAATTGCATCACAATGCGGACATGTCTGAGAAGGATTCAAATGTAATAAAATTAGGTCTATGTCCAGAACATATTAATGAAAATGAATTGATAAAACTTATGTTCTATATTTTGTTTGTGGCCCTCTGTCATTTTTTAATTCGATACAGACAATCAAAACTGGAATGAGCAGGACTCAAACTTGTGATGCCTGCATAAGCACCATAGCTCAATACTGTTTGACTGAGCATGGGCATCAACTCTGACAACTTTTTCTTTCAACTGAGGGAAAGGAAAGTTAGGTAATATTGCATTGGGTGTGGTGCTGGCAAACCTAAATGTCTTACTGTCCAGGCCTAAAGACAGAGAAGCCACAGAGGAACAGCATTAATGTGAGGACTCTGTGTACTGAGTAGGGTGGAGACAGGAATCTCAACACCAACTCTGGGTAGTATCATTAACATTAAGCTCAGTAAGAATCACAAATTCCACCTCCACCTGACATTGCAGTACCCCACCAAGGACCCATCCTGAAGCACTTAAAAGTGAATACAACTTATTTCCCTGCTTACATTTGGCCCCAACACTAAAAAAGATTTTGGGCCCTATTTTAAGAGTGATAGCGTTAAGCGCAACACAATGCCTTAAGTCATAAGGGCAAAGTCAGTGGGCATGGCCAAGTAGTTTTTTTATTTTCTTGCAAGCATGCACTAGTCTAGGTGCAAGTGGGTTTGGCAAAATGGCCCATGTAAATAGGCTGGGTTAGGTGCAATTTAATTCTGAGGTGGAATGCTATTCTGAGATGCGGGTTGGCACTGTTTTGGAGGCACGAGGGGGACCTACACAATATCAGGCAGGTGGTATTAATGTTGTGGTTGTTCAGTGTATATTAGCCACATAACATTACAGTGGTGACTTATTTAACCCTCAGGTCTTTAGTGACAAAAAAAAAAGCAAAAAAGCCAAAATTGCACAAAATAAATTAATTATATTGGTTTAAGTACTAAAAGTGTATAGCGTCATTAGAGACACTAGGTTTGTATGTTGAGGAGGAGGGCGGGGCCTGAATCGGGCTAATCAGCCGGGAGGGGGATAAAGACAAGCTGGAGGCGCCAGTTTGAGAGAGAGAGAGACACATGTGGCCGCGTTGTGTGTGCGTGTCTGTTTGTTTTTGATTTATGTTTGTTTAATGTTGAGTTTTGCATTAAAACTTATGTTGACTGTTCAGCCAGTTCCCGCCGCCGCCTCCTTTTGCACTTCCAAAAATTATATCTACTGTGTATCAAAGGATTTCTATTTATTTGTTTATTACAAGAGAAATTAGAACTACATTCATACAAATAAATACTATAACATGTTGATTTTCTGTGCAACAATGAATTATCAACAATTGTGAATTATCAGTATTCCACATGCATGTACACTAAAAATTATACATGTTATTTCTTACTCAAGGTGGCACTGTTGTTTGACTTGACTTACATTTTTCATTGCTATTTGATGATGAAACAATGTGGAAGTAAACTATCGCAAGTACAACACATGAACCGTATGATATGACAATTGTCTTTGGGTCTACTACTGAAATTGTTTAAGTTGTGCATTTATTTAGACTCAATAAGTGCCTGAAAACATACTTACGTTTATCTTATGTATCTTATGTGTTATGTGAAACTCAAGTATCGTCACCTTCCTAAAATAATTGCCTAAGTCATTTTTTGACAAAAATGATTTTTTTGCATAAGTCATCTCCTCATGATGCTGGCCACCTTTGGTAAAATCGCCCACATCCTCAGTTGAACAGATCACGCAATTCTACCTTTTGAGTGACATTATCAATAAATATCATATATTCAATTATTGGTTCAGTGTTTTGTGTTTTCTGAGAAAAGTGAAAAAATGACTTAGGCAATTATTTTAGGAAGGTGACGGTATGTTTTTGACAGGTAGTTGTGTCTCATAAAATTTCAGTGTGAAAGTAATGAATCCTGTTCTAAATGTGCCCTTATTTTCTCTTTGATATATGAAAATGAAAACATAAAATATATAAAAATGTTATTATTTTCTTGAAAATATGACACTATCTGGGCATTTTGTAGATCCATTGTAATAGATATAAATGCTTTGTCAATAAAGACCCATGTTTAGTGATTCACAGAATACCAAATGTAGCAAATACTACATCTTATGACTGGCCCAATAGTGCAAGTACTGTAAACTGGCCTAAAACTCTCTTACAATGACCATGGACCACCCTTACTGTTGAATGCAGAAAATGTTGTTTAAAAACCTGGCCCTACCAGCTGAATTTGTTTGCATGCATTTTGAATTTGGTCAGTCTTTCGAGGTTGACAGACTCACCTCTGTAATAGAAGTCTCTGAAGGGTGTGTTGATGAACTCTCTGAGGTTTCCTGTCTGTTCTGCAATGTCCATCAACATAGGGATGGTTTCATTCTGACCATTGTGCAGATTCAGCAGTGCTTTTGGCAGGCACGTCTTCCCTGTAGAAAGCTCTAGGAGAGATACAGGAAATAAAAACTGTTACCAACTAGATTTATAGTGGAACTTGTTTTAGCAAAACTCGCCACCATGATGCCAGCTTATCGTGGGTATCTACCAGGGCTTTCCTTGGTGGTTGCTTACTGGTCAGAGAACCCACCCCCAAATATCTATGATATTTTCATCCCTAAATATGGCACTGGTCCTTCATTGAAAGTAAGTCTATGGGATTTTTGGAAGTCTCTTCTAGCTGCTAAAATCTCATCTGCTCTACTCCAGGGTCAAGTGATACCTTTTTCCATGCTTACATTTAGCCTGAGATACTTGAGTTGTGTGTCTGATGTCCTCAAATAGAATACTTTACTCCATTTGTGACAGTTTGCTGTGATTTCTTACTTCTCTATGTTAAAAGTTAAAAGCCTGGCTACACATCACAGGGTCACAGTAGCTGCTATAATACAATTTCCTCTACTTCATGAAATAGGAACAAAAGCAAAAATAACTGACACATAAGGGAATAGGTTATAACAGCACAGGATATCTGTTCTGGGACATGATCTTGTTCAATTAATTTGTGTAAAAGTTTTTGACTTTTAATAAAAATAGGAGAGCATTACTACCATGCTGAAAATAAAAAGTGTAAAAGGTGGTTAGCTAGAAGATCAGCAGGTCATCAGATAAACCAGTCGAACACCAATTTGTCCAGGTTGTGAGACCAAATAAGCCAGTTTAAAACAGCTTTGACCAGCAAACCACCTAAGGCTATTTTTTTTATAACAAGGTTTGTAAACAAGAATTACCAAATAATCTTAATTCGTCTTACTTAAATAGGAAAAACTTAAATCAATTAAGAAAGTAGCAGTTCATAAATGTTTCAGTTTGTATTCTGGGAAGTTGCCCAAAATTAAAGCTGTGGCCATACCCACAAGATATATACACTTAAACACACACACATGCACAGTATACCCAGGGTTCGAAAGTAACACCCACCAAGCGCCAAATGTGGGTACATTTTCCATTTGGCTAGTGAATTTCACTGTGTCATATGACACTTTGGCAGGCGCTTTTTTGTCAGCTTGTAAAATAATATATATGTTCCAGTTTTGTCATCAAGTGGGTTCTGTAGGTCTTCGGACATTTCGGACCATGACAGTGTCGGACCATGAGTACACCCATTGCTTTTACAGACTAAACTACTCCCAGAATGTACCTTTGAACTCCTCATCTGTTAACCTCTTTTCATGTGACTGTAGATACTGCAAGAGACCATCCAGAGCTCTTGGATCTGCTCGAGATACGGCTTCAAACAACAGCCAGCGGTTGAAGACTTTGAGAATAGGGGGGTCTGGGGATCCCTCATCACATGACACCTCAATCTCTGCTTTTCTGCAGGGGTAGATATAGTGTTTTTAAAGTAACCTCAGTTAAAACATCATGAGTTCAGGTCAACATATACATATACACACACACACACACACACACATTATATATATAGTTATACTTTTGCATGGGTGCACCTGTACATTCACAACCTTAAGGTTAGTTCAACTGTAGCATGTATATTTGTAAGAGTTGTTTTGAGGTGCCCCCTCTAACTGGTTTAAACTTCACCTTACCCAGGTTCTGGTGTACACCAGGGGAAAAGGTTTTACATAAGTTTTTGCACTGGGGAAAAAACTGAACTGCCTTAAATGACGTCAACATAAACATTACTCCAAAAGCTTAACTGGAAACAATGACAAACATTCAGTCACCCCAATGTTCATGATCATATAGAGTGTAAATCATTAGTAGACGGACTGCCGCATGAAACATAATTTATACTAAAGTGACACTTCAGCTCTATGCTCTGATACTACCACATAGGTATGATCTAACCATAGTTTCACCACAGTAACAAAGCAAGGAGTTACTTCATTGACAATGTTTTCCTTTTGGTTTATCTTTACGAACACAACTTCACGATCTTAAAAATTATCAGTATTCCACATGCATGTACACTAAAAATTATACATGTTATTTCTTTCTCAAGGTGGCACTGTTGTTTGACTTGACTTACATTTTACAACCGTATGATATGACAATTGTCTTTGGGTCTACTTCTGAAATTATTTAAGTTGTGCATTTATTTAGACTCAATAAGTGCCTGAAAACATACTTACGTTTATCTTATGTATCTTATGTGTTATGTGAAACTCAAGTATATTTTTGACAGGTAGTTGTGTCTCATAAAATTTCAGTGTGAAAGTAATGAATCCTGTTCTAAATGTGCCCTTATTTTCTCTTTGATATATGAAAATGAAAACATAATATATAAAACTTTTATTATTTTCTTGAAAATATGACACTATCTGGGCATTTTGTAGATCCATTTGTAATAGATATAAATGCTTTGTCAATAAAGACCCATGTTTAGTGATTCACAGAATACCAAATGTAGCAAATACTACATCTTACGACTGGCCCAATAGTGCAAGTACTGTAAACTGGCCTAAAACTCTCTTACAATGACCATGGACCACCCTTACTGTTGAATGCAGAAAATGTTGTTTAAAAACCTGGCCCTACCAGCTGAATTTGTTTGCATGCATTTTGATTTGGTTTATCTTTACGAACACAACTTCACGATCTTAAAAAACATTTTAACTGCGGAACATTACACAACTAACATCAACGTCAAAAAAGCAGTATTATCATAACACTAATCAGACTTCACTCTGCACATTATCACTCAGTAAACAATGTGCCCCTCTCTGTTTTAACATTCCTGGAGGTGAATGTATACACTTGAAGGATGTTCGACACTATGTCACTGTTTGTTAGTCTACCTAATAAAAAGCAGCATTTTAGTCATGCCTTCTAGTTAGTGCATGTGCTATGATGCTCAAGTCAGTGACAAAGGTTCGATTCTGGCTTGCAACATTGTATGATCTCATTCTCCTGCTTTTCTGCCCACCATTTCCCGTCCACTCTATACTCTTGAATTAATGAAAGTGCATTTTCAAGGGGCCGATGCTGATGTCCAAAGAGCAGGGTGGCCGATACAATGCCGATATATCACACAATTTAATACAGTAAATACTATAAACATAAAATTGCTAAAAAATAATAATAAACTCTTATTTAGGACTAAAACAATTATATTGTATTTTAAATGGTAGCTAGCAGTTTCTTCAGGTTTCTGTTTAGTCGTTACATTTTTGTAATTTATTTGCACGAAGAAATTGTTAATATAATAGGAAATAAAAGTACACACAGTAGTTCAGCAACCATGGATGGCATGTCCACATTAGCAATTGCATTTTCTCCAAAAACACAGAATCAAACCAATTGTACATACAGTTCATAGTGAATAAGACATTTACTTATAGCACACGTGAAGAACTTTTACCTTGTGCTGCATCTGAAAATGTATCGGCTTTGACGATATATCGGTCGACCACTAAAAATAATTGCTATTAATCTCATGCTTTCAGAATGAAACAATAATAATTTCATTAAAAAAAAAATGTACACCCCCTTGCGGACCCCAGTTTGAAAACCCCTGCCCTAAGCAATCAGACCACTTAAGCACTTTTCCACCTTTGGGCTGAATGGCGGGTTCTGAGCATGGTGAGCCAAAATTAGTGTATGTTTGTTGTATCTTCGTGATTTCATGGTTTAATACGTTAGTAGTATAATACATTGTTTTTCTACATGCCTTTTTCATAAGGGTAGATTATGCAAGCTAGCATGTCCTAACTTATGTCCTGTTTTGCTAGTCTGGGACCTTATTTTTCTGTGTGTTCGTGTTTGGTGGCATTCACAACACCTTAGCACGGGGGTCGGGAACCTATGGCTCGCGAGCCACAAGTGGCTCTTTGTTAAAAATCAAGTGACTCGCCCGGTCTCTCACCATTCACCAACACATGAACATTTAAAACTTCCTAGAGATACTTTTCCAACAGAAAGTGTGGGTGCGATTGCAAAGCTTGAAGTCAATGACACTGTTTTGATTTTCTTTCTCCCAAATTTTCTGCCTACTTCTGGTGAACAAGGTTTGAAATGAACACCCGCCGAATGCAGATAGTTCATGCCGAGTATTTTGCTGATGTACCAGCCACGGTGGAAGGTGACCTGTAAGACTTCTCAGAGAGATATATAGCAAGAAATTAGACGCAAAGACACACGTTTGACGAAACGTGATTATATTTTGAAGAACAGAGAAAAGAAAAGCCGCCAATTCATGTCTGATTTGATGTGTGCGCGCAGTGAACTCTGAGTGCAATGAAAGCGCTTCTCCAACACACGAACATTCATAGAGTTCTGGGACTCATTTCCCAATAACTATTGATCTTAGCTGTTAAGAGCATTTTCTACAAGCTATTTTATGAACGTTCGTTATTTTTTACGTGTAACCAGGGTGTGATATAGCACAAGCAAAATGCACCAAGACTCAATCCAGTTCGCAATCTCCTCTCCAAATGCATTTCATGCACGAGTCATTTTGCTCATCTACCTGCAAAAGGTGGATGACCTGTAAGATATCTCGGAGTGACACATGACAAGAAATGCTGAAGTGTTTGAAGAAAAACACTTTATTATATTTTTAAGAACAGACAAATGAAAAGCTGTCAATGCTCGTGTCTGATACACTGTTCACTCTCTTTTGTTCAAGTTTTTCTTGTTTCAATAAATTAATAAAATTTTTAAAGCAAAAATATTCACCGACCTTGGGGATTGACCATATAATCGGATATTGATATTTTAAATGCGATTATCATTCAAATGTTTTTTACATATTGCCCAGCACAAAGGGATGTAACATTTTTCAAGAAGAAAAATGAAGTAATTTTATGGAGACCCGCACAAACACGTGTACTCAATTCCATATTGCAACATGTTACCTATTAATATTTGCATATTTGTTTGTTTTTGAGTAGTCTATGGGCAATATAAACATTTTATTTTATAGAAAAACTTTGTTTTGGAAAATAGTAAATTATTCATTTATGGTATGTCTCTTTTGAAAAAATGCATCAACCAAAAAAAAAAACAATTCACTCCTTAGTGAAAAAAGGGTCCCGAGCCCTGCCTTAGCATATGGTGACAAACCTCTCACCTTTTACTTTTTGTTTACTTTCTGTAACATGGGCTATATTTTACTGTGCATTAGCAGAATAAACACCAGGGGGAAAAAGCAACCATGACAAATGGCCCAGTTCAACCCAATGGTGGAAAAGCGGCTAATGAAAGAATGTAATAGTGTCTTGCCATTTCTAATTACTTAATTATTCCTTTATTTAACTGAATTGTGGTTCTCATTTTATTTATCTGATCCTATGCAGTTTAATGTGAATTTTGTGCTTGTTCTTTTTTATATTTGTGAGAAGCCAAAGACACATTTCCACAGTAGTGAACATTAATGTCAAGTATGATCTATCGTCACGTCATCTATCAAAACCCCCTAAATATATACAAAAAAAAAAAGATGGTAGTTTTTCTTACCCCCGTGGAAGCTTCTTCCTGCGTTTTTTCTGGTTGTTGACCTCTCTACATGTGCCATAGTCAAAGAGGGAGTCCATTGGTGCCTTCTTTGGGCCAGGTGCCACTGGATAATCTGACAAGGTGGAATCAAGAAGGTCCATGGGGTTAGGAACACCCCTTTTAAAGGCCCCCGGGAATCTTATCCGTAGGTTCTGCTTGCTGTCATTCTGTTGCCCAGGTCGAGCTGGATCCTGCATGGGCAAATCTTCGGTTGGGTGTGATTCATCATCTTTCTCCAGTAGTTCTGCCAGAGAAGACATGGGGAAGTTGGGATCCCCATCTGCTGAAGGGTCCTTACCCTCCGATGAGTCCTGGGCAGCACTCCTAGATGGCGTAAAGACAGAATTGGACATGTCCGACTCTGTCATGGCCAGACGATAGCGCTTTAGTAGAGTGGAAGCAGAGAATCCCTGCTGGAACGTTAAGAATTAAGTGAGAAACTGGTAATACAAGACAATCTCGGTTTTCAGTGACTCTGAATGTCAATACTGATATCTAGAGGACGGGTTGATCCATATAATGCAAATATATACATGATACAATTAAATGACAGCAAATGAAATGTACAAAAAAACTGCTGGACTGAAATGAAGTCTCACTTTTACACCGTATGTCAGAGGTCGGCAAACTTTTTGGCATGAAGTGAAATTTGTTATATTTTCTTTGTGAATCACTGTCTCACCACACCCCATATGCATATATATATATATATATATATATATATATATATATATATATATATATATATCCGTGTTTCAAACATTTGAGTGCACAGGTAAAAATGCTTCTATTTAGCATTTTCTAATTTAATACAGTTTATATTTAATGGCAAATTATATTATCAGCATAACAATTTGAAAAACCTAATGTTATCCCAGCATGAAGTGGGAATGTTCTACAGAATATCTTGAGTACTGCAATGGAAACAAGAAAAACTACCATTTTGTACAAAACCAATTACAGGGGCCGGGGTAGCTCAACGAGTATTGACACTGACTACCACCCCTGGAATTGCGAGTTCGAATCCAGGGTGTGCTGAGTGACTCCAGCCAGGTCTCCTAAGCAACCAAATTGGCCCGGTTGCCCAATGGACCTAGGGTGGAGTCATCATATGGGGTAGCCTCCTTGTGGCCAAGATTAGTGGTTCTTGCTCTCAATGGGGTGTGTGGATCGCGGAGGGTAACATGAGCCTCCACATGCGGAGTCTCCGCGGTGTCAGGCACAGCTAGCCACGTGATAAAATGCACAGACTGATGGTCTCAGAAGCGGAGGCAACTGAGACTTGTCCTCCGCCACCCGGATATAAATGAGCAACCACGCCACCACAAGGACCTACTAATTAGTGGGAACAGTTATTACAGGTAATCTCACAAATTTGCTAATTTAATGATTAGTGCTATAGAAATTGTGTGGAATCTTAAATATTTCTTATTCATTTATGTCATAACATTTTCAGTGATCCTTTGGTTATTTAGATTTTGAAGCTCAAACTAGGTGTGATGGACTTAGGGACATATAATTAGGGACATATAATTAAAATATTTACTCCTCGCTTGCCAGTAATTACCCCCTCATACAGTATGTCATAGGTTACCGACCCCTGCCATATGTACTCAAAATTCACTAAACAATATAAAAAAAATTAAAAAAAAGACAAGTTTGGAATTGACTAGTGAAACACCGATCCGATACCTGGATTGGTATCGGCTCCGATACTGAAGCATTTAGACGGATCGGGTATCGGTCCGATGAGTCCATTCCAAATCCGATATATTGTGTTAGTCATGTTCGTTACCATCAAGCTCAAAAAATGACATTAAAGAACCATAAAAACACAATGAAAGTAGGTCATTTTATTATTATTATTATTTTTTTTTTTCTAAACAAAAAAGGTCTAGAATCTGGACATTGGATGCACTTCTGGTCAAGCCTCCCTAAATTTACCCAGATCAAATACACGTTAGCATGAACAGAACCAAATCTCTTAAAACTCTGCACGAGAGATGCATTCCAAAACTAAGCTTCCTGTAATCAAGCTGTACTGGACAGTGAAATCGATTTCACTATAACAATATATTTATTCCTGCATGCACATGGACTATAAAGATGCATTCTAGAAATAAGGCCGTTGGAATCATTGTACCCTGTTGGTACTACCAAACAACTTACACTGGCCTTCCAGAGTCATGGCAGTTAGTGCTCATTTGCATTGGCAACTCCATGTGATATTTGAAGAGTTTTGTTAGTCTGGGCTAACTACTAAACATCTTTATTTCTCTCATTGTGGCTTGACTGACTTATTAAATAAATCAATAAAAATATTTTAAAACACACACACACACACACACACACACACACACACACACACACACACACACACACACACACACACACATGTTGTGTTTCCATGTTTTATGGGGACTTTCCATAGACATAATGGTTTTTATACTGTACAAACTTTATATTCTATCCCCTAAACCTAACCCTACCCCTAAACCTAACCCTCACAGAAAACTTTCTGCATTTTTACATTTTCAAAAAACATAATTTAGTATGATTTATAAGCTGTTTTCCTCATGGAGACCGACAAAATGTCCCCACAAGGTCAAAAATTTCGGGTTTTACTATCCTTATGGGGACATTTGGTCCCCACAAAGTGATAAATACACGCTCACACACACACACACACACACACACACACACACACATGTTGTGTTTCCATGTTTTATGGGGACTTTCCATAGACATAATGGTTTTTATACTGTACAAACTTTATATTCTATCCCCTAAACCTAACCCTACCCCTAAACCTAACCCTCACAGAAAACTTTCTGCATTTTTACATTTTCAAAAAACATAATTTAGTATGATTTATAAGCTGTTTTCCTCATGGGGACCAACAAAATGTCCCCACAAGGTCAAACATTTCGGGTTTTACTATCCTTATGGGGACATTTGGTCCCCACAAAGTGATAAATACACGCTCACACACACACACACACACAGGGATGTTAATCAAAAGCATTCTGTCCTTCTGAAAGCCTTTTATTCTGCAAGATAACCTTTGTTGCATCATTACAATGCTAGCCAGAAAGCACTGTATTGATATTTCTCAAACTTTCTGGTAAGAAACCCCAACCCTAAATATTACTATTCTGTAAATAATTCACCCGAAACCACTTAACGTACCGACTTCATTAAAAAAGATACATCACAATTAAGGTGGCTGAGGCAAATCTGTGCCACCTGCAAATGTGCTGCATTCAAAATTAAAATGATAAAATTGAAAAAGTCTGTGTGAATGCAACTTATTTTGTTGTGAATATACTGCTTTAAATGCAGATTTGTCACCTTTGCAAATTTTGTATTTATTTTTTGGTCACCTTTCAGGCACTTTCAGATTAATATGGTACTATTTCATTATTTTAGATCTATATTATTCACTATTTTATATTAAATACCTCATACGTAAATGTACAATACATATTTGTTTAAACTTTCTATTCTTTCTTACATTGATAGATCAATCATATCATTCATTCTTAAGCCAAGATAAACCTCAAGAAAGTACTAACGAGAATCTCACTAGTTTTGGAAGTGATTAAAATCTTTGCACAAAATTGAGCAGAAATACATACATTATTCACTTCACTCATTGCCTTGTATCCCGTGTACAGTTCTTCAACACTAAGTTCCTCCTCAGGGTACCCAAAATGTGTCAGGTGGTCAACGGTCCCAAACAAATCTGGAAAAAAAAATGTAAACAAATTTATTAAGATGTTAAAGTTTAAACAACAGAATTGTGACACTGACTGGACCAAAATAAGAACTGCCAAGTGTTATACGAACCATGCCTGCATTCCAATTTAACACAACAATCACAAGAATTCTGAAACCATTTTGAATAATTTTCACCTGTTTTGCATTTCCTGTTTATATGTACAAATACTTAATCAGTAAATTAATTGAGTTGCGTGACACTGTGTGAGGGTCGGACATGTGAACTGCGAGCTCTGCGCACTTAGTTTTAATAATTGTGTGTCATAAACCGGTGAATTCGATACACTCATTCTAGGAAGGGACTGTTCTAGGAAGGCAATATGTCAAAGAATTCAAAATCCTCAGGCTCTGGAAACATTAAAAGACACTTAAGTGTTCAAGCTGAAGTCCAAGGAGGCCGCAAGCCTGGGACTCAATTTGGACAGTGAGGTGAAAGAGATTCAGCGTCAACTGCTGAACATGTCGGCAATGCTGGCGAAAGTCTTTGCTGACTTGGAGGATCTTGCTTTAATACGTTGACCAATCACTGCTATGGAGATTAACTTCACTGAGAATTCCCGGTTGCCACTGTGCATGGGGTTAATGCACACATTTTTATTTTTTCTGTGTTTTTTGTTCGGGGGGAACGTAGGGATTTGATTGTTGCACTAATGTTGGAATCTGATCATTATAATTGTATTTTTGACACACAATCTATTATTTCTAATATGTCAAAATATCAGATGTTAATATGAATGGATTGTCTCTGTCCACGTGGAATGTGAATGGTTGGGGCATCCCATAAAAAGAAGGAAGGTTATTTATTTTCTTAAATGTTTTTGGGCCCTGTTTGGGCCACTGAAAGGACTTATAAACACATAAAGAATTGGGTTCTGACCAGTGTAATGATAGGCAGGCAGATTGTTTTAAGGGGATGGAAGTCAACTAGATCGCCCTCAATTCAGGAGTGGTGCAAGGAGATGGGGAGGATGGTAGTTTTCCAGGTGGTTTCGTGTAGAAGGCTGGGGATCAGGGAATATTAGGATGTAGACATATTCCATATAGATGGAAAATGAGACAGTTGTTTGACGTTTATGGGGGACTCTCAGGGAGGGACTATGGAGAGAGATGCGTAGTTCAAGATCTATATGATTATTATATTTATTTATTTAAAACCAAAATCCACAGGGATGTAGGTTGGGGGTCAGGGTGGGGTTGTTGATTGGGGAGGGGAAGTATTGGGAGTTAAATGTTGATTAATTGTATATAATTGTTTTGCTTTTCTTTGTCATTTCTATGAATCATTAAAAATGTAATCTTTAAAAAAAAATTCAGTACATTAATTTGCGAAATCCTTTCAGCCCAAACTCAATTCCAAGAGTTCATTCACTGTCTACTGTATCGGGTATTAACTATTAACAAAAACAAATTCATTGAAATTTAGGGGAAATATCTCTCTTTCTTTTTTTCTTCCTAACTAAACATTTAGGTATAGATGTATATGCTGGCGCTTTTGTCATGTAATGTTATGAATTAAGACACTTCGTCAACAAACACCTTTCTGTTCATCCCACATATCCCTTCCCCACCCACCTACACACACACAAAGATGTCCCACTCCAGACACATTGTCCACATGTCACAATCCATTGTGGGGCTCATCTCAGTCCAAAACTGATTCCCTCATTTCCCAGAACAGGCGTGACTAACGCTCCCTTTGTCCCATTCTCTTTCCAGTTCAAGGGGAAATTCCTCTATTTCTACATCCATTAATCTACAAGTCTCAAATCCTCAGGTAAAAAAACAATGACATCAAAGAACCACTTTGCTGATGTTGCATTTAATTCCTGTGCTGCTTAAAGAGATAGTTCAACAAAAAAGTTAATGTTGTATGTTAAGACTTTCTATCTTTTTCAGCAAGGGAGAAATATTGAAAACATTTTGTTCTCAGTGATGTCATACAGTGGCAGTGGATGGTGACCACCTCTTCAAGCTTCAAAAGGATGCAAAAATATATTTCAAAAGTTTGATAAATTGTACTATGTGACCCGTTCCTTGTCCTGAAGGCATACGATAAGGTTGGTGAGAAACAAGCCAAAATCGAATTTATTATTTAGTGAAAATCTTGACCGAACATTGTTTTCCTTGTGCATTCATGAGAGTGCACAAGAACAGCAGTTATGCTGCCCCTGCCCGTGATATTGTTTGTTCAAGCGAAAAATCGCTTGCTTGGTACAATTGGACCACCACAGAGATATTAACAACAGTAAATGCACACAAACCAGATAATCGAAATTACAAAACATGTCTGAAAAGTTTGAAGTCGAAGACGAGGTGCATTTTTATGCCCAGCCTTATTTGTTTGAACCGGAGTAAATTTGTTTGAACTCAGAAATCAAACTGAGAGAGATGGGAGGAAGCCACACTAACACCGTTTCCTAACTAGATGCCAAACGACATGCAATAACACTTATCTTTTCTATGTTAATCAGAGTTTTTGTCCTAATCAGCCACGATGAGAGTCGGGATGCTGTCGACTGCTTGGTTTCTATTTGTGCCATCTCGCCGTGCAGCCTTGTCCACTATGCATCAGTCAAAAATCTTTGTCATAATAGTATATTGAAGCTAGCATCTCACTATCCGGATAAAAACAACTTGATTTTGGTAAAGGGTGTCACGCCTACCAACTCTTTTGCTGAGGTCTCGCTCTCTTCAGTTTTGTCACACACACACACACACACACACACACACACACACACAGGTTCAGAATGGAGTCACATACCGGCACACTCAGTCTTTCTCTCCGATTCTTCCAGTTTACTTTTGATAAGCGAAACCTCCAAAACCCTGCAGTTTCCTGTACTCACTGTAGTTTTTTTGTGTATGTGCATCTCTTCTGTAACTCTGGTTCATACAAAATAAGACATGGCATAGCAATGTATCTCCTCTTCGATTACAAACTCTTCAGACATGTTTTGTAAGTTCTGTTCTCTGGTTTGTGTGCAGTTGTGCAGTTTTTGTTGTTAAAATCTCTGTGGTGGTCCAATTGTTCAAAACAAGTGAGTTTTTGCTTGAACTCCCCCTCTCATAACTGCTGCTCTTGTGCACTCTCAGGAACGTGCAAAGTAGAGAAATGGTCAGTCAAGATTTTCACGAAATAATCAATTTGATTTGTTTCTCACTAAACCTTATTGAAGTTTGCCTTCAAACCTAATGCGTCACGCCAGGTTTAACATCAGCGATGTCGCGTTTTTCCTAACTGTGTCTCTGAATGCCATGCGGCAATTTCCAATATGCAGAAGTTTGAGATTTGAGATCAATGCAGGAGGGCAAATTTCTTACTACTAACAACTTACATTTTGGGGTGTTTTCCACACAAAACTATCATTTGGCTCATAAGACGTTTGGCACACAAGTCATATAGACTACTTTTAAATTACATTTATAGTTTTTTTTTTGTCCTTTTAAAAGCACTCCTGGTCATTACTGAAGGGTATTCACACAGTGTAGAAAAGAGCAGTATGAACATTCTTAAACATTCCTCCATTAATATTGAAGAAAAAAAGTCATACAGGTTTGTAATGACATAAGAGTAAATAAATGATCTAATTTATTTACTCTTATGTCATTACAAACCTGTATGACTTTTTTTCTATATAGATTTTATTTCTATATAGAGTTGTGTTGACTTCTGGATCTCTGTGATTGAGTAGAGAACAACAAGCACTGGTCCTGTTCAGGCATGTTTGAGTCCCGTCTGAGGACGTTTAAGTGTAATCACTAACAAGTATCCCTTCATGCATCACAAATATCATCTCATTTTAAATAACAAGATTAAACCAATGACATTGCAGCAGGCTTTATCACTCTTTTCCTAAGCTGGGCTCTGTTCAGAATGGAGGTTTTCGTTTACCTCTTGTTTGCTTAAGCGGGTGGTGGAAAATCGAATACAAAACCCCACAGTTACAGCCACTGGCCTGGCAAGCTCTATCCAAATAGAGAAGAGTGTCTGACATGGCTTCAGAAAACTATGGCTTCCCTCCAATTCAGCCTATTATCATTATTATTAGTCAAAACAGAGGATTTAATAAGATCTGACAATGTGGGTGTGTGACGCCTTTGTATGTCATCTCTATGTGTACTGGAAATAAGAAGGATGTACTGATGGTGCATCAGACCACGTAACCAGTAGACCTAATGAGAAATAGGACAGACAGTGAAAAAAGACATTTTATCTACATTGAATAGCAGTAGATAGGAGTTGGAAAAGACAGAATCCCATTTCGTAGCCCCAAAGGAAAATTTAGACTTCCTTCTCAAGTGCCAAAGCTGATTCCTCAAGGGATCCAAACAGCTGTGGTTTATCTCAAGCTGATGCTAAAGCATGAGGTTTTGGGAAATATTAAAGTGATCCAAACCGTTTCCATTGCTGGTTCTGCTGACAGTTCAACCACAGTTCTGACGTCATGCAATGACTGTACATTTCCAAACTTTAAGAAGGTAGTACACACAGGAGCATGTTGCATTACTGATCAGTGGATTTCAAACAGGTCCTGATGTAAAACACTGAATGTGGATATAAACAAACAACACTCTGATTTGTAGATAATCAGGTACACTAGGAAGAGGAAGTTCAGGACTTCTTTAAAAGTGACTGTGTAGTTTGAATTACACTATTCAAAACATTTACCAGAGCTACATTAGTCAGTACACTTATTCAGTTTTTGAGGATGTACTAGTAAGTCAAACCTTACATATCTGAGTAACATTTACAATCATGTTCAACTCTTCTAACACCATTTAAAATGGATCAGTAATCTCTCGACTTTTAGAAACACCATAAAAAATCTGAAAGAAAAAGCACCTCACCTGTACAGTTGGAAAAACTTTCAGTAGAATCAGTAGTTCATTCCCCATCCATTCATACTTCATACAGGATTCTGTACAGCGCTTTGAACAACTTTCGCAGCGGCTTCATCTTTTCGGCTTGGTGTTTCAGACGGATAATGGGAGAACGTGATTGGAGATCGTGTGGAGTTTAGTTTTCTCACCGCCCACTAAATGGAAACCTGTAGGAATGAGCGTTAGGTGTGGTGTGAACCTCTATACAGCATGTAGACTCGTAACATTTTACTTGTTGTTGTTACTTTCAAACCTTATTTAAAAAAAAAAAAAAATGCCGTTTAGTTTCTAAACCTAAAACCTACACAAGACCTTCTAACGTCTAAAGTCTTGTAAACGCAAAATATTAACTGGTAATTTACGTAGAAATTTGAATAATTGTTTTGAAGCAATGTAAACACAAAACATATCTACCGTTCCGCTGTTTGGTTAAAAATAGTATATTTTGTACAGAACATAGTAAGTGAATGATGTATTTTCTTTAAACTAATTTCCTAGCTAATTTGTGTGTGTGTGTGTGTGTGTGTGTGTGTGTGTGTGTGTGTGTGCGTGCGTGAACAACTTTTTGCCGAATTATTTTGCATAATATGTCATTAATAGTTTTGGTTGGATGATTTGAATAATTTTTTGAAAAATGTATTGCTATATTTCGGAGAATAAGGTCTTTCAAAACAAGTATGACCGGTTGGTTGGTTGGTTGGTTGGTTGGTTGGTTAATTTACATGGGGCTTTCTGTTAAGCTTTTTTTTTTTTGTCTTTGAATCTTCTGAATACAACCCATTGGGAGCAGCGTCCTCTAGTGATCTGCTGTTCAGCAGCTCATTTGTGGCTCTCATTCATTTGCACAAGTATTTGTAAATGCGTGAATTTAACGTTCATATTGCGTTTAGAATCTGCATACACCTTTTGTATTCGCGGGCCAAATTTTAACTCGGTGGAATTCAAGCTTATAAATAATTTATATTCTGATGGTTTTCATCTAAAACTATATTGTAAATCATTAATAAGTTCTGAACTGTTCATACATGTAAAAACAAATAAAAAATGATATTTGGGACAGGTTGACTGACAAATATAAAATTAATTAAGTAGTATTATTATTATTTTTAGCAGTAATAAAATGTATTTGACATTTCAAAATATACATTAAATACAGCAAAACCAGTTTGATACAACGTGAAGACATCTGTTTTTATCAACATTTCTGTGGAGTTTGATCTAAATATAAACATTTATATAAACGTCTAATGTGAGAATTATTAATAATTTGAATTAATGTAATATTACTCATAACTGCTGAATACAAAACTGCTCAAGATTGGTTGTCAAAAGTTATGAAACCGAATCGGTTACTAACGTAACCTCGGTTCTCTCTAGATGAGGGAACGAGTATTGCGTAAGCTAGTTTACGCTACGGGAAAGATTAATCTTTTCTGAGATATTGAAGCCAAAAAATTATCCTTAATTTTGTATCCATTGTCAACGCAGTGCGGCAGCTGCAGACCTTGAGCGGGCTAGCTAGCGAGCTCATTGGTTGCTCTGCGGCAACTGCTGCAGCCTATAGACGAGCTTGGGCGAACTCGCATCCAATGAGAGGCGTCCGCGCGCTCACTGCATCAAAGCCCGCCAAAAAGGGCGTGACTAGAGTGCATATAAGCGTAGTTCGTAGGCTGGAACCCTGGTTTTTATTGAATGAAGCTGAAAAATCGCCGTGGCGCTGAAGCACGCTGGTTACGCAATACACGCTCCCTCATCTAGAGAGAACCGAGGTTACGTTAGTAACCGATTCGTTCTCTTACGAGAGGTTCTCTCGTATATGCGTAAGCTAGCTTACGCTACGGGAACCCTTTGTCAACGCCGCGCGCGCTAAGCATCCACTGCATGAGCCCCAGGGAATTAAGGGGACCCGGGAGCCCTTGTGAGTGGGGAATTAATATTTGGCTGGCAAGAGTGCGGGCCAGTGTTTGTGTAGTACATAAGCACATAGACAGAGCGGCGGTGCCGGTCTGTGTGGACTGTGTCCCATTAATGCAGCTCACCAGGGAGCTGTAGCGTGATTAAACCGCTAGCAGTTTAGCCTGCAGAGCGGGTACTTCCAGATTGTAAAATCTGACAAAGGTGGAGGGGAAGCCCAGCCCGCTGCCACACATATGTCGTGAATGGAAATCCCGCTGGACCATGCCCACGAGGAGGCCATGCCTCTAGTGGAGTGAGCCTTAATGCCTAGCGGGCATGGTAGGTCTTTTGACGCCGCACGCTGCAGCAATAGCGTCCACTATCCATCTGGACAGTGTCTGTTTCGAGGCGGCGAGACATTTGGTGCGCCCCGAATCTAAACGAAAAGCTGCTCGGAGCTTCTGAAAGATGCGGAGCGCGCAGTATACAAACTCAGTGCTCTGACTGGGCAAAGGAGATTGGTGTCGCGTTCGCTATCAGATGCTGGTAGCGCCGACAAGGAAATGATCTGTGCTCTGAAAGGAGTACCGACCACCTTGGGGACGTAGCCGTGTCTAGGCTTTAAAATGACCTTGGAGTCACTTGGTCCAAACTTAAGACACGCAGCGCTGACAGATAGCGCGTGAAGGTCTCCCACCCGTTTAACTGATGATAGGGCAGTTAGAAAAACGGTTTTAAGTGAGAGGTGTTTCACATCCACGGATTGAAGCGGTTCGAAAGGGGGCTTTCATAGCTTCGAGAACTATAGAAAGGTCCCAGATAGGAACCGATGGGGCGCGGAGGGTTCATCCTTCTAGCTCCCTGAGGAAGCCGGATGACCAGCTCGCTTTTACCCTGTGACTGGCCGTGCAGGGGTTCACGAACGCCGCGACGGCCGCCACGTACACTTTGAGCGTGGATGGGGATCTGCCCTTATCCAGCAGCTCTTGTAAAAACACGAGCAGCGGCGACACCCCACATGTCCGTGGGTCCAGGTCTCTGTCGGTGCACCATTTTGAAAACACAGACCATTTTGTTCAGATGACTGAGGAGAACTGTCCTGTGAGACAGAAGCTCCGTATGTGATTGTGCCAAAATCAGCCAATCGTCCAAATAGTTCAGAATTCGCAAACCCTGACTCCGCAGGGGTGCGAGCGCCGCGTCCATGCACTTCGTGAAAGTACGGGGTGCTAAGGACAGGCCGAACGGAAGGACGGTGTATTGATAAACCTGGCCGTCGAAGGCAAATCTCAAGAATGGCCTGTGACGGGGATTTATCTGAATCTGAAAATATGCATCTTTCAGATCGAGAGAAATAAACCAGTCCCCCTGGCGCACATGCGCGAGGAGTTTGCTGGTTGTAAGCATTTTGAACGGTCTTTTTGCAAGCGCTTTGCTCAAAACCCTGAGATCTAATATTGGTCTGAGGCCGCCGTCTTTCTTGGGGACAAGAAAATAACGGCTGTAAAACCCCGACTCGCTCAGGGGAGGCGGCACTCTCTCTATGGCCCTTTTGGTCAAGATTTAACCGGTTAACACCGGCTTGTTGGCTGCTGAATCTACCACTGTAGTAGCCTGGAGGAAGGGGACTGACAGGGGGCGAAGCTTTGACGGTGGTCCGGCCGCAGCGGGACTGATCCGTCGTTTTGTCAACAAAGCTAGGAGGACTTCGGTTGTTCAGGTTTCAATGCAATTCTAGTCCGAGGCCCGCTGGGGCGGCGGTCTGCGGCGGCTGTCTGAGCGCTGATCGAGGGCGGCCGCCCTGTCGACGCTTGAGAAGTCTGGCTTTGTTGAGCTGGGCGCTGTGAAGAGGCTCGTGCAGGAGGCTCACGTGGGCGGCCTGCAGAGGAGCTAGCACGACGAGGCAGAAAGAGATTCATGGCTTGTGTGGCTTTTTGACCTCTGAAAACCGGTCAATGATACCACTCACCGCGGAGCCGAAGAGACCGGATGGAGAGAGCGGTGCGCTGAGGAATGTAGAGCTCTGCTTCTCCCATGTCGGCTAGCGCTAGCCACAGATGTCTCTCGGTCACAGTCAGCCGCCATGCACTTCCCTATAGCTTGGGCTGCAGCTTTGGTAGCACGGAGGGCGCAGGTCCGTAGCACTCGTATGTCTGCAACCGCCTCTGGATGCCTACTTTCCTCATCCCACTCCCGCAGAAGGTCCGCTTGGAGGATCTGTAGGACGGCCATAGAGTGTAGAGCAGATGCAGCTTGGCCGGGCGGCGGAATAGGCGCGCCAACACAGGCGGAAGTTGTTCTGCAGGCCTTAGACGGAGCACTGGTTTAGACCGCCATCTCGCGGAGGGCGGGCAAAGGTGTGCTGCTACCGCGATCCTCGACCGGAGGGATGGAAGCGTAGCCCTTCAGTGGCGCCGCCCACCGATGGAGACGTGGGATCGGACCCTGGTCGAGAAAGGCGCTGCTCCATGATTTGGAAAGCTCGGCGTGGAGTTCCGCAGGAAGGGAGCGCCCGGGTAGCGGTGCTGAGCGCGGCGGCTCTGTAGAAAGCAGCCGCCAAGTCTGTTGGGTGCCTGCTCAAGGGGCGGTGACCACTCGAGCCCGAGGCGGTCGAAGGCCTGTGTGAGGAGGCGTGTTAGTTCCCCTTCGACTCGGGCGCTGGTCCTGCTGGATTCCTGGGCCGAGGAGGAGGCGCGTGAGCCTGACCACTCTCGCTGTCCGAAGCCATGATGGAACAGCCCTTATCCTCCGCTTCTCGTCCGGAGATGGCAGCAGAGCAGCCGCCGGCAGCAACTGCGCTGGCCCCGGTGGGCGAAGGCGTTGCTCGAGGGATGGGCTCCAGCGAGGCAATCGCTTCTACCACTGTTTCCGCAGCCTTTGAGAGCGCCGCTTTTTCTGCGCTGCTGAACGGAAGGCGCGCGGCGGCTCGGTCCTGAGCGCTCGAAGTCGAGCCCGCAGGGTCGACATCGGCAGCTCTCGCAGAGATCGTGATCCGCCGGGCGAGGGCGCAGCTCTGCATGCCCCAGTCCCAGGCAGAGAGCGCAGACGATGTGGCGGTCTCCGGTGCTGAGAGGAGCGCGCATGAGGCGCAAGTGGAGCGAGGCATCTTAAAAAGACGCCAGACTTTTTGTGAAGTTCTTTAAGAACTAGCTTGCTTTTAAAAGGATACGCCGCCGATGGCGAGCTCGCAGGACGGCTGAAGGTGGCTAAGACGGCCGGCTTCTTTGAGCGCTGTCCATGCTTGCTTGATGCCCCTCGAACGGCGACGCGGCTTCCGGTTCAGTGATGCGAAGAGCTTCGCTGAAGAGATGAAAATCAGGGTTCCAGCCTACGAACTACGCTTATATGCACTCTAGTCACGCCCTTTTTGCGGGCTTTGATGCAGTGAGCGCGGACGCCTCTCATTGGATGCGAGTTCGCCCAAGCTCGTCTATAGGCTGCAGCAGTTGCCGCAGAGCAACCAATGAGCTCGCTAGCTAGCCCGCTCAAGGTCTGCAGCTGCCGCACTGCGTTGACAATGGATACAAAATTAAGGATAATTTTTTGGCTTCAATATCTCAGAAAAGATGAATCTTTCCCGTAGCGTAAGCTAGCTTACGCATTACGAGAGAACCTCTCGTAAGAGAGCAACATATACGTTTTTTCAACGAAACATCGTCAAAACTACTGTGCAACTTAAGTATACAACATTAAAGGTGCACTCAGTAATTAGTTACTCCTAAATAAGTTAAAATGTAGTTTTGAAACAAATGTATAAAATCATGAGCACTCACATGAGATGACGTCTTATAAAAGCTGTTTTATTATACATGGAGAGGCTACTCATGGGGGCTGCCATGTTGTATCACATGACCTGCAAACATTTCTCACTTAACCTCTGTAACCACTCTATTATTGGACACTTTCACTCATGGATTAAAGTAATCATTGCTGATTGTGAATACTATTTCTACTATGGCATTTATAATTGAAAACTATTGTGTTTGAATTATGCTAAAGTCACGCCACTAGGTATCAGTGTAAGTCCAAGATGACATAAAACAAATTACTGAGTGCACCTTTAATACTTATTTGCTATTATTTTAAGCTAAATGTGTTCTATTTACTTGCATGAACTGAATGTTGATGTGTGAGTATGCTGCAAGCTGGTTTGGCATCAGATGGCTGCAGAATAAAATGAGGACAATCTCCAATTTCAAGCCCTTTTTGGACTAATCTGCACAATCAAAATCTTGCCACACCCTCTTTAGACAATATGACCTTTAATTTATTTTATTTGTTATGTTTGTTACATCTGTTATGTCTGTTTTGTTCAGAAGTGTGTTTGTCTGTGTTTGACTGTAGGTGTATGTGTTTGCAGATTATGTTTTTAAACAAGATGCAGTCCCAGTGAGAGACAAAAGGTGTGTGAGAGAGTTTGGGAAAGAGGCTAAATGTAAGTGATGTGTTTATAAGAAAAAACTAATTCATAAATGTACAAAAACTAAATCTACATAAAATCATGTTTAAAGCCACAATTGATGCCCGGGTTAAAATTGACCAACGAACATGAAAGATGTTAAACGGTTATATCTCTTAAGTAATTATAATAAAAACAAATCTGAAAAGAAAACAAATTATCATGTGTATTTTGATAGTCTTGACAAAGTCACAAAGTTTGGTTCCCATACTAAAAAGTATGTGGTATTTAAAAAATATTATCGACCTCTCCCGGTTCAAAAATGACCTATTAAGCAATAGGCGGGTTTAAGGAACACAGCTATAAAATTCAGTGTTTAACTTTGCATTTACGTGTGGAAAAAGAATGGGAATTCTGGCATAAATTCATAATTAACTACATACCTCATCCATCAGCACATGAATAAAAAGAAAACACAGCAAAAAGGTTTATGCAAGGATGTGGTTTTAATTAGATTGTAAAAAGACTACACATAAATATGATAGAGTCAAATAAATTAACTTTCACTGAGGTCAAGTCTTCTGACAAAACAAAACAAAAACCAGGAAAAGTCCTTTGGTTAAAATAGCATCTCCAGATAATGTCCAGTTGCTATGAAACATCGCTGCTACAATGGTTACAGCTGTGACAAAACTGAAATGTATGACATTGTTAGAGAACTAATGTTGATTTTCAGTGTTTTTCATAACAGTAGTTCTCAGCAGGGTCAGAGAATTTCAGAGAAAGAAGCAGTCAATTAGAATAAAAAATAAATTAAATACATTTTCATAGATTTCTAGACAGTTTGTATAATTATAGCCTTTGATTATATAGGAAATTAAAAAATTCAAACCAACAATACTCAATTACATTACATTACATAAATAGAACACATTTTTGGATGAAAACGCATTGATTTAGCTACTTTTGTGCCTCTTTTCCACACTGGAACAGCATTTCCTCTAAAGCTGAGACCTTTGAAAACATATAGTTCTGCAAACTTTGAAAAACAATGATGTTAGGGAGCAGAAAACAGAGTCATAAGTGACATGTGACATAAGTATATGAGGATTCTTAGTCATTTCAGCATTAAATGTCTTGAAGAACTGAACCAGGTACAGATACATATATTTATATTTACTCTTTACATTTTACCACTAAATAGAGTGGCTCCATCCTTTCTTTACATTTTATGTTAAACAATTGTTCAAATACAAGTATTATTTTTTTCTCTCCATAAAACAAAGCCAAAGTAAAAAATTACAGCAATGTGGTCAATGCCAGATATTTGGTTAAAGAGAATGCAGAGGTTAGAAACATAATTTGGTACAATTACAACTTTCATTTGGATAAAGGAACACATACACAACCATTACACACGTCCTTGAAGTGCATGTGTAGTAAAAATAAAGCAGAATCAAATTCTTATTAGTGAAATATACTAAACAAGTTGCAAACAAGTTGATTTTAAGAACACCATTCTTCTAAAGAAAGGCAAAAGCATTTAAACAGTCATCACCCAAAGATAACAACAGTACAAACAATGACAGACTAAAAAAACCTCCCTAGAGTCTTCAGTAGCCTGGACCCTAATTGTCCCCCAAGGGAAAGCAAAACCAAACACTGCAGAGATGCAGGATCCAGTAGGAGAGAAGAAACATCCAATGAGGAGACAGATTTGTCTAATGGGAGGCAACAGTGATCCGCTGGGAGACCAGAAGATAAGGTTTAGAGTTTGCTCATTTGTAAAACGAGAGATCACACAGTGTAGTCCAGCTCTGCATTCATCCTGGTGTACATTTCATAAATGGCGTCATTAGTAGCTGTGAAGTTAACCAGGAACTGCCGTACTTTATCCAAGCATTCTTCCTCCTTAACCTCTCGCCCTTTAGATAGAGCTTTGAGGAAATCTGATCTGTACGGAGCTGCATACAGTGCTGCCTAAAAAATCAAAGACAGAACAACGTTAATAGGTTTTCTCCAACCATGTAGTGTCATGAGAAATGTCTAAATTTCACTGTTGGAAAATGAACAATAGTGCTTCAAAAGATATTTAAACTGAATTGTTCAACACTAAGCTTTTTCCAAATGTACATATTTTTATTTTTTAAAAGAAGCTTACTGTAAAGAGTTTCTGGACAAACCAGCCATGATACTTTTTCAAAGCCATTTCATAAGCTTTGGTGATGTTGACTTTGATGAGGTTTGGGTTGTTTTCATCCTTTTCTCCATCCACTAGACTCTGGAGAAGAACCTGGATAAAGCGAAGCCCCCTAACAGAATAATTAGGTGAACAGGATTAATTTACAGGATAATAAACAGAGCTGTGCAAAGCTTAACGGAATAGTTCACCCAAAATGTAAAAAATTCCCTCGCGCCATCCCTTTTTGGATTATCTCTGTAGCTCTGTAGGTCCATAAAGTACAGCGAATGGTGACCAAAATGTTAAGCTCCAAAAAGCATATAGGTAATCCATAAAACTCCAGTGTTTTAATCTGTGTCTTCTGAAGCAATCTAATTGATTTTGGATAAGAATACACCAAAAATAACTCCATTATAAATCTTGACATCTTGATTACACTTCCTAGTGACATCTACTGATCTGCACATGCATCAAACACCAGGAAGTGTAATCAAGCTCAAGATCATGATCACCAAGGAGACTGCAGATGTCAAGATTTAGTGAAAATGTGTTATATTTTTGTACTACTGGATCACTTTAGAAGTCATTGAATAAACTATCGGAGTCTTATGGATTGCATTATGTGCTTTTTGGAGCTACAATTTTGGTCAACATTCACTTGCATTGCATTGACCTACAGAGCTGAAATATTCTTCAAAAAAATTTAGTTTGTGTTCTGCAGAACAAAAAAGTCACTCACATCTTTGGATAAGTAAATTAGATCATTTTCATTTTGGGTGGAGACTGTTGCTTTAAAGGAATATTTGTCCCAAAAATTGTGGCAGGTTTGACATCAGCAATGACAAATGCCACTGATTTCTGCGTGTCTTATAACTGATCACTAAGTGCCATATTTACAGTTGATGAACACAAATGAGATTTGAGAGCTAAGGAGGGGGGAACAATTTTACTGAATACCAACTTAAATTTAGGTTGTATGGCTTCAGAAGACTTTTGATTTAGTGCACAAGTCATATGGACATCCTGGAGTTTGTTTTTAGTCTTTGTTGGAGTTTAAGATCCCAAGATCCCATTCGCTATCATTTTAAGAACAAAAGAAGCTTGGAAATTCAATTTCTATTACAAAAAATCTTTTATGTTCCTCAGAATGAAAGAAAATCACATAGGTTCAGAATTATACAGTATTAAGGTGAGTAAATAATGACATAAGTTTTATTTTTGGGTGAACAATTCATTTAAGTGTAGCACATTTTAATTTTATGAACTAAAAAAATTACTTTCATTTGCAGACACTGTTTTGAAGCTCATACATTTAGTTATAAAAACAATTTTTTTTATCTGTTTTATCTAGAATTATTCTTTGTCTAAATTAATCAAAATGTATCTTCACTTTCAAATCCTTTCATAACTGTCTACTTCACTTCTCAAAAAAAAAGGCTTGCCTTTTTAGCCACATGAGGGCAAGTGTTGCTCCTACTTTTGGCCACTCAGCTCCATGCATCTCCTTCTCTGCTTCCAAAATCTGCTGCAGGGTTTTAAACCGGGTGGGGTTACTGTCATATACAGCCTTGATTTTCTGTGAGAAACATCAGATGGGTGGGTGGAGTTCTTGTTGTAAATATTATATAGTTTGATGCTTATCTTTAACCATCTATGTTTTATGTGCTGAACTTACAGTTATGTTACCCGCAATATCAGCCTTGATGGGGGAGAAAACTGCAGAACCGAGGCAATCTATGCAGAGATAAGAAGAACAGGTGGGTAAGATTTGCACATAAGATAATCCATTCA
Source organism: Xyrauchen texanus (assembly GCF_025860055.1). Lineage (NCBI taxonomy): Eukaryota > Metazoa > Chordata > Actinopteri > Cypriniformes > Catostomidae > Xyrauchen > Xyrauchen texanus. The sequence continues at coordinate 48,062,542 of NC_068278.1, read as the reverse complement.
ACATAGGCAAATTTGCATGTATTTGAAATCTCACATGAAATGGTTGCCACGCAACCAACTGTTTAACATGAAAAGTAGGTTATTATATCACGCACTACCCATGTGCAAAATAATTTAACATTCTTTTGCAGGGGCTGTGAAGTAATTCTCTTTTGACATATAAGAACCTTAAAGGAATGTGGCAGATACATTGTAAAAGTACCACCATTTCTGCTCCCAAGAACTCGGGAGTGAAGTCTGACATTACCGCCTTAAAAAAAAGAACTCTGAATAATTAAGCATGGTTAGAGAGCATGACAGATTTCTGAAAGCACCCATGCGGTTCATTAAAGTTTCAGTACCTCCCATTATCACACTGAGACCGAATGAACTGCAGGTCTGATACTGAAATAAACACCTTTGGAAATGAAAACACCACACCTCCAATGTTTCCATTTCTAACGAATTAATGTATATTCTTTGACAAATGCTGCATTAGGGTTCTTGTTTTGCTATGGAATGGTTACTAGTGCGGAGTATTGATACAGATTTCATTATTCGATTCGATTCCGATTCGCAAGCTCTTGATTTGATTATGATTTCAATATCAATTCATATGGGTATATTTTAGTTATAATGTCCCAGATGCTTGCATATAAAATAAATTCTCTCCCAGCTAATGCTGTTAATTATACAGTGGACCTTTTAACTAGGTACAATATAAAAATTTACATTTTACCAATTATATTTTATTAGTTTTACATAATTTTCAAATCAATCAAATCAAATCACTTTATTGTCACACTACCATGTACACAAGTGCAACAGTAGGTGAAATTCTTGTGTGCAGTTCCGAGCAACATAGCAGTCATGACAGTGATGAGACATATACCAATTACAGTAAACAACATACTTACACAACACAATTTACATATCAAATTTTGGTCACATTTGAACAAATCAATGTATTTAATCAGTAAATATTATATTAAATTGCATATAATGTATTATATTGTGTTACATGTTTATTGTTTAATTGCATCATTTGTAATTATTTACACATATTTACATTGGTTTGTTAAGCATGTGCTAAAAACCGGAACTTTCTCTTTAAGAAAAACAGAATTTCTGCAAAGAGCGTCTGTAAATGAGCAGATGTTAACGAGAGAGACTCAAAGGGCTTTATCTCATATATGCTATGCCTGATTAAAATTAAATGTTAATTTTTTTTTCATTTTTGATCTGACTGTAAAGAACAGAAAAGGGACTGTAATGGGTTCAATGAAATGAGGAAGCGAGAGACGGCTATTCCAACTCAGGAATGTCACTTTTTATTCAACACAAAATAAAACAATGTCACATCAAGCGTAACGGTGGAGCTTCAAATTCACTCAAATAACAGATGGCAGCGGCCAACACACAAAAAACTTTGGTTGTCTGTCTCGCTCTGTCCCCACACTGCCGCTTGTAGCAAATTCTCCTGTGATAGTTGCCCTAGTGTGTAAAGTTTTGCTCTCAGGTCAAGAACGTATTGAAGAATTCATTTTTGTTCTGTGAAGGTCCCTCCTCCCAGTTTACCTTCATGATGTCTAACATACCACGGGCCTTACGCCCATAACAATTCACACGGGGAAAACCCTGTAGAGGCTTGCGGGACCTCTCGCACTGCAAATAACAGGGGTTTAACACTTTCCAGTTCCGAGCTGCTTTGTGCACAAACTTACGAATCATGTTTTTTAAGGTCTGATTAAATCATTCGACCAAGCCATCCATTTGTGGATGGTACATGCTTGTCCGAATCGATTTAACCCCCAGTAATTCGTACAGCTCGCATAGTGTACGTGACACAAAAGCAGTGCCCTGATCAGTGAGGATTGTTTCGGAATCTACATTAGGGAGTTACTTATGAAGAGTGCCTCCGTAACACTACCTGCTGAGATGTACGGATTGACATGGCCAGAGGAGGTCCATGCCAATCTGTTCGAAGGGGACCCCAACCAACATGAGGGGGCGCAATGGCGCTTTTGGTGTGGCCGGCAGATTCACCAGCTGACATTCACGGAATGCCATACACCACTGGCGAACATCCCCATGAAACAGGCCATGAGACGACTTAAGTGTTTTCCCCTGTCCCAAGGGACCTGCCATCGGATTATGATAAGACGCCTGGAATAACATTCCCCAACGGCTCTTTTGTACCAACATCTGGGTTGTATTTTCCTTTGTCACAGCGTCCTGGTGTTGGGCCTGGTAGATTCTGGCAAAGGACCTAAAGACTTCCTTCAGTGAGGATGTCTCCATGGCAGCGTATCCTTCTTCCTCTTCTCCTTGGTTTTGGACCCTGTGTAACAGGTTCAATGAAATGAAGAAGCAGTAGACAGCGTTTCCAACTCAGGAATGTCACTTTTTATTCAACACAAAATAAAACACGTTCGCATCAAGCATAAATGTGAAGCTTTAATTTCACTCAAATAACATACGGCAGCTGCCAATACACAAACAGCTTCGGGTGTCTGTTAGGGTTGCAACAGTATGAGGTTTTTACAGTATCAACCGGTTTCACAGTATCACGGTATACAGTATTAAACAATTACTATTATCAGTGAAAACAGACGGGTTATTTTATTTATCTATTTATTTTTGAGCAAACACTTTATTATAATTGAAACTTGAAACCATTTATTTTATTGAAGTATGTGTAAAAAAAAGTCTCCCTTTTGAAAATAAAATAAATAGAAAAAATAAGAAAGCTAACAGAATTATAATAAACAAAATTATAAACATGATAAAAAAATTGCATGTAACTATAACATGTTATATAACTAAAGCATGTTAGCATAGCATGTTAAATTAACTACTAAATTAAAAATAACATCAGCTGTGTGAGCTTTTGAAGTAATGTCCTATGATTATTAACAGTTGACATATACTGTAGGTGTGCGACAGCACAGCCAGACAACTCCTGTCTGTACCTTTAACTTCTCAACTGGTTTTGCTTCAGGAAACATTAGAAATCAAGTGTCAACCTGTCATAGATTAAACATAACCTGTATTTAATGTATCCTGGGTTGCATTTCCTTTTATGTTGTATAGTTTTGTTCATGGTTTTCCAGTACAAGGACATGCATCAAGTGTCATTATTTTTGTTGTTGATGTCAAAATCTACAGGACGTTGTCTCTCCCCCTTTTAAAAATTGAAGAGCATATTTACTTATATGAGCCCATTATTATCCCATTTGTTTCCTAATATTAAATATTTATACACATATTACACAGAAGGAAAGGCTCCTCATTACCATGGTTAGGTGTGCTAGTCTTAAATAATAGTAATAATAATAAATAAATTAATGTATTTATGAAAAATAAATACTAGCTGAAACAGATCTTGAAACTTTAACTTCAACTGCCACTGTTGATATAAAATGAGGTCTAATAGATTCTACCTTTAGATTATTTCATATGAAACTATAACATTTTGTCAAAATATAACAGTTACTTTTACTACTGTAAAATCCTGAAACAAATTTGTAAAGGTGATGGTGTGTAATTAAAAAAATGTTGGCGCATAGCACAGTGTTGCTATTTTCCTCAGTGCGGTTTGGCATGTCAGGGCTGCTACTTTTTGAGAGGTTTGAATTGACAATCTCCGTAACACTTTAAACTAGAAAAGTCTCGCTAGAATTGAAATTGGTCACAGTTTTGATGTCTGCGCTCCGAAATATCGAGGGAAGCTCAGTTGTTGAACGTGCACGCCAGAGAGAAGAGCAGATCATTAGCGCGAGCTACACTCGCGAAAGTGCAGATGAGAAGTCTTTAGCTGTTTGCGAGATTATCATTAAATCTGCCTCGGCAGTCCTAAATAGTCGATCACTAGGGCGGCAGCCGAAATATCTTCAATGGGAGAAGTTACCTTGGCATTGTTATTTCCCTCACACACACACTCATGTCAGACCCCCTGGCCTCGCTTCTCTCTGACATCTGCTGCATGTGTGTGTGTGTGGCGCAAGTTGACGAGTCTGACAGACAGTCGAGAAGGAAAGGAGATGCGCACGCGCATGTGAAAATCTCCGTCCGGTTGCATTTTTTTCTCAATACCGTAGATAAGCAAATGTACATGGTATGATAACCATCAATTTTCAAACCGTGATATACCGTGAAACCGGTATACTGCTGCAACCCTAGTGTCTGTCTCACTCTCTCTCCACACTCTGAGGTCTGGCCCTTTTTTATTTCCCCCGTCTCTCACTGCGAACACAGAAACAAGCGATTACCAGCAATTCATCTCAGGTGAGAACCCTTACCGCTTACTTTTTTCCCAGATGAACGCTCTACCACGCCCTTGCTTCCACAGGGACATAATCCATTGACAAATCGGTTGCGTGGATTTCGTCTTTGGACACATGGAACAACTTTTACTCTCAACACGCAGTGAAAGGATCTCGCTGCTGAATACTCCACTACCATACTGCACAATTACTGGTTGTAATAAACTATAAATATAAATTTGAGTCACATTGCGAGAAATTTGGTTGCAAATGCTACACATAGAGTAAAAGATTGATCTTGGGATTTAAGACTCCAAATGAAGATCATGATGCATTGGGAAATCAATATTTTTACCCACCCCTAAAGATTAATGTGATCAAACAACAGCCATTTCATTGCCTAGACTAGAAAAGGCCTTAGAAAGTAATATACAGCACATGTTTCTCAAGTTAGAGTATATCTCCAAGCACAGTATATTTTCTGCGGTCTGGGGTACAAACCGAAGTAGCCCACAGGAAACACCTGGTTCATCACTGTACCCACACTTTAAAAACATAATTGTTGAGCAAACTTAAAAATTCAACCCAACATAATGCAGTAAGATTTTTGAGTCTTAATAATTGTTCTCAGTACCATTGCTTTGTTTAGTCAATGTGAATTTGTTTGTTCACAAAATGCAAAAATGATTCTTGAAAGAAATATTAAATTCTTATTCAGCCAACTATCATTTCTCAATACAAGAACATTCATTTTGGCACAATTTCAATTCCTTTTACATAAAGTTAACTGCAGTCTTTGCCTCTGAAGAGAGGAATGTCTTGCAAGTCAAAACAGTATGTAGAATTGTTTGACATACTGTAGACACTCAATAGACCTCAACCTTTAACACACAAACCTAAAAAAAACGGTAGCATTCAACAAATCTCATTAATTTAAAAGATGAGCTCTTTACATCACCACACAACAACTGACTTATAAAGGCAACAAAAAACAACAATAACAGTATAAATAAAGTCAGCAACAAATAAGACTATAAAAACAACAACATAATTTATTAATGTTGTATTGCATGCTGGGAACTTCCAGATCAGCAACATTGTTCAATTTTAAATTGCTCATTCAGACAACTCTGGTTAGGCTAGTTGGGACAACATTTGGGGGGAAATTGTTGGTCTAACATGGATTTTTATGTAGATGCAAAGAATTATCATTTCGTAGTATCTGTGACTCAAAAAATCCCATTAGCTTAATAAACTGTAATATTTATTTTTTTTTATATCCTGTTAGTAATGTAGCATCTCTACTTACTGTGGACTCCAAACAAGTTCATAAACTCAGGCTTTTTAACTGTGGATGAATGAATGCATTACAATTTCAGCAAAAAATACACACATTCATTCTGTTCTCATGTCTAACAATACCACCCCTCCCTGCTGCTCTTTCTGGTGTTTGTATTTAACACAGGTCTTTCATTGTGAACTCTAAACCAGTGTTGTTTCCCAACCTTTTATCTGTCACGGCACACTTACGACTAAAAAATTATATGGCACACCACTATCCCACATCTAACCGTCATTAATATTTTTCCTTTTCAAGAACTTGTCCATGTTTTCTGTCTGTCTTAGTAGCGTGTTTATTTGTAATGTTTGAAATTCGGCTATGCAAAAAAAAAAATAAATAAATCACATAGGTAGGCTATGCTGTGTGAGGTCACAGGTGGCAAGAGCACTAAATAGGTAATGAAAAAACAACAAATTTGCTTCTTTTCTAATTTGTAGATTTGTTCTTGCAATGCCACAATAAATTACAGGGATGCAAACTCATGAGGGGTGAAAAAGCTAAGACAATCACTGATCCAGGCTAAGCTAAAAGCATCAATTCCAGCTATTTTAGTGATTCAAGTTTATTCAAGTTTACAAATGTGCAGAATTACCTGCAAAATAAAGAGTATTTTGGAGGGGCTTTCTTCTGTTTTACAAATTTGTAAAATTTTATTAACTGATTAGGTCATTGACCCCTTCTGGAAATGTCACTAGGTGGCGACAAACGAGCGTCTTATGTGCTGTGAGTGAGTCAGTGAATCATTTTGAGTTGTTCATGACCGAAATCTACCAAGAGACTTTATCATTTTTAAGCATTAAAAGAACAATAGATATCTATAGTCTTCCTTCAGTCAAAGCATGACTGTTCATCCAAAAAGACAATCATATTCTAATAATAGTGAGTTTCAATAACAACCTTATTTTCTCCTTTATTAAAACTTGCATGGCTACAAATCTACTAACTTCAGTAAAATAATTATTAACACAATATAGATCTACGGTGTCATTTTCCTACAGTAGCCTATTTCAACTGCTGAGCATGGCTTTTATCAGAAAAGACCACAATAAAAGACAAATAATAATAATTTAGAGTTTCAATAATGTTCTTTCGTCATTGTAAAGCATATTTCACATGAGTTGAGTCGAGGCGTCAACGGCAGCGTCAAGCGGCGCATCGCACTTCACGTGACAAGAGTGGCAGATAGCGTCACAAAGGGGCGATTTTACGAGTTTGTCATGTACAAAAGTGGGAGGTGTGCACAATAAACATTGAAAACATGTATTTGGGAGAGAGAAAAAAGCTTGCAGTTGCTTTAACAGAAAGTAATAAAATGACTAGTTTATGTTTAGGTTGAAGCGTTTTCTTGGTGAATTTAAATTAGTTCAATAACTGGGGTCTCTGATATTCCTAAACGATAAGGTAATATTTAATTAAACAAAATGATGAGACATTCAATGTCTCCTCACAAATTTGGACAGTTTTTAATATTTCTTGTTGCTTAGTAGACATTATTGGTGAAGCAAAAACATGTGTGAAAAACACTTTGGTGTAAAGTCACTTCATAAACTTCAATACATTCACTTTAGCACATTAATCATTGCTCTTCAAAATCACAAAAGTGACCGCTTATGGTTTCAAAATGGCAAATTTCTCCGAAAGGTGAGTTTGGAAGGAGTTTGAAAGGAGTTTGGATCACTGAAATTAATTTTTATTTCATGCATTTCATTATTTTGTGGAATTTTATAATTTTTCACAGCACACCTGACAATCTTTGCACAGTGGTTGGGAAACTTACACTTTTCAGGGAGATTTGAGAGGGGAAAAAAAGAATAGAAGAGAACATTGAGAGCTAATCTGAACACTTTAGGCTTGGCGTTTCAAGTGGCAAATTCATTTTAAATGCATTTTTCATAGTAATAGCAAATGAGGCTTTGAACAAAGATTCTGATATTCCGTTCCATCAGTGAATAGACCAGGGCAACTCAACACCATGCTAATCAATTTTCTCAACTTAAAATCGAGGGCAGTGGATTAAATTATGCATGCAATAGGTTTGTGGTCTGCTTTGTGAAAAGAAATTTGATCCAAAAAAAGATTAGTTCTCATAGCACACAATGGCTTCTACTTGACAGCAAGGCTTGGTCAGACTTTACTATCAACTTCTGCAGAGCACTTTAGATGTTAATCAGGAGTGGAAAATCTCACACAAAATCCCTGTAAATCAGATGACAGTAATGCTTTCATTACAGAAGTAATGCTGGTTTCTGTAATAAAAAGTTTATTATCATGTAATAGAAACACTTACATTCCCATTATTTAAAGTCTCTATTAAAGGATCAGCATACCTGCATTTCATTATTACTTTGATGCCATCATTTTCGATTCACTGTGAAAATGAAACATTCTTAAATGGCCAATGAGGAGTACAAACAATATACATTTTACAATAGCTATTTTAGCATAACATATTGTAACAGCTGTTTTATAAACAAATGTTTGTCATATCCAAGCCACTTAAATGTTTTCGAAAGGTTTTCAGCCAGTTACTGATAAGACTGGGAGGACGTGTACGAATAAAATGAAAGTGTCACTAAAATAAACTTTAAAACTGCATGATTATATGTTGCCATAATGAAAATGTAAAAATCCAGCACATCATGCCGTGTCAGGACAGCTCAGAGTTCACGCTCAAATCAGAACTCTCAAACTCTGAGAGATGACGGAAGGACCTACCGAAGAAAGGAGGAAGATGAGACACCGCCTCAAGAAACGGCCGAGTTTCCACTTGTTTGTCGGATGGAAGTTGCCGGAACTGGTGCTCCATTAAAAGAGCCATGATTGCTTGAAGTTTGCCAAAGTTACTTTTTTGCCTACAACGTAAGATGAGGACTACAAAGCAAAAATAGAAGACAGGAACCCGGAACTCCAACAGGACAAACAGCTCGTTCGCTACTCTAGTTCTTCTGCTACTAAAGGCGCTGAACAGCTGGGCGGCCCCCTTTACCGCCCCTTTATGCAAATATATGCGTACTCATCACGGAAACGTTCAACAAGTGGGTGCGGAAGAGCCAATCACATCACTGGAGGCGGGGCCAGAACTGTTAACGTTTACAATTCACACACTGTTTATGACTCAAACTGAAGATGCTTTATCTCATAAAAACGCTACCACCACGTTAGATTTTTCTAGTCTTATTTGCAGTTACGAACACATACGGTTTTTTTATTTCATAATAAACAAAGACAAGGAGTATATTATAAATTGCATTATTATACTAGCTAAATTCTTTATTCACAAAGCTACATTTATGAAGATTGTTTTCAATATTTTTTGGAAGTACAATTGTTTTTAGTTAATTGAGATCTACGAAGAAGAAGACTTCCACTAAATTATTTAATTTAGCAGAAAGCATTGGAATGGCCTAACTTTGGTTAACAAAAAGTATGTATTTTATTAATACAGTCATACTAGTCAGAGTACATTTACATTTTTACATTTATGCATTTGGCAGACGCTTTTATCCAAAGCGACTTACAGTGCACTTATTACAGGGACAATCCCCCCAGAGCAACCTGGAGTTATAAGTGCCTTGCTCAAGGACACAATGGTGGTGGCTGTGGGGATCGAATCAACAACCTTTTGCTTAACAGTTATGTGCTTTAGCCCACTACACCACCACCACTCCAGTCACATTTTATGACAAATAATTAGGTTATAATTTTTTTTACCACATTTGCCTATAGGTAGAATAATAATAAAAAAATAAAAAAAATCTCTCTATAAAAAATACATTAATTACATTTTTTTATTTATATAGCCATTAAAATATTTAGTTTTTGCTGTACAGCATCAGAAATGGTCCACCACATTGTTTTCAGAAAACTCCAAATAGATTCAAAATAGTGAAATAAATTAAATACAATTTACTATAGGTGGCATTTTAAACATTATTACATTTGAGTCTATTTATCATTAATTATTGATACTGTAAAAGTGATGTGTTTGTATAACTTAAAGAAGTTTGCATTGCTTTTTATTAAATTGAATTAATCTAATACATCTTTTTTTATTTTTTTTAATTTTATTTTTTTTTTTATTTTAAATGCTAGAAGACATACCATGAGCAGCCAAATCAGCAGTCAACGCCATGGCTGAGCATTTTCGCCTTGAAACTGCAGTGTACCAAAGACAGTCTAAAAAACATGCATTCAGACAGCTAGGGCTTCATACATCACAAACCTAAGGAACCAATCCTGTCAATTGTGGGTGGGGCTTTCTATATCAATAGAATACCCTACAGCAAAGCAAGGGGTATCAGGAGAAATCAGGTGTAGCTATGTATTGGTATTTTGCGTTTCCCAATGAGGTAACTCGTTGTTGAACCACCATAGTACGATCCATCGTTAGAGAAACTAACTAGCTAGTCTTGACAGTTTCCCGAAACCCTAGTCCAAATGTTGCACATCCATCATTTGAACCAAGTTGGTTCAACAATGTGGCATCATTAATGACGTTATGCAGGGGAGTAATAACTTCAGCAGAGATCGAATGGATCAGCTCATTTACATGGTCAGAAAGCCATTTATTGTTAGACTGCTGCTTAAGACACAAAATAGACATTTATGTTTATATACACACTTTGTAAGTAGTGTACTCTTTACTACAGTATACAAGCGGTTTAGCATCATTATTTCCCCACGACCCTGCTGTTAATAACGAACATGGCATCAGAGGACTACATCGCTATTTTCTGTTCTCCGTTGTTTCACTTTATTTTCACATTTCCTCTATTGCTCATGATTTTGTTTTCACTGTTGTAAATCTCAGAGATGTACTTGTGCTATCTGGGGGTCTATTGAAAAAAAAATGCTACAAGTTACTTCTCTTGTTATGTATTATCTTTATGCAGATAAAAAAGTTAAATCATTTACTAAAGGGCTGATAAATAATCTATATGTCTTTTTTCCTTCCACTTAAAAATTGCTTCTTACTTCTGTTTTATTATAAAGGAAGAGAATAATCAAAGAGCAGCTCAGGTTTAAATCTCTGCTGAAAGATTAGGGGCCTCGTCCTGTTAATAATTAAAATGCCCTTTACCCTGTTACTGACATTAGACGTTTAAGCGGGGTGTCTTTCTGACGACAATTAGACACGATTATCTGGTGACCATTAAACATTCACCTGCAATGTTTTATTCATTCACAGGTAGGGCTTGACCTACAATGACCCAGAAAGTAATTTAATTCTCTCTTTATTAATACTGCCACTAGAATCTCCTCTTTAATTCACACCAGCTGACTGGCTGCTCATTTTTAATCAATAATTAATCTTTCAAAGGGGAGTGTTAGCCAATGATGTCACCTTCTATGCATGTCATGATCAAATGCAGATTAAAAGTCTTGTGAATATTATGTAAGTGTTATCAGACTTGTGAATATTATGTAAGTGTTAGCATGCCTGCATTATTGGTACATTTTGTCACTGACATTTTTTAAATGGCCATTGGGGGAGAGAGCGTTATGGATAAAAAAACATGAAGTATTGTAGGCTACAATAGCTATTTTATATTAAAACTAACATTCATTATAAGTGTATTTGACTGTTTCTGTAATAAGATTATAATGTAAAGAATCCACTTTAGCATTCTATTTTGTAGAGATCAAGTAATTCATCTGGAATAGTCATACTTTACTCTTGTTTGAGTTGTATAGAAATTTAATTTTGTATTGAATATTAAATATCTCAGTTTTGTAGTAATTGGTGAGTGTTTCACATACTTCAGAACCCACAAGTAACATTGAGGAAAATCTCTTTGCTCTGTCAACTCTGAACTCAGTAACCCCCATTTTGCAAATGGAAAAAATTATGCCTTCAGAGGGCACTTCAAAGGGATAATAATCATGATAGCCATGCTTCAAGGTCGTTTCAAAGAGAATTTACAATTAATAAAGTTAAAAGTGAGTTCTGAATGACCATTATCTTTGGCCCCCACACCTTTCAGTTCTCCAAAGCTCACACAGTGGATGGTAAATTCTTCAAAGGGAATAGGGCAGAGGTATGACCACTTTTGAATGAAACGCACTATCTGGAGACCTAGCAAAAGACTATTTAGCCCCAGATGGAGCACTTGTAATAAAATGAATGGGAGAAATTGGAACACTCAATGAGCAAATTCCAGTCGAAAGTGTTCATCCATATGCCCAACTCACTCCAAAGGACAGAGCTCTTGAGGTGGGCACTCTGATGGGAGCATGAAATTACTGTATGACATTTTGTTTGGAACGACCTTTTGAATGGCATCCCCTTTTTAAAGTGCCCTTCAAGGGTGCAAAAATGCCATTTGGAAAACGCCCAATATGGCAGATGTAGAACAGGAAGTCACCTTACAGGTCAAAGTGGGGGGCAGGAATTGGCTGATTAGCAGCTAAGTTAGCTCCTGCTGGTAAATTTAGTGCTTTGGTGCTTAAGAGCATGTTTCCCAATTGATGGCCAATCAAAAATAACCATTTACTTTGACGAAATGGTTTATTTTATTTATTTTTTTTTTGCAAGCAATATTTTGATTACAAACATTTCATTTCATTGCACTAGTTTTTTTTTCTTCCGGTGACTGATTTTTTTTGGTGGATTTTGAAATGTAGGCTACTTGTTTTTTCCTGAATCATACTATTGATGTCACAGCTCATATTCAAGAAGATGAAGTTTAAGGAAACAAAACTGCAATGCTCCTGTTAGATTAGCAGGTGTTTGACTGTCACCAGTGATGTCTCCTAGCAACCCAATTTATAAACAATTTGCAATGCTAGCATTTGTGCTACAGGTGTATGATTATCAAAAGAGAGTATAATTTACCATGTTTTGTATATCTTTTTTTTATTTTTTTATTAATGCATTCATTGATAAACAGTATGGAACACATATAATTCACAAAGGCAGACAATACCAGGGGAGCATAGGGCTAACAAAAAAATAAAAATACAAAAAACAAAAATCACAAATCAGCACTGAAAGATGTTAAACAGGGTAAATAGATGCAAGGTCTTGATAGCTTTCCTGTTTTTAGAGTATAGGATTGTCTTAATGTATTGTTTGACTTCGTTTTCAAAGATGGAGAACTTAGATTTGTGAATATGTGATTTTGCCAGCAATAACATCAGATTGATGATATAGAAATTATTTGCCTTGATAGAAGTGTATGTAAAAAAAACAATCAATACATTGTCATAGGAAAGTGAGAATTCAGAGTCAATATATTGGGAGATAAATGTACATATATCTTGCCAAAAAGTGCAAGAGTGGGGACAAGTCCAAAATAAATGATGCAGGTCTTCTTGAGCCATTTGACAAAATGAGCAGTCCACATCAATGTCCTTCTTATATCTTCGTAGAAATACCTTGGAGGGATAATAGCGATCCAACATTTTAAAAGATACTTCCTTAATCTTATTTAAAATTAGGTATTTGGAAGGTAAGCACCACATTTTCTTCCAGTCCAGATTTGGAGAAAGGTTATTTCAATAAGGAACAGCATTTGGAACAGAGACTATTTCTTTTTGAAACAGAGTACGTATAGGTTGGTTATTGTTTCTCAAGTTAGAGGAGAAACAGGTCTGGCCAACAGCAGTCGCACAAGGATCCAGTGGCAAAAAAGTTGGTACAAATACTATATTGTTTCTAAGAAGCATTAGAGCACCAGAAGGGATTGCATCAAACACTACGGCATATTCCTTCGGTGGTATAGTGTTTTGTATATCTTCCTGGGTGCTGACGTGCCTGGGTGACGTCACGCACAGCATCTTGGCGAAATCAGAGTTTATTTATTTAATAATGACTTCAAGTGGCATTCCATTGCACTTTTCCCAGTAGGAAGTTGGAAAATCTAACTTTCTGAGTTGAATGTAACGCAGCATGAACAATTACCGCACACACATTGAGTTATAAGTTGTCTGTGTTATTACAAATGAATTGTTTAAAAATAGTGTTTAATAGTGGAATTCCTGGTGAACAACTGCATTACCCATGGAAAGAAAAAGAAACAGAGAACCGGCCAACAAAGCCCACCAAACAAGTCCAGCAGCGAGTGCCATCTTCCATGATACACTGTGAATGATGCATTACAGTCGGTCTCCATACAGGCCCAAACTACATATATGTCAGACTATTTTGAAGTAAACTTGAAATACATTGTTTCTATACTTAAAATCATTCAGTTAAAATCAATTGTTTTATATATTTCCATAGTTTTTTATTCCATTTCGTCATTCCATTACAATGGAATTGTAGTTCGTACACTTGTGAAAGATGGTAAATACACAGTCTTGTACCTTTGACTTTTTGTCTGAATTTCGAATGTCTTTTAATGTTGTGATTCACCACAGAGTTGGTTGGTTTGGTTCATGGCTTAAGGATGAGCCTATGGAAAAAATAAATGGGAAAAATACTTCCGGTGTAATGATAAATTGTCCGGTCATGATAAATTGAGTCTGCCTGGTAAATCGACTCACCAGGGGGGTAACCATTTGAAATCCTGTTATCGTGATAGCATGTTATTGAAGTCTAGGCTAACTGAGAAACACATCTTTAATATCACAATCTATAACTTTAGTTATTTACTATTATGTGTAACGTATAGTTTAAACGTCATTAAATATCGTATTTAAAAAGTTATATCAACATACATTATAAAATGATTTTAAAGGATTTCTACTCAGGCAGTGAATATAGTACCAATTATTAGATTCCTCATCCAATAGAATTGCTGTGATGTCAGAGGGAGAACTCGATCTCTCATGATACTGGACCCAGACTGAAAAGGTGTGCGGGTAGTGTTGAAATGCTATGCTAACTGATAGCTCTCTACAGGTATTTTAGAGCTCCTTAAGTAAAAGAGCCAATTACATTTTAAATACAGACATTGCCCGTCAGGGAACATGATCTGATGTAAAGAAACACAATTTATTAAACCATTTTAATCAGATTTTTACTGATGATTTGAAATATGTTCTTTGATAGTAATCTCGATCAAACGTTTTGGAGATTTCGGTCTTTCCCCATTCAAGTAGAAAGGAGCTGTACTTTCATGCCGTTTGTAACCATAGAAAATAGCTGCTCGGGTGCGTTCCCAAGATGACAGCTGAGTGGACTGACTTGCCTTGAAAACACCTTTGACCTAGCGTTTTGTTTTTTCCTAACTGCTCGCCGTAGGTAACCAGGAAGATTCGCCGTAACCGCGTCTGTTAATGTTTTGTTGACGAAGTAGCGGTCGCTGCTTTTCTTACAAAAGCAGTACAGTCTTCACTTTCATATTACTGATTTATTTCAGAAGAACTCCACAAGACATTCGCCTCATTGTGGTAATGTAAAAGCTTTCAACGTGATTTTTCAATGTGTCAAGCAGAGTTTACATTGTTTGCAGTACATGCTTTACCGCATTAACCCTTTAATGCATGAATTATGGCAACCTTAGTCAGGATCTCCCCCCAATTGTTTTTAATCCTCTTTAGGCATATACAAAAATTAACATTATTTTTTTTCATACACACGTTTTTCAAAGAGTTTTTATATATCCACTCAGGTGGACAACATCCGTTTGTGTTGTCAAGAAATAAGAAACTGAAGAAATATGGCGAACCAATGACCAAAATTATATATTATGCTGTTAAAATTAACGTGTCAAATATTTTAACACCTTATACTGCTCAATGTAATGCAAACACATTCTGCATCCTCAACTCCACTATCACTACTGCTAGCATTCCTAATCCTTTTTCTGGCAACCATTTCTCATCACTGCCATTAGCATCATCCTCAATTGACTCCAATGGTAATTGCTCCACTATCTTGTAGTCTTTCTATCTCGAACTGCACTTGAGATCTACAAAATATTAAGACACTAACTGTTACTAATCTGCACACATTTTTGTTTTTGTCACATAAACTGCAAGTTACATTCTAAAAACATAAATCAATTGATTACAGCCAAACAAGTTACTGCAGATTAAGTATTTTCAAGAACAACAAAGTCGCAGTAATAGAAGGAATTGTAGTTGAAATATAGCCAACAATGCATGATGTTCAATTTAGTGGGCATATTATTAATTGTAATTTCCTACCAAAATAAATGCAATACTTCAAAAAATTTACAATTGTATTAATCCTTAGTAGTTAATTGATGTTACCAAATTGTATTTACCTGCGAGGGTCTCCTATAGAAGGATTGTTGCACTTACAATGGCTGGCCAGTGGGTGGCGATGTATGGGATGATGCTGAGGTGGCTGATGTGAAACTAGACCATCAAAACCCATGCAAGAAAACGGGTTTTTAATAGCTGCCCACTGTAGTGACCACTATGCGTGAAAGGGTTAATGCATGTCATAAATATTAAGCTCATCTTTTTTTTTTTTTTTTTTTTTTTTTTTTACAATTGCTGCATTTAAAAAAAAAACACTGACTAGGTTAATAAAGTGTTTTAACTAAAGGCATATGTGAAAAGGCCGGGTTTTGGTCAGAAATAAAGCTTGAAAACTAAACTGCATGTGCAGACTGATTCAGCAGTCAGATTCATGGCTTTACCGACGCTGTCGGCGCATTGGCCGGGTAGAGTACGGGCTCTGGAGAGGCAGCTAGTGCGCCAGCGGGAGCAGGAGGCTCGATGGAGGCAGCAGTGGGAGCTGCACTCTCAGTACTTCAGAGAGCAGGAGGTCCGCAGCAGCAAACAGGCGCACTGGAGCTCACGGCAGTCCTTCCAGCGAAGGTGCTGATGAAGTTTCACTACTGTCTGAATCTGGTTGATTTAGAATTTCAGTTTAAATTATATATTTAGTTTAGAAGTAAATCTCATCACTGTAGGTCCATACAATGCAAGTGAAAGGGGAGTTTTATAGTAAAAAAATTATTTAAATATTGATCTGGTTCTTACCCACACCTATCATATTGCTTCTCAAGATATGGATTACTTTTATGCTGTTTTTATGTGATTTTTGAAGATTGAAATGTCTGGTCACCTTGCCCTTGCATTGTATGGACCTCAACAGACTGCCCAGTGCAAGTTTTAATGTGTTCCATTACAAACTTTGTAGCTTCAACCAAATGAAAACTAATGAAATAGATGCAGGTACATTTTCTGAGGTAAATAACATTATTCCAAGTTGACCCAATTATACAGTTTAATTTTGTTTTACTTTCTGTGGTGTCATCTGCCAAGTGCCAAGCTTCTGGTTGGAAGAATAGCTTGGTAACACTTTTAGACTTCATACATTTTTGAAAACACTTACATTCTTAGATTCACTTAGTTTTATCAAACAATATTAAATAACTTTAAGGTTTTGAAATTGCCTTTCTATACTGCCCTACAAAGGCAAAAAACACAGTAAGAACACATTTTGTCAAAATGAAGTCTGAAATAACTGAAGTCTGGTCTCGTAGGCTATAATATGTCCTGTGACTGATGGGTTTGTCTCAGGTACTGTATTGTCAGATTCAGAGAAAAATCTGAGACTGTTTTAAATCTATGTTTGTTTGCAAAATA
Organism: Xyrauchen texanus; assembly: GCF_025860055.1. Classification (NCBI taxonomy): domain Eukaryota; kingdom Metazoa; phylum Chordata; class Actinopteri; order Cypriniformes; family Catostomidae; genus Xyrauchen; species Xyrauchen texanus. The sequence continues at coordinate 48,045,445 of NC_068278.1, read as the reverse complement.
ACAACACCTTTAAGCCATTTTTCTCAGTTTCAGTGTTGACTTACTTGCTACAAGTGTTGCGTGTAATCCAATTACAAAGTAATTAGTTACTGCAATCTAATTACTTTTAGTATAAAAAGTAGTGATGCATTACATGTGAAATTCTTGTAATCAGATTACAGTTACTGACTTTAAATTAATTACTTTTAAGTACATTAAAGGGGTTATGCTTATTTCTAAAATATAATTTATGTAAAATACAAAAATTATGGCCCAGTAACTTGAAGGAGAAATGTGAGGTGCTGAGTGTGACTTGTGTGTAACATTGAAAAAGAAAGAAATATAGACATTATTTTGAATTTGTTGAGTGGAAAAGTGTTTTAGTAAGTAACTAAAAAGTAAAGTAATTAGCAATGTGATTTAATGTTTCAATGAAGTAATTAGTAAAGTAATCTGATTACAATTTTAGAGAACCATTTTGTAATTTGCTGTTGATTACTATTTTTAAGTGTTTTACCCAACACTGTTTGCTATGTTTTGGCTTTGTAGGGCAGTATAATAGGTTTAAAAACTTTCTCCTTTTATTGGCTTGCTAGTATGTCAACATTTCAGCGAGAACGGATGGAGGAGAAACAGCGGAATCTGGAGGAGCGCAGAGAGCATCTGAGGACGATGCTCCAGGAGGAGAGAGGCCAGCTGGAGGCCGAGCTCAGAACTGTTCTCCCAGACAGGATCACGCTGACCAGACAGCTGGTGGAAAAAACAGATACCCTCCGCTCTGCCAGGGAAGAGAGGAGGAAGAGTGTATGGATATTTCAATATTAATGATTTCTTTTAGATCTTATGTTGCCCCCAGACCCCTCTGTTTACATATAATGCATATATGAATTGATATGTTGATTTTGTATCTTCTCCAGCTGGCACAGAAATTACTGAAGGAGCACTGGAAGCAGAACAACCCAGAACTGCAGAAGGTCAGAGATACATTAGTAATGTTGATGACTTGTCAGTTAGAGAAGAGTATGGTCAAAATGACAATCCTTACTAGTTTATAGAAAAGCTGTCTTGTCTCTACAGATTAGGTGTTTATACCAAAATTGTGGGAGTTTATTTTTAATCCCTTAGCTCAAGATCCAGACGTGACTATAATTTAATAGGGCTTTTGATGTGTTTCTTCCATGACTGATCTGTAACTCTGAGCTCAGGATTTGGTTCCGGACACACGCAACCACTTGTGAGCCATTAATCAGACATCTCAGTTACTCAGATGTTATTAATGCCTGTCTGCTCTGGTCACAGGTTGAGTTAGGATTGCACAAAGATCATGTTGTGAGCCAGTGGCAGGTCCAACAGCAGGAGAAAAAACAGGTAAAGTAGTTCACTGGAGGTATTAAATGCCATTGAGCATCATGTAACATTTAAAATTGTTTACTTTTGTATACCACCGACACTTGTATATTGTTGAGTAATAATATGACCATGTTCAATGTTTCTGACTTTTTGACTAATTTAGCACATTTAACTAAATCATTTGTGTGTTGCAATTTGCAAATACAGTGCAACTGTGTTCTGTAACCCTCAGGCTGAAGAGAGAGCTCAGGAGGAGAAACAGAATGTTGAGAATGAGTATGAGAGGGCCAGAAAGGAGGCACTGAAAAGAATAAAGGAAGAAGAGGAGAAGAGAAGACAGGAGGAAGTGAAGAGAGCCGAGGATCTCCTTAAGCAGATGGAGGAGCTCAAACTACGAGAACAAGAAGTATGTAATTAATATCTCTTTTACGGGACAAGTATTACAATACTCTTACAATAAAAAATAGCAATATTGCTGTAGCATGATCCTGAAGTTTATGGAATGAGGAATCAGGAGACGGTGATTCCAACACAGGAATGTCTTTAGAACACTCGTTCGCTTCAAAGCGCAATGGTACAGCTTCACTCAACTCAAGGTGCTTCAACATAAATAAAAACGGCAGCGGCCAACACCCATGTCTCTCTCCACTGTCTCCTCTCCTTAAAAGTTCCCATCACTCCTCACTCAAGTTTTGTGAGTTTTGTTTATTGCATCTGTTTCTGCATATTTGCAGACAGGTTTATGATATTAGTTTTATTGATATTTGCCTTTTTATTATTAGACAAGACAGTTAATAGTTACAGGGAAGTGTTGAGGAGGCCTCGGCAATATATCGGTCGACCATAAGACATAAACAATATGCAAGTTAACATGAATTTAGTATGATAAAATCGCTTACTAATCTGAGCAAATTTGACAGTTTAGTTGCCATGAAAATATATTGTCAACAAACAAATATTGCAAGTACCTCACTGTAACCTCGATTTTTGCTTTTTTTCAAGAAAAGTGAAGTGATGAGACAAAATAATTTTTTGTGGTAATCAACATTATGCCACAAGCACTGTCGATTGAGCTTAACTTGTATTGAACCTGGAATATTCCTTTAATGCTGACCACTTGTTATTGGATCACCCGAAACAGATCTTACGGGAGGAATACGGGGTCCGTGATCTTGGGCACGATGCGAAGTGGCAACAGCAATATGAGAATTTTCAATAAAGTTACATTTATTAAAAACAATTATCAGAATTAACAATTCGTCCACCAAGTAATACAGTTCATCATTACCCTAAATGTAGACCGTTTATGGTTGCCGAACAACGTAGGATTATAGCGCATTAATATAGAATTCAACGGATGTGCAGTCACAGGTGTGTGCATATTGCCATTTTATTTTATGGCTTCCAACATGACTCATTCAGTCAGAATTAGTTTTAGAATCTGCAATTAATTTATTCTATGTTTGTGTGTATGTGTCCAGGCTGAGCATCTTAAGCAGGAACAAAATGCTCTGATGTCACAGCGCTGGGAGCTCGAGAAACTGGAGGATGAGAGGAAGAGGATGGAGGAGACCAGGAGGAAAACTGAGTTTGGGTAAAGTGGTTAGACTTCCTTCTGCACACCTGCTTTTAGGCTAAAGTCCCTGTGAATTCTCTGTTTCTGTGTGTGATAAAAATGCTTCTTTGCTCCCATAGGCACTTCGACTCGGTGCCCAGCTAAAAAGGAGAGCACAGCAGGTGCAGGAGGAGTTGGTAGGTTACAGCGGAAAATGTTACACTTTTTTATTGTTTTTGCCCAATACTTTGTGTTCTTTGATTTTTTTTTTTATCATAAATCTGAATACACGCTGATTAAGTGACTGTAATACCATACATGTACACCAGGAGGCAGACCGTAAGATCTTGGCATCGCTGCTGGAGGGGGAGATGGAGGAGGAGAGTCTGGAGAAAGCCAGGAGAGATAGAGCGGTAGCGGACGCCGCCTGGATGAAGAGAGTCATTGAAGAGCAGCTCCAGCTTGAGAAGGAGAGAGAGGCCGAGTTTGATATATTATATCGGTGAGCAGAGTCAAGATGTTTGATTACACCCTAAAGACTCTCCTCGTGTTTCTACCTGTAAGTTGAGCTCATTCTCTGTATTTGCTTGCCGCCCATCAGTGAGGAAGCTCAGCGTGTTTGGGAGAAGAGAGAGGCAGAATGGGAGAAAGAGAGGAGAGCCAGAGAGAGACTCATGCGGGAGGTGAGACAGAGCACAGCGTGATCAGCAGTCACATGCTCCGACTGTGAGATTTTATTATCATCTTATTTTCTTATCTTGATGAAGCCCCTGCTCTTTGCTTAAATACCACATGTAAATAGGATGATCACATTATCACTTTGAAAGGTGATACTATTACATAACTGGCACCTAAAGATGAAGTGTGTAATTTCTTCATTTAAAAAAATGTCTGTTTGGTTTTGAGATTTTCTTGGTCTATTTTTGGTAGGTCCTGGCGGGACGACAGCAGCAATTGGAGGAACGTATGCTGGAGAACAGGCTGGCTAGGGAGGAGTCTCTGAGGAGCAGAGAGGAGCTCATCCAACAGCTGGAGCAAGAGAGACTCACCTTACACCAGGGGAGGGAAGAGCAGGAGGGATCCCGCACAGCACGCATGCTGGAGATCAATGCACAGGTATGTAACTTATAGTATTAGACTGATAAATTGGTCAGGCCAATTAATTGGTGATTAATGATGTGTATGACTTTCTTCTGCAGAACACAAACTAAGATTTTTAGAAACATATCTCAGATCTGTAGGTCCATTCAATGCAAGTGAATGGTGGCCAGAAATTTGAAGTTCCAAAAAGTATATAAAGGCAGCATAAAAGTAATCCTTAAGACTTCAGTAGGTAAATCCATATCTTCAGAAGCAATGTAAGTGTGGGTGAGAAACAGATCAATATTTACGTCATTTTTTACTATGAATTTCCACTTTACTTTTCACATTCTTTTGTTTTTGGCAATTTTCATTCTTCGTGCATATTGTCACCTACTGGGCAGGGAGGAGAATTTATTAGGGCTGCAACAACTAATAGTTAAAATCGATAATTATCGATAACAGATATCATCGAAAATGAATTTAATGATCGATTAGTTGGATATTTGCGGTAAGCACGGAGAAGCCCTATCATTGATGTCACTACAGCCCAGTGAAAAATATGTTGCATGCTTATTCGAAAGAAAGTCAGTTGAGACAAGTTGAAGCGAAAAACACAACCAAAGTTGCCCAGTGCAACTCATAAGCATACAGATTAATGAGGACCGTTGCTGTATCAGATAGCCTACGTTGACAGAAGGCATGTGCTGTTTAATGCTCAAGTTGTTTCTCTCCAGCGCATCACTTACATTTTACTGATAATTTCTATGTTTTATAATGAATACATGTTATGAATTGAAAATCAAGTGCATATTTCACAAAACCGTTTGTTTTTACCACACTTGAATATCCGTTAAACTTTGAGTGACTGCGCACATCCATGTCAATCAAACCGATCGCAACGGAGAAAGGGTGTGCAATAATTTTGATTAAAGTGTGCAACATCATACCACAATTTCAGTTTCAATGTAAACAATTGTGCAGCTCATGAAATACAGTGAGCACGGGAATGAGAATATATAACATGAGTAAATCTCCACAGGTTTTAGATTTTTGTGCTATATTAAACTGTATATAATGTATAATAATGGCAACAGTCCTGATATTTTAAAGTCCTCCTGATAATGCCAAATGCAAGTTTGAGTTTTGTTATGTTTTACAAGTAAAGGAAAGAAAGTAATAATAATGATAGTAATTAACATAATCAATTCAAACTTAACTTTTCATGATTCAGGCTTTGTTCAAAGTTTTATGAGAGTAAATAATCGTAATTCAGAACCATAAATCGAACCAAATCCTTACGCCTTTTATCACTTCTGTTTTTTTTTTTATTATTATATGTTAATAAAATACAGGAAATATTTTTTATAGATTTTTTTTACAAGATTAATCAAAGAAATAATCAAAGATTAATCGATCATCAAAATAATTGTTAGTTGCTGCCCTAGATTTGATAGTTAAAAAGGACTTCAATATTTATCTGTTTCTCACCCACACTTAAATTTAGCTTCTGAAGACATGGATTAAATCACTGAAGTTGTATGGATTACTTTTATGCTGCCTTAATATGCTTTTTGGACCAAAGTTTTGGTCACCATTCACTTGCATTGGATGGATCTTTGTTTGTGTTCAGCAAAAGAAAGAAATGCATACACATCTGGGATGGCATGAGGGTGAGTAAATGATGAGAGAACTTTCATTTTTGGGTGAACTAACACTTTAAAAGTGGTCATTCTACTAACAACCTTGTCAATGGATAATGCACATTTTCTGCATTCAAATAGTGACTTTCAGTTAATATTGTGTAAAGTAAGCCATCATTTTATGGTTTATGCTTTAAATATGTGCAAAGGTCTTGAAATTAATATATCTGTCCAACAGGTGGAGCAGAGGCGCAAGGAACAGTGGGAGGAGCAGCGAAGACTTGAGGAGGAAGACGCACAGGAGAGGGAGGAGCTTAGGCTGCAGGAGGAGGAGCTTCATCATGAGACTGAAAGAATGATTCTACAGGGTTACCAGGAGAGGGTGAGTCAAGTTTAAAGTGTTTCCTTGAAATTAGTTTTTCATTTAAAGTGTGATAATCTGATCATAAATTCTTTCATCAGATTTGCAGCAGACCCAGGTCAGCATGGACATAAAAGCATTTTACAGAGGACGTTCAGTCTTTATGCCACATCACCTGCTAGATGTTAGGAGTATCTTCTAGCACTTTGTTTTATTCATAATCTGGGATATCTTTGTCTATGTCGATCTTGGACTTGGAATTTGTGTTTAAATCAAAACAAGTTCTCCCAGCCAGTTATCAGAGATGCTTTTAATATTTATGGATCATAAATTGTTTATGGTAATTTATGATTTACGTTATGCCTTTAAAAAATGGTTGTGTTGGTAAGTCCTCTTTATTACGTACTGTACTGTATGCATCACACTAGTGTTTATTTGTTCATAGGTTTGTTTCTGTGTATTTTTAATTGATCAATTTCAATGCTGACTAAGGTTTTTTATAAATAATTTGTTTTATAAACTGCATTTGATTGCAATGAAAAAGCATTCTAAATAGCCATTACCATGAAGTTCAACTAGTAATATGCACATTAAGTAACATCCAATCTACTCTGCAAGTGAGTGTTATAATAAACAAATCTGTCTAACTGTAAGCGATGCGCTCCTCACTTGGAGGGTAGCTTTGGTACAAGTAATAAGTGAGGGTTGTAAATTAAGTATATATTTATGTTCTTTACTGATGCTTTGTTATAGAATTTCAAAGCAGACAGCAAGGTCTAAGATAATACCTCTAGTATTAAAATAATGCTGTTGTAGGGGGGCTTGGGTAGCTCAGCGAGCAAAGACGCTGACTACCACCCCTGCAGTTGCAAGTTCGTATACAGAGTAACTGCTGAGTGACTCCAGCCAGGTCTCCTGAGCAACCAAATTGGCCCAGTTGCTAGGGAAGGTAGTCACATGGGGTAACCTATTCATGGATGCTATTATGTAGCTCTCGGTGGGGTGCATGGTGAGTTGTATGTGGATGCTGCGGAGAATAGCATGAAGCCTCCACGTTAACGCGCTCAATCCACATGATAACTTGCACGGATTGACTCTCAGACACAGAGGCAACTGAGATTCTTCCACCCACCCGGATTTAGGCGAGTCACTACGCCACCATGAGGAATTGAAGATGCCAAATTGGGATGAAAAGGGGAGAAAATAATAATGCTGTTATAATGCTAGTTTCAAGATGAGTCCAATATTAAGATTAAACCAAAGTGCTAATTAAATGTACAGTACTATTTTGCTGATTTAGAAGAGTTTTGTTGGAATAGGAGGTTAATTTATTTGGTTTCTGATATGAACATAAAGAGCTCTGGAGCAACATCTTAGGGTCAAAATAATAAATTAGGTTTATTTTAAAAATAAAGAAAAGATTTGTTACTTTTTAAATGAATAGCAATACTATTAATCAGTGGAAGACCAGAGTTTTTTTACAATTACAAACACTCAAACTAGGGGACTTTAACACTGAGCTATGAGCGGCCCACTTCTCAACTTATTGACAGGACTAAGAACAAAACTTAAACTTACTTTGTAGAGGAAATAACACATTAAGAGCTGCCAAAACACTGAAATGAACATATAATCTGGTAAACTATATTTGCCTGGTATGAAAAATATTGAAACTAACACACATCTCAACACAATCACAACTGGTAGAGAACCTGATTGTCTCTGCACTCATCTGCAGTGAAAGTATTGAACAAAAAATATTAAATCACCAAATTAAACCATAAAATAATTGCATTATAGATGCCTCAGACTGGTCAATTCAAATAAGACAAGGCAGATTTAATTAAATACTTCATTAAATTCTGTATATACCATTAAAATTTATACTATATGTGGTATATATTTTATGTTGGACATTCAATCTTCCTGTGAACAGTGTTTGGTTACAAAATCAATGTTTTCAGAGTGAGGCATTTACTCAATATTTAATGTATGATTGGCTGCTCCACGGATGATTCATGTCAACATACACACATCTTTTTATACAACCCTTCCTTGAGAGCATTTCAGGCTTTATATTATGGCTTTAAGCCAAATAACACTGCTAACTGACAGCTTAAATAAATATAAAAACATGCAAATACAGCATACAAAAAACAAATCTTAAATGGCATGCCTTAAAATGATCAGTTGATTAACATGGGGCAAATAGTCAGGGTTGGATTACTATTGGAAATAGGCAGAAACAGGGTTAGTTGCTGTTCTCTTTGGTGGTTATGGTAACAAGTTGCTTCGCAGCCTTGGCGATGTCATACGCGCATTGGATCACCTGCTGGGTGACCAACTGCATGTCTGCTGTGGGGCTGCTCTCTAGAGGAGATGCTTTCTTACACTCATTTTGAAGTCGGTGCGCACTGGACGTCAATAACCGCAAAGAGCTCCTCACGGTTTCAGAGCGTGGCCTCTGTGGACAAAGGTGAAAATACATAAATATAATTACATAAAGATCAACTCAATCTTTCAATGAATCTTGAACCACTATAAAAGTAACTTTTATATTGGTCTAAGAGCCAAGTAATGGATCTTCATTTGCTAAATGTACACTCACAGAGCACTTTATTAGGAACACCTGTACTCCTACATATTAATGTGATTATCTAATCAGCCAATCATATGGCAGTAGTGCAATGCATAACATTTTGCGGATATGGGTTGGAAGCTTCAGTTAATGTTCACATAAACCATCAGAATGGGGAAAAAATGTGATCTCTGTGATTTTGACATCGGCTTGATTGTTGGTACCAGACGGGCTGGTTTATTTTATTATTCTTTAAATTGTATCCTCTTTTCTCCTAATTTGGAATGCCCAATTCCCACTAATTAGTAGGCCCTCCTGGTGGCGCGATTACTCACCTCAATCCGGGTGGTGCAGGACAAGTCTCAGTTGCCTCCGCTTCTGAGATAGTCAATCCGAACATCTTATGACGTGGCTTGCTGTGCATGACACCGCGGAGGCTCACAGCACGAAAGGAGGCTCTCATGCTACTCTCTGCGATCCATGCACAACTTACCAGACGCCACATTGAGAGCGAGAACCTTTAATCACGACCACAAGGAGGCCTATTTGGTTGCATCAATACTCGTTAAGCTACCCAGACCCCGTCCAGACACGCTGGTTTGAGTATTTCTGTAACTGCTGATCACCTGGGATATTCATGCACAACAGTCTCTAAAGTTTACTCAGAATGGTGCCAAAAACAAAATACATCCAGTAAGCGGCAGTTCTGAAGATGGAAGTGCCTTGTTGATGAGAGAGGTCAAATGGAGAATGGCCAGGCTGGTTTGAGCTGACAGAAAGGCTACTGTTACTCGGATAACCACTGTGTACAATTGTAGTGAGCAGAATAGCATCTCAGAATGCACATGTCGAACTTTAAAATGGATGAGCTACAGACCACGTTGAGCACTTTATTAGAACCATAGTGTTCCAAATAAAGTGTTAAGTGTGTGTGTGTGTGTGTGTAATATATATATATATATATATATATATTAGGGCTGTCGAGTTAACGCGTTAATAAAGCGCGACTAATTATACAAAAAAACGCGTTAAAATAATTAACGCATTTAATCGCAGTACCACCTGTTTACTCCAGAGGGCAGTAAGTGAAATGTCAGCTGTGTGAGCAACACAGTTATGCGAACTAAGGGATCTCAATATGTGTTTAAAGATTGAGTATTAACCTATATTTAACCTGACACAGTGACCTAAACATTTTATTTTTATGACACAACACACCCGAGACCCGACACAAGCATGTCTGACGCAGGTTGTATGGTCCCGAAATTGGAAGCTTTGTCCCGCGTTCCACAAGTCATAAGCAGTGTCCCGCATTTCAATTTTGTCTGTAAAATTTTTTATCTTTATTATTATTATTTCGGCATCATTTTGTTTCATCGTCCTTTAATTACAAAATCACTATAAACATTTTTTTTTATATAAGAAAACACTGAACATGCATTAAAAAAAACTGCAACAGAAAAATGTATCTATCCGGAGCTCCCGAGAAGAAAAAGTGTCTTTGTTCGTATAATAAAGAATTGGAGAAAATATATACATGGTTAAAACCAGTTACAGGTGACCCTAAAAAAGGAGAGTGCAGGGTATGCCACCGACGTTTTACGGACAGCTCTGCTGAAGCAGTTCAGTGCCCCAAACATGACAGCTCTGATATCTTTGGCTTTGAGCATTCCTGTCACCAACGCGTTCGTGGAGAGGGTGTTTTCTCTGATGACAGCTGCGTGGACAGAGACAAGGAACTGAGCATCTGTGGACCTCATCAAAAGTGAACTCCTGGTGAAAGTGAACACCTACATCTGCCAGGAGTTCTACAGTCATAATGAATGAGAAGGCCCTACTCGAAGCTGCCAGATCAGACAAAAAAAAATGTAATTCAAGATGCACGGTAAGAACGCATTTAATCTTTCTAGTCTTTAATAGTGGAATTGATGTGCTTATTTGGAAATGTGCTTTTTAATGATTAGATTATTATTTTCACTTCAATATATTTACATTGAGTAGGTCTGAGCTGTTAAAATTAGTTTGTATCATAGACCTTATGCCAAACTGAGTGACGTTCACAGCGCCGTCATTAACATTTAACATCACTGCAAAAATACATCTAATATAAAATCAATATTTATTCACCTAGTACAATAATAGTAAGTTATCTCTCACTCGTGTCCCTGCCCCTCACCTTTTTTTGGGAATGTGCCCACGCAGTAGTATTTTGGAGAATGTTTTTTGAAAAATATTATTTAAATACTCTTTGTACCTCCAACAACTCCAAAGCATTGAAAACCATTGCACTATGTAATGAATATAATATCTTGGCATTATTGTAAAATACATCAGTAGTATTGTGTACTATGTATACCCCTGGCTTGTTTCTAAAAAAAAAAATCTGATGCAGGTGTACATTGACGGGTTTTTAAACGAGCCCTCATAATACATCTCGAACTGATTGACAAAGTCACTTGTGAAATGGATTGCTTTGAACTGTATGCCAATGATTGACTTATGATCAATAATATGGTAGTAAACAATACATTGTATTCTAAAGCCACTTTTATATTGTTTTATCAATGATTAAACTTCTGCTACAAGAATGTAATGCATTTTAATTATCTGAATTTGTTTTTATTTTATATATATATATTTTATATTTAAAGATAACTATGTATAATTATTCATCATTATATATTGAATTATTGTCATATGAGGCCCCCTTTCGCCTTCAGAACTGCCTTAATTCTACGTGGCATTGATTCAACAAGGTGCTGAAAGCATTCTTTAGAAATATTGGCCCATATTGATAGGATAGCATCTTGCAGTTGATGGAGATTTGTGGGATGCACATCCAGGGCACGAAGCTCCCGTTCCACCACATCCCAAAGATGCTCTATTGGGTTGAGATCTGGTGACTGTGGGGGCCATTTTAGTACAGTGAACTCATTGTCATGTTCAAGAAACCAATTTGAAATGATTCGAGCTTTGTGACATGGTGCATTATCCTGCTGGAATTAGCCATCAGAGGATGGTACATGGTGGCCATAAAGGGATGGACATGGTCAGAAAATGCCTCAGGTAGGCCGTGGCATTTAAACGATGCCCAATTGGCACTAAGGGGCCTAAAGTGTGCCAAGAAAACATCCTCCACACCATTACACCACCACCACCACCAGCCTGAACAGTGGTAACAAGGCATGATGGATCCATGTTCTCATTCTGTTTACGCCAAATTCTGACTCTACCATCTGAATGTCTCAACAGAAATCGAGACTCATCAGACCAGGCAACATTTTTCCAGTCTTCAACTGTCCAATTTTGGTGAGCTCTTGCAAATTGTAGCCTCTTTTTCCTATTTGTAGTGGAGATGAGTGGTACCGGTGGGGTCTTCTGCTGTTGTAGCCCATCCGCCTCAAGGTTGTGCGTGTTGTGGCTTCACAAATGCTTTGCTGCATACCTCGGTTGTAACGAGTGGTTATTTCAGGCAAAGTTGCTCTTCTATCAGCTTGAATCAGTCGGCCCATTCTCCTCTGACCTCTAGCATCAACAAGGCATTTTCGCCCACAGGACTGCCGCATACTGGATGTTTTTCCCTTTTCACACCATTCTTTGTAAACCCTAGAAATGGTTGTGCGTGAAAATCCCAGTAACTGAGCAGATTGTGAAATACCCGTCTGGCACCAACATTGGTGATTAGTAATGTGTTTCTAATAAAATGCTAAGTGAGTTGTTTGTACAAAACAGTTTAGAGGTATACATTGAGGGGAAAAAAAGTATTTGATCCCCTGCTGAGTTGGTACGTTTGACCACTGACAAAGCAATGATCAGTCTATAATTTTAATGGTAGGTTAATTTGAACAGTGAGAGACAGAATAACAACAAATAAAATCCAGAAAAACGCATGTCAAAAATGTTATAAATTGAATTGCATTTTAATGAGGGAAATAAGTATTCGACCCCCTCTCAATCAGAGATTTATTGCTCCCAGGTGTCTTTTATACAGGTAACGAGCTGAGATTAGGGAGTGCTCCTAATCTCAGTTTATTACCTGTATAAAAGACACTTGTTCACAGAAGCAGTCAATCAATCAGATTCCAAACTCTCCACCATGACCAAGACCAAAGAGCTGTCCAAGGATTTCAGGGACAAGATTGTAGATCTACACAAGGCTGGAATGGTCTACAAGACCATCGCCAAGCAGCTTGGTGAGAAGGTGACAACAGTTGGTGCGATTATTCGCAACTGGAAGAAACGCAAAAGAACTGTCAAACTCCCTCAGTCTGGGGCTCCATGCAAGATCTCTCCACGTGGAGTTGCAATGATCATGAGAACGGTGAGGAATCAGCCCAGAACTACACGGGAGGATCTTGTCAATGATCTCAAGGCAGCTGAGGCCATAGTCACCAAGAAAACAATTGGTAACGCATTACGCCGTGAAGGACTGAAATCCTGCAGTGCCCGCAAGGTCTCCCTGCTCAAGAAAGCACATGTACAGGCCCGTCTGAAGTTTCCCAATGAACATCTGAATGATTCAGAGGAGAACTGGGTGAAAGTGTTGTGGTCAGATGAGACCAAAATCAAGCTCTTTGGCATCAACTCAACTCGCCATGTTTGGAGGAGGAGGAGGAGGAGGAGGAATGCTGCCCATGACCCCAAGAACACCATCCCCACCGTCAAACATGGAAGTGGAAACATTATGCTTTGGGGTGTTTTTCTGCTAAGGGAACAGGACAACTTCACATCAAAGGGACAATGGACGGGGCCATGTACCGTCAAATATTGGGTGAGAGCCTCCTTCCCTCAGCCAGGGCATTGAAAATGGGTCGTGGATGGGTATTCCAGCATGACAATGACCCAAAACACATGGCCAAGGCAACGAAGGAGTGGCTCAAGAAGAAGCACATTAAGGTCCTGGAGTGGCCAAGCCAGTCTCCAGACCTTAATCCCATAGAAAATCTGTGGAGGGAGCTGAAGGTTTGAGTTGCCAAACGTCAGCCTCGATACCTTAATGACTTGGAGAAGATCTGCAAAGAGGAGTGAGACAAAATCCCTCCTGAGATGTGTGCAAACCTGGTGCCCAACTACAAGAAACATCTGACCTCTGTGATTGCCAACAAGGGTTTTGCCACCAAGTACTAAGTCATGTTTTGCAGAGGGGTTGAATATTTATTTCCCTCATTAAAATGCAATAACATTTTTGACATGCGATTTTCTGGATTTTATTGTTGTTATTCTGTCTCTCACCATTCAAATTAACCTATCATTAAAATTATAGACTGATCATTTGTTTGTCAGTGGGCAAACATACAATATCAGCACACAGTAATATGGAGAAAAGAAAATGACATGCAATAAGTAATTTCAAATGTATAAAGTGTGGGGAGAAACTACACACCTTTGGGAAGAGGGCAGCCATCTCAATTACAGCAACATGTATTCTTTCTGCGCAGGGTATAAAGCTACTGGGGAAGAAACAGAGAAAGAGATATTACAATTTCAAAATATAAACCAGTTAGTTAGGAGAGTGGAAATTAAGCAAACCACAGAGCAATCAGTAAGTAAACCTTTTAGCAAACATAAACAATATTGTTTCCATAATATTGTATTGTATAGCCTTTTCTTTCTTTTTTGTTTTTTTAAAGGCAAGTTTTGTTGTAACTTTTCAATCTATTCATATTGAGAATTTGTTTTTGCTATTAATATTTGTATTGATTCTTATGTGAAATATGGAATAAACAGAAAATATACACACAGAATCAACTTAACTCCCATTAACTGTCTTTCCCACAACCTCTTAAGAGCAGTTAAGGCCCGTCACCAAGACTCTGAATCAACGAGGAATAATAAACTGACGCTTCATGAACCTTTCCAAAAGCTCCATACAGAGGGTGTATGCAGTTTTAGGGGGCTGTGTACTACCACCAAAAATAGTACAAAGTAAATGGCGCAACAGTAAGTACCTGAAAAAAGGAGACCAAAAACAATCCCACATTTCTGGGTTATATTTTCGAATGATCTCAAAGCTCCGTTTTTTTCATAAAGGTCACAAAATGTACACCCCTCTAAATCCATTATTTCAAGAAAAAGGGGGACTTGTTAATACATAATTTGGGGATCAGCAATATTCCTGAGGAAACATTTAGGTAAGTACCTAAATAGAACATGCAAGAATCCTTTCTCCATACTGAATGTATATGTGAAATAATAGGATGCAAAAATGTTACACTTAAGATACAACCTTACTACTTTTTATAGGGTGCCCCAGCCTATAAACATTACATATGGAGAGAAACATTTTACCTAAGTAAATTGTGACACATAGACATGAAAAGATTAATTGTGTACCCAAGGCTAAATTATATAGACCACTATCCAACATTGATGTAACCATAACATCCTTAATAACCCACATAATAGACAAAAAAATGTACTTCAACCTTACGCACAACAATCCCAACCGGCGTCAACCGCCCGGAAATCCGAAGGTCCATGTACGCCCGCCCACGAGACCCACTGTGCCACTACTGCTACCAGATTGCTCAAGTGCTGTGATATTTACATACACCGATCAGCCACAACATTAAAACCACCTGCCTAATATTGTGCAGGTCCCTCTCATGCCACTAAAACAGTGCCAATCCGCATCTCAAAATAGCTTTCTGAGGTGCTATTCTTCTCACTACAATTGTACAAAGCAGTTATCCGAGTTACCGTAGACTTTCAATTCAAACCATTCTCGGTTTGGCCCCTCAACAAGGGATTTCCATCCACAGAACTGCCACTCATTGGATGTTTTTTTGTATTTGGCACATTCTGAGACTGTTGTGTGTGAAAATCCCAGGAGATCAGCAGTTACAGAAATACTCAAACCGACCCATCTGGCACCATCAATCATCCATACGATTATCTAATTAGCCAATCGTGTGGCAGCAGTACAGCGCAGTACATCGAATGAGGAAAACATTTTATCTCAGATATTTGGACCATGGCATGATTGTTGGTGCCAGATGGGCTAGTATGAGTATTGCTGTAACTGCTGATCTCCTGGGATTGGACAAAAAACATCCAGTGAGCGGCAGTTCTGTGGATGGAAATGCCACATTGATGAGAGAGGTCAACAGAGAATAGCCAGACTGGTTCAACCTGACAAAGTCTACAGTAAATCCGATAACCGCACTGTACAATTGTGGTGAGAAGAATAGCATCTCAGAATGCAGTTTTGGCGGCATGAGGGGACCTACACAATATTAGGCAGGTGGTTTTAATGTTGTGGCTGATCGGTGTGTGTGTATATATATATATATACATATATACATGCCACTGACATGGAGATGCTTCATGTCCTTTCAAGGGTGGTTGAAGAACTTGATATCGAGTGGTCTCCTCCACATGAAGCTACACAATCTCGCCTTGATGAATGGTTCCTGCAGTCCGGATGCTGTTATGCGACTGCGTCTCATAGATCTGCCCCGTTCTTCCCTGAAGATCATAGCGAATTGCCAAAAGCCTTGTGCGTGCCATATTCAGCTCGCCCATGCAGCAATTTCATCCTATCCAATGTGGATCACGGGAAAGAAAATGGTTATGCCCAGCTACCCCCCTGAAGAGGCGGTAGAAGCACATTTCTGCCTGGCAAGTAGCAGGGCATGGAACTCATGGTTCATCTTTCTAAGCCGTGGCGAATAAAGCCACCAGATGTTGCTGCCGAGCCACTGGTAAAGCCACGAAAG
This sequence comes from Xyrauchen texanus, assembly GCF_025860055.1. Classification (NCBI taxonomy): domain Eukaryota; kingdom Metazoa; phylum Chordata; class Actinopteri; order Cypriniformes; family Catostomidae; genus Xyrauchen; species Xyrauchen texanus. The sequence goes on along the minus strand of NC_068278.1, from coordinate 48,029,181 downwards.
CCATGGCCTAAACGAAGGCAGTCGCCGCAGCGCAAGCCCTGCACCGATGGGAAACACGAACGAGAATGGTTATCCAAACCAATTTGCACGTCAGCATCCCATTTCAACAGTGTTCTGTCTTCCACGGTTCTGTCCGAAGACACGGCAGTGTTATGAGCCGAAATACACAATCTGGCCTTCCTGTTTTTGAGGCTCACCAATGGTTTACATCTTGTGGTGAACCCTCTGTATTCACTCTGGTGAAGTCTTCTCTTGATTGTTGACTTTGACAGACATATACCTACCTCCTGGAGAGTGTTCTTGATCTGGCCAACTGTTGTGAAGGGTGTTTTCTTCACCAGGGAAAGAATTCTTCAGTCATCCACCACAGTTGTTTTCCGTGGTCTTCTGGGTCTTTTGGTGTTGCTGAGCTTTCTTTTTAAGAATGTTCCAAACAGTTGATTTGGCCACACCTAATGTTTTTGCTATCTCTCTGATGGGTTAGTTTTGATTTTTCAGCCTAATGATGGCTTGCTTCACTGATAGTGACAGCTCTTTGGATCTCATATTGAGAGTTGACAGCAACAGATTCCAAACGCAAATAGCACACTTGAAATGAACTCTGGACCTTTTATCTGCTCCTTGTAAATGGGATAATGAGGGAATAACACACACCTGGCCATGGAACAGCTGAGCAGCCAATTGTCCCATTACTTTTGGTCCCTTAAAAAGTGGGAGGCACATATACAAATTGTTGTAATTCCTACACCGTTCACCTGATTTGGATGTAAATACCCTCAAATTAAAGCTGAAAGTCTGCAGTTAAAGCACTTCATGTTCGTTTCATTTCAAATCCATTGTGGTGGTGTATAGAGCCAAAAACATTAGAATTGTGTTGATGTCCCAATATTTATGGACCTGACTGTACGTTGAGCGCACCTGCTAATTCAGAATGTCTGATCAGCTCTTTGTGAGCTATAGAGGACACACGAAAGGAATGTCTGTCTCCAAGCAAAGACTTTTTCACTGGATCGTTGATGCAATTGCCCAGCACGCAATGTCAAGTGTACAGAGTCATAAGGGAACGTCTCGGTTATGTACGTAACCTCAGTTCCCTGAGACAAAGGGAACGAGACATTGACCACACTACAAGACTCAGAGTTCTTCTGAGGTGTGAGCAATTTGCTCATCCCTCAGTCAAAAAAGTCTGGAGGAATGGTTTTTGTGCATCTGCTTTTATTGCGGACAGCTTCGCGCCAAAAAGGGTGGGGCTCAAACACTATAGTTAATATTACAATATTGCTGTTATTGTAGAGGTTTCAACTAGGTAGTGTGGAAGGACAAATCCCCATATGAGTTAGCACGCAATGTCTCGTTCCCTTCGTCTCAGGGAACCGAGGTTACGTACGTAATCGAGATGATTTTCCATATCCTCTCATTTTTCCCCACTCGTGTTCCACATCAGCCTTGGAAGATGTGTTGAACTGTAGCTCTCTTTCGGCCAACTCAAAACGCGACCCATTTTTCAACATCATCCATTCTTGTGATCAGGGTGGAAAGTTTCGCCTCCATAGATGTGATCAATCGACGTATTTCTGCGAGGCCCTCCATGACGGTCGAGATCATCATCACGATGCATAAATGTTCGAAATTGTTTCGACCTACATCTCAAATCTTGCTGCTGTCACTATTGACTGGACCTCTGCCGTCATGATCCTGAGGCATCTGGCTTTTTAATGTCATCACAGGCCGACTATTTAGAATTTTTAGTCGTCCTGCCCTCCCAGCACAATTTAACAAATAAAACTCAGTTAAAATTGCTTAAATGGGTAATTGTAGCAAAGTTTAAGCGGAGCTCGCCTTAAAGTGACAAACCCTCACATAGCGTCACATGACTCCCCCATAATGAGAATTTGTTAATTGTTAAATTCCATTTAAGTATTTGTCATAAACGTATGACATCTCATTATTTTTTATTTGGTATCAGAAAAAAATACCCTATACAATTGAATAAAATGCTCCTGAAAATCAAAACCAGGGGGGCAAATAGTGCCTCTTAATGGAAAGGTTCTGACCATCAAAGATTGTGCTTTTTACTTCAAACTGGCATATAAACTGTTTGAAGAAAACTTTACAAAAGTATGTAGCTTTTATTAATATATAATATATATTCTAGCTTTTGTTTGTTTTTTTTATCAAATGTATTGTTTTATGTAAAAAAACTAGATGTAGTTACCATCTCCACCAGAAAAACTGTATCATGCTGAATTGTTTGAAACTTGTGCAGTAGCCATGATGCATGCCCAATGCTAGTGATTTTAAAAAGGTAAAATTCGATTTATCCAGGTAACTGCTCATCAAATAATGGCAAGAAAGCAAGATCACACAGAAGATCACACTGCTTTCTTTACAAATTAATACAAACCAGTGCAAAACAGAAAACTTAAATGTTAGATATATGTCAGTAACAGACAAATGCTTTTTGCTGTTGCAAAAACAGTGCATATGAGTTCCTGCAAATAAAGGTGAGGTTTAAAAGATATTAATGCACACTGATAAAGACCTTTACCATTAGACATTCAAATAATCATGCACATTAATTAATTCATGTTCAGAGTCCAAGGCTGAGCTTGAACCAATGAGTACATGAGTAGATTAGTGGCTGAGTGATGAAGAGAAAGGTAGAGGTAGACACTGTGCCTGTGAGGCAGGGACAGAGGCCAGAGTACCAGGAGGCAGGGTTGTTGGGGTTTGCAGCGTGGGGAGCTCTTATGCCAAGTGACTGCATTGGAGACGGGGGCTTGTCTGCCCAAGGCACCAGTGTGCTGAAACAACCCAGACTGTGTCTAAGTCTGCGAACACTCTCCCTCTGCTCACATGGTGCACTGGTGGGGAAAGAGACAGAGTGGGGCCAAACGGTGTGTGACCCCCACACACAGTTTGAGCAAAGCAGGAAAGAAAATGGAGAATGTAGGAACTCGTTCAATGGATGGATAACAATCAGTGATTGACAATAACAATTAACATGATTGTCAAGCAGGTGACAGAAGTTAAAAAGCTTGGAAGAAATTATTAGAATGAACTGAAATTTTGCTGTTATATATATACACTATACTACAGGGCCAAAAGTATGTGGACACCCCCTTCTAAGTAACGGATCAGGTCTGATTGGCCCCTAAGATATGATGATATTGGGGTTCCTCACCTCTCATGCTTGTTCTCCTGTGCAGCCCTAAGCAGTTCCTGGATGTTCTTGGTGATCTGCTCGGTTTTGCGTATGACATCTTCTGTGCTGGGCAGACTTGGGTCAGGCTCACAGTCATGATCATTCAGCTCCGGTATCGAGCTGCCCTCTCCCATCCAGCCACTGCTACGCAGACGACACCTACGGCCAAACCTGCAGGGAGGGGGATAATATAAATAGGATAGGAAATGTCACAGTGCGCATGAGTAATGCTAGATATATTTTGATATGCCTCTACAGCAGGGGTCTTCAAGCTTTTTCAGGCCAAGGACCCCTTGGTGGAGAGACGGAGCAAGGACCCCAATTACATATTTTGGACCTTGTTCACAGTAGCACCATCTTTGATTTTTTTTGCGGGAATGAAAACAAGGTTGTAAAAGAATAGACTTGTCTCTTTAATGAAATGCACTGAATAAATAAATTAAAAAGATCCTAGATCACATCTAATTTACCACAACTAAACTCATGATGAGTTGGTACATATATAGTTCTCATAAAGCCGAACAACTTTTATACTAACAGTCATTAGCTCCACTCAACAGGAAGTCGGACATTTTTGATTTTTTTAATAATGCAGTCTCTGAACTTTTAAATTCTCCTCCTAGATGATTCATGAGATTGTCACCACATTTAGACAACATTATGCCAAGACACCAAAGATGCTAAATTGTGAACAGATTTTGATATATCGAATGGTGTTGCCATGGAAAGGCATTCAATTAATGTCGAAAAATGGGAAACAGGAAGTGTCTCATATCTTCTGTGTGCAATGTGTGATTTAGATCTAAATTGAGAAGTAGGTTTAGTCTTGGGGGATTTACAATTTTGGGTCACAGTCATAGCACCACCACCTGGCAGCAGGAAGTAAGGGCAGTGAAAGCAAATGGTGATGGAAGCTATTCTGCCTAATATCTTAGTTTCGTTTCATGGCAGAAAGAGAGTAATTTGGGTTTTGCAATACCTTTAACTTAGCTGAATTAAAGATAGTTCACCCAGAAATTAAAATTCTCATCATTTACTCATGCCACCCTATGTGTATGACTTTCTTTCTTCTGCAGAACACAAATACAGATTTCAAGAATTTTTCAACTCTGTAGATCCTCAAAATGCAAGTGAATGGGTACCAAAAAGCACATAAAGGCAGCATGAAAGTAATCCATAAGACTCTTGTGGTTAAATCTACTATATCTACTGAAGCTATATGATAGGTGTGGGTGACAAACAGATCAATGTTTAAGTAATTTTTTACTATACATTTTCCTTCCTGCAAAGGATGTGGCAATATACACAAAGAATGCAAATTGACAAAAACAAAAGAAGAATGTAAAAGTGGAGATTGATGGCTGTGTCTAGATGACACAACTATAGCCTCGCAAGAGTCTCATTCACTGTTACTAAGGTTAGGTTTAGGGTTAGATTTAGTGGTTGGGTTAAGGTTAGGTTTAGGGGTAGGCATAGTTTATGTAGGACTCTAAATAAAAACAACAAAACATTTAACCACTGGAGTCTTATGGATTACCAATTATGCTGCCTTTATGCGCTATTGGAGCTTAACATTTTTGGTACCCATTCACTTGCTTTGTAAGGACTTACGAAGCTGAGATATTATTCAAAAAATCTTTGTGTTCTGCAGAAGAAAGAAAGGCATGCACATCTTAGATGGCATGAGGGTGAGTAAATGATGAGAGAATTTTCACTTTTGGGTGATCCATTCCTTTAACTTAATACCATATTTATGTTCAATATACATTTTCATGTTTTCATGAAAAATCGTTAGTTGCAGACACCTCGCTCAACAGCATCATTAGTGTGTTACATCAGTTAAAGTGACTAAAAGTGAAGGACAGAGTCTGTGTTCGACAGACAGATAAGATTATTATTTTCAGATTAAAAATGTCTTAACTGCAGTCAGTTTGTTTTGATGCCAGCAGGATATGATACAGGAGTTATTTCAGGTTATGAAAAAGAAAGTGATGCATACCCCAAGTCATCCAGGTCAGATTCGTTGACTGTGTTATCATAGTCACCATCAGACACACTGCTTTGTTTTTCAAACTTGGAGGCCTAAAGAGACAGGAAAGGATACGGCAACATAACATAATGTGACAGTCACTACATTCTAAAAATGGCATGCAGTGAAACTCTCATCATGTCATTCTGTCAATGACAAACATGTCAGAACAAATTCTATCAGTTTTGTTCAAGGAGACATGAAATGGAATGGTCAGAGGCAGGTGTTTAAAGCAATGAAATCCAAAATTTAGCATTAGTTGAATGCTAGATTCTTTAAAGCACTAAACTGCAAGGTGAGCAAAGAGGTTAATTGAGCCTTAATTGAGGATAATTAAGCCTGCTTAGCCTCATTGTTCACAGATTTAGCCTGGCTAAAATACTTGAGATTTTTTGTCCTGGTGGCCCGTCCCTAACTAACTTACCAAGCAAGACTCTCTTGGTCAACTAGCTTTACCAGAAGCTAATTTTTGCTGTTGATCAGAATGGCTATGCTAGTTCACCAGCAAGACCAATACCATGCAGGCAGCATCAACCAGCCTGAAAATTCACACTGACCTGAGCCAATTTTTCTTTCCAGAGTGTTTTTTTGTAAATTACATTTGTGACAGAGAACAAGCAAGTGGTTCACAAAAGATGGCAGCTCATTTTTGCTTTTAAGCACAGACCAGCAGATGTGAAACAAATGTAAACAGAGCTGTGATGTAACTACTGTGTCTTCAGGGGTAAAACTACTTTGTACTGAACCAAATCTAGGCCATGGGTATGATCATTGGCTTCCTTCTTAATGTAGCAAAAAGTAAAGATATTTGACATTCTCATTGGAGATTGACATACTGGGTTTAAGGATCTGAGATAATGGGGTCAAATTATAGCAGCACTCTGAGCTACTGCGATATTACAAAATTCTGGTGATGGAATACTGTAGTAATTTCTTATGATGGCATGGTTAGTTTTGTTGCTTGGACCACTGCCATATGATTTCTGAATAATCGGTTCTGTTGAATCTATTCTGCTCTACACATAACCCCTTGCATGCAGGAGTGTAAAATGCAATGCATTGTTACATGCATCAATCTGATGAAAAACATTAAATGCATTGATTACATAATCTCACATGAATTAAAAATAAGCAATACTTTAACAGCACTAATCTTATTTTAAACACAGATGAGCCAAAACATTATGACCACCTGCACAATATGCTGTTGGTCCTCTGCATGTCGCCAAAACAGCACCTACCCGCCAAGGTATGGATCCTACAAGACCCCCTGAAGGTGTCCTATGGTATCTGGCACCAAGTCATTAGCAGCAGATCCTTCAAGTCCTGTAAATTGAGAGGTGTAGCCACTGTGGATCAGACTTGTAGGTCCAGCACATCCCACAGATGTTCAATCGGACTGAGATCTGGGGAATTTGGCAGCCAGGGCAACAGCTTGACAACACTCTTCAAGTTCCTCAAACCATTCCTGAACAATGTGTGCTGTGTGGCAGGGCACATTTTCCTGCTGAAAGAGGCCACTGCCATCAGAGAATAACATTGCCATGAAGGGTTGTCCTTATCTGCAATGATGTTTAGGTAGGTGAATGGCCGGACCCAGGGTTTCCGAACAGAACATTGCCCAGAGCATCACACTATCTCTAATGGCTTGTTGTCTTCCCACAGTGCATCCTGGTGCCATCACTTCCTCAGGTAAATGGCACACACGTACATGGCCATCCACATAATGAAAAAGAAAACGGGACTCATTGGACCAGGCTACCTTCTTTGACTGCTCCAATGTCCAGTTCTGAATTTGCATGCCCATTGTAGGTGCTTTCGATGGTGGACATGGGTCATCATGGGACCAGTATGCGTCTATGCAGCCCCATACGAAGCAAGGGCCAATGCACTGTGTGTTGAGACACATTCCTCCCGTAACAAATTTTAACATTTTCTGTGACTTGTGCCACAGTAGACCTGTTGTCGGTTAGGACCAGATGGGATTGTTGCCCTCGTGCATTGAGGAGCCTTGGGTGCCCAAAACCCTGTCTTCGGTTTGTGGTTATTCCCTCCTCGGAACACTGTCATTAGGTAAGCACCACTGCTGACCTGGAGCACACCACAAGCCTTGCCATTTCAGAGATGCTCTGACCCAGTCATCTGGCCATGCTGTTTTTTCTCAGAAGAGTTGCAATGCATCTATGCAGTTTTTAAAAGAATCATAATCAAATAATTAGAGACAGTCATACAAAACTGGGCTCTCAAGTGCTAAATAGCCACTCACAAGACTTCAAAACACACAGTCCAAAATTCAAAGCTAAACACAAACATTGCAGAAAGCTGAATATCTGCAAATTACAGACACAAAACTGACTCAACCATGCTAATCAAGCTCATCTACAGACACATTTTTCAATAGTTTTTATCTTTCTACTTTCAGCCCAAAGCAAGTAGCACTGCGAGACATCCCGACAGATCTGTGAATGCAGCAACAGTAGCAGCACTGGCAACCCTTGAGCAGCACAGCTTGGAATTGAAGACAAAGTCCATGAGGTGTTCTGTCAGTGATCATGGTGGTGATTATGAGGTTGATAATGAAGGCAGAAATAAGCATCAGTTGAAAACAGCAGCCCTTGGAGGGTTGGTGGAGGGAACATTCATGCATGGTGACACGAGGAGGGAGGGATGGCAGCAGAGGAAGCAGAGGAGTTTGAGAATGTAGAGGTTTCTGGGTGCTTTCAGCTGCTCCCGCAATGTACGGAAGACTTGAAGGTCTAATTAAACCTTTGTGCTCTCTCATCTCACAAACAGGATGGGGAGGATGGGAAGGGATGATGAAGAGGCCACAAACAAACACTTTGCGATATAAAAAAGGGGAGCAAACCAGACTTAAGACAGAGGATTAAAGAGACAAGAGGATAAATGGTAAAATGAAATGTAATGTGATTAATATACTTGGCCATGATGGGTGGATTAAAGGTGAAGTGTGTAATTTCTGCACTAATAGTGTCAACAAACAGAATTGCAAAAATAATGACTGATTTCAAACAGGTTTCCTGAATACTTTCCACAGTTTTTCATTGGTCAAAAAACTGATAGTCCTGATCCAAATTAATGCTATTGGTTGAGCCTATATGCTGTGCTGGATGCTCAAACATAGTAATGTTTTGATAGCACCACAGAACCACAGTGTTTACAGTTTTCAGAGGGAATAAACTGACAAATGGCTTACTTATGGTTGTTAAAGAGATAGTTCACCCAAAACAATTTTCATCATTTACCCACCTTCATACATCCCAGGTGTATGACTTTCTTCTGCAGAACACAAATTAAGATTTTTAGAAGAATATCTCAACTCTCTGTGTCCATACAATACAAGTGAATGGTGACCAGAACTCCAAAAAGGAGATAAAGTCAGCATAAAAGTAATCCACAAGACTCCAATGGTTTAATCCATGTCTTCTGAAGCAATCCAATTGGTTTCACTGTATATATTGTCATTGCAGTCTCTATAGGCATAATCATGATTTCAATCTCCATTACACTCTTAGCTCTTTACACATGTGCAGAGCACTAGATGGCAATATAGAAGGTCTAATAGAGCTTGAAATCATGATCTCCAAGAAGACCTGTCAAGATGAACAGTGAAAAAAAAAAAAAAAAAAAAAAAAAGTTAAAGAGTTAAATTTTGGTCTTTTCTCACACAAAACCACAATTGAAAGTAAAATACATTGATTAAACCACTGGAGTGTTATGGAGTACTTTTATGCTGACTTTATCTCCTTTTTGGAGCTTTGGTGTTCTGGTGACAATTTACCTACTTGCATTGTGTGGACCTACACAGCTATTAAAAATCTTGAATCCATTTTTGGGTTAACTATTCCTTTAAAATGTGATAAAACAATGTATTTTGAGATCAAAACAATTATATACTTCACCGTTAAATAATAATTTTGGACTAGAGGACCATGTCAAATTTTATGGATTAGCAGTCGGTCAATAGTAGTAATTGTATAGAATCAGGCAGTCAGGTGCAAGGGTTAAAATAATAATGACTAATGAATGTTTGAGAAGTCGTTATTAGATTTTCTGTAATATTTACATGTATGTTGATATAATGAGAAGCATTAATATGGAGTAAAAGGGATGAAAACCATAGGAGTTAAAAAACTTTTTTTAATACAATACTGAACACTCAAAAGGTCATAAAACAATGAAAAATGAAATTGTTACATTGTATAAAAGACTATTTAAAATAAAATACCTGGAATTTTACAAGTGGTTACTAAATTTAATTAGCTAAACTAACTGTGACATGTACAAAGAAGGTTAAAAAGGACCAATAAGTAAACCAAAACACTTGCTTTACTGTTAAATGTGCACTAAATAACTTTATCCATTTTAGACACGTTTTACCACTCTAGAAATTAATACATTTTGTATAATAAAATATGTTGGTAACACTTTCTATTTGTTAACATTATTAATGAATTAGGCATCACAAACTAACAATGAACAAATCTCTTTTTTCAGCATTTATTATCCTTGTTCATTATTTTTTCATGTTATAATGTTTAACTAATGTTAATATATTCTAATTATATTCTAACCTTTATTTTACCAGGTTAATCCTTGAGATTAAACATCTCTTTTCCCAAAATGGCTGCATAAAACAATACACATACAATTTAAAACAAGGAACAATTGAAACAGGCACAGACAGATGTAGTAAGTCTAACTATACATGAACACACTGATCAAAGTAAATGTCAAATGTAGGGATACACCGATCCAATACCTGGATTGGTATCGGCTCTGATACTGAAGCTTTTAGATGGATATGGATTAACATTAACCAAGATGTATAAATTCTGTAAAAGTATTGCTCAATGTATGTCCATGTTAATAAATACAACTTTCTTATGAAGTGTTATAACCCAGAATGTTTCTATTCTTCAAAAGGCTGGTTAGCCCCTCACAAGGACCCAATGTTGAGATCACACGACCAACTTAACACTTCTCAATTTATCTTGATAAGCCCCCTATATGGACACTGATAAGTAACCAAAAAATTAAGTGCACCTTTAACTTCTAATTTGAAATTAAATAGAAACTAACACTGTAATTGGAATAAAAATTACATTAAAGTGTATGTTCAAGTGCACATGAAGTAATGAAAATATGACTGTGTGACTTTGGCATTGAGTTGGCTAGTAAGACGATGCATGAAATTAAAACAAGAAACATAAATGTGACGAAATAGCTCCTGCGTGGACCAACAGGTTACAAGTGAGGTAATAATACATTGAGTATCTCTAGGGTAATCTGAAAAGGGTTCCATAATACTGTGTGAACTCAGCAATTTTGAAACTTTGAAAACGACAACGAACCATCAATATACTAGCATGCAGCAATACTGGAATAGAGCTAGACAGAGAAGGTGTAAAAGGAGGAGAGAGGGCAAGAGGCAGGTCTTTACTTACATGGGTTGGGAAGGGTTGCAAGGTGGGGAAGGTCTCCTCAGGGTAAGGGGTCTCTCCCTTGGGGAGAAAGGGCTTCAGACCAGAGCCGGTTTCATACATAGACATGGGGCGGCTCGCCCGAGCAGACAGGTGGTGTTTCAGGGCAGAGGAAGAGGAGAAGGAAGAGGAGGAGGAATTGGGGTGGTCAGGGGCCTGATAGGGCTGTTGAGCTGAGACCTGCCGCCTGAGAGAGCTGTTCTCGCTTTGCAGAGACTTCAGCTGAGGGGAGAGACGTGTCAGCGAGAGAGATGAAGAGAAAAGCAGAAACTGTAGCAAAGCTGAGCTTACAGAGAAACCGTCAATCAATATATAATTGAAACAATGTCGCCTCCCTACAGGCCTGTTGAATATTCACAGTAGACCAGATTCCTTGACTCTTAACTATATTGTGCACTGCAGAGGGTGAAATGTTTGTCTTTGGTGAACATTGTTCAAAATGCTGGATTTGCAGAAGCATCTGTTGGCAAATTGACAAGTCTTGAACAATCCTTGCTCTTGAAGGACTACACTGTTTCTGGAGGCTCCTTATACAGTATACAGTACTATGACACAATTGCCTCACCTGTTTAACATCGGTTTCACATTGCATTGTTATTTCAACTCATCAGATTGTTATTAGTCTTAAATTGCCCTTGTCTCAGCTTTTTTGGAGTGTGTTGCAATCATATGATTTGAAATTTCTGTACATAATAAACAAATGAAAATCACAAGGTAAAACGTCAAATAATGTTTAGTTTTAGTGATTTCAATATAGAAAAAGGTGAATATAATTTACAAATAACTCCTTTTTTGGAATTGGAGTTGTATATATATTGAAAGGTTAACATTATCTAAAATATCAGAGGGTACTTTAAATAATTTAAGTTCAGCTGACAAAAAAAGGTTAGGGAGGTTAGGTTAGTCCTGGTTTGGAGTTGCCAAAGACATCTAAACTTCTTAATAGCAAAGAGTCTAGGCTAGCATGCGCAGGCACTTACAAATACAACATCAGGTTTAAAGGAATGTTACAGGTTCAATACAAGTTAAGCTCAATCGATAGCATTTGTGACTGTTGATTAATAAAACTAAATTTTTAATAATAATAAAACTACATTTCAACACCCCTTGTTTATTTAAAAAAAAAAGGCAAACATTTTTAGTTATAGTGTGGCAGTTACAATAGAAGTGAATGGGGCCAGTCCACATTGCATATAACTTTACATAGATAATGTTAGTAAGCGATTTTAATCACATTAAAATCATGTTAACATGTATAATGTTTAAGTCTTGTGGCTATACTTTTGAAATAAGTATGTATTTTAATGTTTACGGACAGGCCCCATTCACTTCTAATGCAAGTGCCTTAAGCTAACTGTAACCACGATCTTTGCTATTTTTAAATAAACGAATGACACATTTTTTTGTGGTAATCAACATTATGTCACAAATAATGTCGCCTGAGCTTAACTTGTATTAAAACCAAAAACATTCCTTTAAATGAGAAAGAGAAAAGCAGAGATGCTTAAACACTAAAGGCTGAGAGAATGATGTTCTGCTGTTTAGAGAGGCCGAAAAGCTTTAGACCCAGAAGGGAAAGGCTGATGATGACATGATTTTGGGCATCTCGATTTTAAACCAGCCAGATGTTCAACTAATGCAAAGTCACACAGCTTTATCACAGAAAAAGTCACCATGATCTAATTTGTTTTGTAATACCCAACGTGTACAACAATATCTGGAAATTACAGCACATAATGCACAATCTTTGGATATTTTGTACAGGCCATGCATGAAATCTAATACCACTTTCAGTTTCACACATTTTAAAAACTCAAAACTTTAGAAACACAGATTAATTCTATCAATATGTAATTTTGTTCCAAGAACTGAAAGTGATTTCAGTCATAAAACAGTCCAAAACCATCCATAACCTCCTTTAATATTTCTCTGTATACTAGCATCTCTTATAACAGGTTGAGAAATCGTACAGGAAATAGGCTTAAACTGTAACTTCCTTAAAAGCTTGGCTGTTGCCTGTAGGTTGTGCTCACATTTTAGCACTGAGCAAATATCAGACAAAACAAAAAAAAAAAAAAAAAAAAAAACTAGTTTTATATCAATGTATAATGTATCTCTAAACAGTTGGACTGATTTGTGTCTAATCTAATGCTCATACATACAGCTGCAGCCACTGAATCAGGTTTACAGTTAAGGTAGGTTAGCATGCCAACTAATTATTTGCAAATAAATGCCAAAAAGTCAGAATGCTTCGGTCTCATTGTCATTCCATAATGTTAGCATAATTTCCAAAGGTATCTTGGTCAGGGTCATGCTGGTTATTTGAACAATAAAGCACAGTTATTAAAGTATTACTTTCACATGAACATTCCGAAGGATTTTAGGAATCAAAACTCAATCTGAAGTGATTTTAGATGGCATTTAAATGGCACCCAAAAAATTTCTCCCTCACGAGAGAGGTGGTGTAGATGTGGGGTTTAAACAGTCTTGTTTTGCTGAGGTACTAAGAGAAGAAATGCTTCTCAGACCAGGATGTTCAGCCCTCACTGCTGGATCTCTGGTACCTTTTTCTGCATCAGTCTAAGCTCCTCACTCAGGTTACTGTTTGCCTTCATCAGTTCCTGTATTTTGGCCTCAGAGGCTGAAAGTGCATTTTTCACCTCCAGAAACTCCTGTACAGAAACTGGTCCATCAGACAGGTCAGAGTCCAAACTCTGAGGAGAGATGCAGAGGTTGGAAAACATGACGATCAAGGGCATGTACACAAATTCGTTTGTTGAGTTGATATGTGACAGTAAAGGAAAGACTTCAAAATGTATATGGTAAGGGGTAGTGGTCTGCATGGGCCTTGAAATGAAATCCGAACCCAACCTGTACACAAGACTGTGTGACCCTACCTTACCTGTCCCAACTGGTACCATCAAATTTTAAGCCTGACCCGTACCGTCAGATTTTAGCCCAATTCAGACCCAAAATCGCTCACTCTATTTATAACTTCTCCAAGCAAGCATTGTTCCAATAAGCTGTATTTTATGTAAGCATCATAGGCAAAATTTGTAACAGTATTGTAGTAAACATACACAGTTTTTACAACGCACGGCAGCCCCTCAGCACACCAGAGCAGAAGAACAAAAAAAACACTGTCTTACTGTTTATCAAGCAGCAAAAATGTACTTGGTTCAGAACTTTGAATCTTTGTGACACCTGTGCTAAAAACAAGCTAAACGCAGTGCAACAAATGAAACAGAATGCAGGTGCCTTGTTTTAAAAATATTAAGTTCTTTTTAACTCTACAAAATGTTTTAAAAAATGCAGTTCTCCTGCACAAGATGCTGAACAATCAGCAAAGCACCGTCCAATTGTTGAAGACGTCCATCTAGCATGTGTTGACAAAGAAAAACAATGGGAAAACAGCTCAGACATGCACACAAAACACGTTTGGCGTGAATGGTCCCCATCTCGTCTGTTTGCACGTCTTTGAGTGCAGTGCGTGTGTGAAACAAGTTAGGTAGGTGTATTTATTTTATTATTAAATTACAAACCCCAACCCAGTCCATTTATCGGTTCCCATTTCAGAGCTCTAGTAAGGGAACCTTATTTTGAAAACTGGCTCTATTTTTTAAAACAATAAATTATTTTCATGACTTTCAGTTCCAGAACACAGTTCTAAAATGCTCTAAAATGTTTCCTGCAAAATAGTTGTTTCCAAAATAACTATTTCTTAATATTACTTCCACAACAATACTAAAATAATTGTTAATGGAATCATTAAGTAACCAGAATGATCCAGAATTCTTAATTTGTATTAGTCCTTTCCCTATTCATGTATAGTGCATCTGGAAAGTATTCACAGCGCTTCACTTTTTCCACAATTTATGTTATGTTACAGCCTTATCCCAAAATTTATTAAATTCATTATTTTCCTCAAATTCTACAAACAATACCCCATAAAGACAACTTGAAATAAATTTGTTCGAAATCAAATTTATAAAAAAAAATAAATAAATAAAAAAAAAATCAACAAAAACAAATAAAATAAAAAATAAAATAAAAAAAATCACGTTCATAAATATTCACAGCCTTTGCTCAGTACTTTGTTGAAGCACCTTTGGCACCAATTACAGCCTCAAGTCTTTTTGTGTATGATGCTACAAGCTTGGCACACCTATTTTTGGGTAGTTTCTCCCATTCTTCTTTGCAGGACCTCTCAAGCTCCATCAGGTTGGATGGGGAGTGTCGGTGCACAGCCATTTTCAGATCTCTCCAGAGATGTTCAATCGGGTTCAAGTCTGGGCTCTGGCTGGGCCACTCAAGGACATTCACAGAGTTGTCCTGTAGCCACTCCTTTGTTATCTTGGCTATGTGCCTGGGGTCATTGTCCTGTTGGAAGATGAACCTTCACCCCAGGCTGAGGTCCGGAGCGCTCGAGCAGGTTTTCATCAAGGATGTCTCTATACATTGCTGCATTCATCTTTCCCCTCGATCCTGACTAGTCTCCCAGTTCCTGCCACTGAAAAACATTCCCACAGCATGATGCTGCCACCACCATGCTTCACTGTAGGGATGGTATTGGCCAGGTGATGAGGTTTCCTCCAGACATGACGCTTGCCATTCAGGCCAAAGAGATCAATCTTTGTTTCATCAGACCAGAGAATTTTGTTTCTCATGGTCTGAGAGTCCTTCGGGTGCCTTTTAGCAAACTCCAGGAGGGCTGTCATGTGCCTTTTACTGAGGACTGGCTTCCATCTGGCCACTCTACCATACAGGCCTGATTGGTGGAGTGCTGTGCTTCTTCTGGAAGGTTCTCCTCTCTCCACTGAGAAATGCTTGAGCTCTGTCAGAGTGACCATCGGGTCCTTGTTCACCTCCCTGACTAAGGCCCTTCTTCCCCGATCGCTCCGTTTGCCTGGGCGGCCAGCTTTAGGAAGAGTCCAGGTGGATCCAAACTTCTTCCATTTACAGATGATGGAGGCCACTGTGCTCATTGGGACTTCAACGCTGCAGAAATGTATCTGTACCCTTCCCAGATCTGTGCCTCGATACAATCCTGTCTCGGAGGTCTAGAGACAATTACTTGGACTTCATGGCTTGGTTTGTGCTCTGACATGCACTGTTAACTGTGGGATCTTATATACAGGTGTGTGCCTTTCCAAATCATGTCCAATCAAATGAATTTACCACAGGTGGACTCCAAGTTGTAGAAACATCTCAAGGATGATCAGTGGAAACAGGATGCACCTGAGCTCAATTTTGAGTGTCATGGCAAAGGCTGTGAATACTTATGTACATGTGATTTTTTTTTTTTTTTTTTTTTTTTTTTAATAAATTTGCAAAGATTTCAAGCAAACTTTTCACTTTGCCATTATGGGGTATTGTTTGTAGAATTTTGAGGAAAATAATGAATTATTTTGGAATAAGGCTGTGACATAACAAAATGTGGAAAAAGTGAAGCTGTGAATACTTTCCGGATGCACTGTATGTGCTGAGGAGTCTCAACCTTACCTTAGTTCGGTCTACTTTGCCAATTCGCAAATCTGTGTCTGTGTCCTCATCGGATGCCACACTGTCATAGTCTGGCTGGTCGATTTCTTGGCTTTCACTACCATGACGACTACTCATACTTTTAAAGAATACGTCAACATTGTCTAGGAGGAAGAAAAAGTAACAATTTTGAATAATCTACAACTTAGGAAGAGCTCTGTGAGTCATCAGGGGCTAATGTCTTATGTGCAGAAATGCTCATTTGTACCCTTAGGACTTGACAATGAACTGCCCTGCTGACGTCGCTTAGCATCACTTAGTATGTCAATCACAAGAGTGGCAAACTCATGAGCATTGAATCTTGCAAGCTTTTGTCTTCCCTGGAAAAAAAAAATTGTATGATCATTTCATTGTTATCTGAATAAATATAATAATATCGTAGTGGCTTGGGTTGTCTAAACTTTTGCACGTTGAAATTTTTATGCCATTTCCTTTAAATTATTTTGTGGCATCTCAGTTGGTATGCTCATATGGCACATTTCTGAATGTTGCACATTCAAATGTAAACACTGCATAAAAAGTGCTAAAAAAAATGCACTCTCTATCTTTATTTCCTGTTAATATGAATTTACTGACAAAGATAACTCATTTCTGTTAAGTACTTACCTGGTTTCGTGTTGATGAGTACTCTGGGTTCACAGGAAGGAAAGGCACAAATGTTGTCTCTGTTACCAAGGTGCTGTGGTTCTGAGTAACCAGCCAAACTACACCAGACACGAGAGAAAATTATCAAGATCTATGACGCAGAGTTACACTTCACACACTTTGCATTCAGTTATACAGGATTTTATGAATATATTGCTTCCATTGTTCATACTCATACTGAATATTAGCCCATTTCACCTGATCTACAAATCTCACCTGCATCCGTCTCTCTTCTATCAACTTCATCGTACACATCCATTGCCAGTTCTTCAAACAAATGATCACTGAGCTGCAAGGATATTTGATAGTGCTACATAAGTAATTTTAAATGTTGTAAAACTGCATTAAAAGCATATCAGGAGAATTCAACTATCCAAGTTAAAGAGCTAATAAAGATTTTCTCATTTTTATTAGTCACTGGCATATGATAGTTGTTGGGTGGTCATCGGCCTATGGTTTCCTCTGCTCTTAGTCCACCTCTGTTGTTTAGTGTAATGCTGTATGTAAAATATTATTTTTTTTTAAACAAAATCAGACTCACAGACTGTAGTTTTCTTTTGGCAGCTTTCACAAACTCTGATAACTCCAGACTGCTGTATAAATAGAATAAAATTGTAAAAAAAAAAAAAAAAAAACTTTAGATAGAATTTTTTAATTTATCAAAATGAACTTAATACACATGATGGGTGAAACATATATACAAACACACACACACACACACACACAAATATATATACATATACACACACATACACCGATCAGCCACATACAGTATATATACACAGAACAGCCACAATATTAAAACCACCTGCCTAATACTATGTATGTACCCCTCGTGCAGCAAAAACAGTGCCAACTCACATCTCAGAATAGCATTCTGAGATGCTATTGTTCTCACACAATTGTACAGAGTGGTTATCTGAGTTACAGTAGACTTTGTCATTTCAAACCAGTCTGGCCACTCTCTGTTGACCTCTCTCATCAACAAGTCGTTTCTGAGCAGTGGTGCGTGCCAAAGACAGATGTGGAAACAAAGACGTGAGTATGGAGTGGTGGTGGTGTAGTGGTCTAAGCACATAACTGGTAATCTGGTAATCAGAAGGACGCTGGTTTGAGCCCCACAGCCACCACCATTGTGTCCTTGAGCAAGGCACTTAACTCCAGGTTGCTGCAGGGGGATTGTCCCTGTAATAATTGCACTGTAAGTCGCTTTGGATAAAAGCGTCGTTAAGAGCATACACTAAAGTCAAGTGCACAAAAATGATTGTTTGCAGACCAGCTATATCAAACACATGACAATTTGTGCCCAAAATGAAACTCACATACCCACAAACATAGCAACGGGAGAGTTATATGTTCGTCTTTCACGAACATGAAAGACGAGCTCACACCGATAATTGCACTGATTTGCACATAACGGGGGAAAACATAGAAGAAAATAATGACAAGGCAGCGGTTCGGGAGATGTTGGTGTTGGTTTAATTATTTTTGTCTTCCCTCCCCCTCTCCCTTTCTCTACACTTGCGCGCTCTCCATTTCATTGGCTTTTGTCATTGCTGGTCACTCAAAGGTTTTATCTTCTACTTGCAGAGCAAACAGATAGAACAGTGCATACGGGATGCTTGATACATTTCTGAAGCAACAACTGCGCTATACAGCTTTACCATCACCTGTGCAGGTGGCGAGAGGAGAAGCTGTCAGCTGCACTCTCAAAGAAGCAGATATATCTCTCATCCTGGATGAGCATCTTCCAGTTGTGCTTAAAAATGAAAATGAATAGCATGGCATGGATTAATTTTAAATAATAATTAAATAATATTAAATGATTCACAATAATACAACTGATTATATTATTATTTTTGTTTAAGTTATAGTATTCAGTGTGTTTTGATGGAGAACCAATATTGTTTTGGGGCTTTTAATAGACTTTTTTTATAAGGTGCTATAGAAAGAAACTGAAAATCTGAGATATTCTTTTAAACTTTAGAACCATTTATTTAATCTTAAGGATGTTCAATGTTTTGTTCACAGCTCAAACTGAATGTAAAAGGCCAGTTTATGTAATGTTAACAGCTGTTAAATAAAAAGCTGAAAGGGAACAAATAGTAAAAAATTAAATGTGAAGAAACTGAAAAAAGAAAGATACTGAAGGACAAGATGCATCAAGAATCGTTTTATTTTTATTTACATAATCGAATCGAATAATGAGGCCAGTGAATATTCACACCTCTAGGCGTTTCCATCCACTGAACTGCCGCTCACTGGATGTTTTTTGTTTCTGGAGTAAATTCTAGAAACTGTTGTGCATGAAAATCCCAGGAGATCAGCAGTTACAGAAATACTCAAACCAGCCTGTGACGAGGAGGAGGGTGAAGCCGGGCCGTGACCACGCACACCCGGCCCCCAATTGGGCTAATAGGCCGAGGACAAGGATAAGTGCAGCGGAATGCGGCAGTTCAGGGGAGAGAGAGCGCCACAAGCAGCTGCCATGTGTGCGTTTATGTGTGCGGAGGAGTTGCTTCCGGCCACCTGGTTACGGAGAAACAGCTGCTGTCTGCGAGGTGAGGAGGGGCTCACTGCCGGGCAGTTGTTATCTAAGTCTACGGTAACTCAGAAAAACACTCTGTACAATTGTGATGAGAAGGCTATCAACTCAGATGCGGGTTGGCGCTGTTTTGGTGGAAAAAGGGGGACCTACACAATATTAGCCAGGTGGCTTTAATGTTGTGGCTGATCTCTGGGTGTGTGTGTGTATGTATATATATATATATATATATATATTTGAAAAGTATACATTGCCATTCACATTAGCAAGTACTTACACATTTCTTTTTCATCAAAGACAGCAAAAAAGGGAATAACAAGATATTAACTTTGGATTACATTTACTTTAATGGGATAGTTCAACCAAAAAAGAAAAATCAGTCATCATTTACTCACAATCATATTCCAAACCTGTATGACACAAAACAGATATGTAAGGCAGTGGGCTCTATTTTTGTGACCACAAGCTAGGTCTTATCCAATTTTCATGAGAATGCAATTTTCATGCCAGCGCAAAGCGCAAATGGGCATGGGTGGGATTGCTTGCATTATCTGTGGGTGTATGCGTGCAAACTGTGTCTACTGACTTTGCACATATGACATATTGCATAGGGGTCAGTATGTTAGTCTCAGTCACCATTCACTTTCAAAAAAGAATGCAATGAACGTGAATGATGAATCTACTTTTATAGTCCACAGAAGAAAGTCAGTCCTACAGGTTTGGAACAACGTCAGGATGAGTAAATTTCTTTTTTGGGTGGATTATCTCATTTAAAAACTTGGTCAGATCACTATCCTGACTGTGCAGAGGAGTATTCTGGGATGCGATCTGTAGATTCCAATTCAGCAAGTTCCACAACATGACCGAACACATCCCAGAATGTTCCTTTGCTGAAGAAACATCTTTAAGGATGAAAGCACAAGTAACATAAACAGGAAAACTCCCCCAAAAAAATTATACCTGTCTGACATCTGTGGTATAATGAAATGTTGACCATTCTTGTGATCTAAAAAACAGATTGTATTGACAGTATTAACATACTGGCATTGTATACATTTACTATTGACAATTTACTGATAAAAATGTGCACCATTAAAGCAAACCACAAACGGTCAAGCTCACTCATCATTGAGGGCTTTTATCGAGCCTTCTGGCGCATTAAAGACCATGAGCCAATCACCCAATCTGACCAAAGTAAGAGCAGCTGTAAACCCATTTCCTCAGTGAAACATCAGTACTCATTATGATAAAACAACATCAGCTGCTGACTTACCAGGCTTCCGCCCACAGAGGTAGAAGGCCAGTCTATCTGTAAGCTCATACTGTACCTCCACCAGTCTATCTGCCAGGTCCTGATGGCCAGCCTGCCTGTTTACAAACAATGGGACCATGTTAAGTACTCTTTTGTAAATTTGCTGCAATGGACAAAAAATGAAGACAATTAATTAAGGCAGATTTCATTGCAGACATTGCCCAGTGGCTTGTGTCCTTCAACATGGTAGCTATTGATTACCTTGCATAGTCAATGGGAGTTTTGCCATTGGAGTCTGGGGCCCCAGGGTCTGCCCCATAAACACAGAGAAGCTCAGCCTGGCAAACCTGCCCTGCTTTAGCTGCTATGTGCAGCGGTGTGTTCCCTTTCTCCTGTTTAAACCAGTGCAGAACCGTTCAAAAGAAGTGTTTTAGTTTCGAAACATTTCTGAATTGAATGAGTGCAAAAAATAGACATGATGAATTAAGGCAAGATCAGAAGTATTACCGGGTGGAAGAAGTTGGCTTGAGCTCCAAGAGACAGTAACCGCAAACAAGTCTCAAGATTGCCTGTTCTAACACTGGAGTGAAGTTGCTATTGAATCAAAGAAAATGTCCATTAATAGAAACAATTCCACAAGCCGACAGCAGATTTGGCGGGCCTTAAATTGACCCTTAGCCAAGCACCGCCCTCTACTTACTGTTGCTAAGTCTGGTATTTGCATTCATTTGGGAATGAGGGCCAACACGGTTTAATCAAGGGCATGTAAATTTCAAGATTTAGGACATATCCACACTAATCTGCTTTCCTTTGCAAACTCTGTTTTCAGTTTCCTCACGTCAACGTTTTGCAAAGCATATGGTAATTAAGAGCATTTTTGAAACACTCCTTTCATCTGTGAATGAAAACCCAGATCCAGTGTGAATGAGAAGAGCAAACTTAGCCAAATCAATTCATTATGAAACGAGTGTTATGAAAATGTGGACGTGGCCTAACTTTATTAAATGTGAAAATGGAACAAAATATACAGTGTATATCCTCTTGGGGTAGTTTGTGTCACTAGCTGGAATTCCATTCAACTATTTTTGTGCATTTAAAAATTGTGCATAAATCCTAAATGGGAAACAATCATTGATATGAGAATAAATTCACAAAATTCACTTAAAGTGTTATGCTCTAAGAGGAGGTGGGTTTTCTAGAGTTTTGCATTAATTAAAATGTGCATTAATGTGTTGGAAACAGTTTATTCACAAAATCATTACCACTATGTGTTTAGAGTATTTGTGAATGGGTTATGAGTGTGTGATAGCTTGATGTGACTGGCAGAATCTGCCAGAACAGTTTTGAGTGTGGGCACCAGGCTGGTGGTGTGTGGGCATTTCAGCCCTCATTTGATCAGATATTACACTTATCTTGCAGCATCTCCTGGCACCTCTCCCCAAAGCAAGGAGGTCATTCAGCTGCTCCATCAAGACAAGAATGGTAGTGGATAAAAATATGCAACAACCCATATTTAATTTCTTTAGTCGAATTGAAATGCACTTAAAACAAATGCTAAACATATTGATGGAAACCCAGCAACTATTACAAGTGCCCCAACAGCAACAACATATTTTTTGGATAATTTCTGTAAAATCGTATTTGATATTAATGAGCCGTTTACATAAACACACCAATTCGCTGATAGCTCCCAAAAAGCATCTTATTTAAAAAAATCTGACAATCCAAGTAAATCGCGTTTACATGGGATTTGAAATTATTAGTCAAAATAATTGACATCAAACTGTGAAGAGTCATGCACATAACACTTGTGCACATTAGATAAGCCAGTAGGAATGCCGGTAAAGGTTTACATGCAACATAAAACCAAGGTAATGGGCAAAAATCTACCTGTGTAGATCAGTTTATTCTTATGTCGATTATAACCTTTCACCCATAAAGTCACTTAATGTGTTTACATGACCACAAATGTTGTAGGCTTATTAAACATTAAGCTGTGATAATGATTTATGAATCAAATATTTGATAGACAAAGACCAATTATTAGATGGGAAATGAGAAGAATGAAACTCTTTTCTTACCTTGCTTAGATCTGTGGATGCTGAACTGTCATCATCTCGACAGGGTAATCGATGGACGAAAGCCAGCATTTGATACTTTGCTTTTATGAAATCTGCCTTATTGGGGCTTTTGGGTAGAAGAAACAATGTAAATTGTATTTATACATGTAATGGAGCCAATCTATGACTCAAAGTTGGGAGAGCTGAAAGATATCTTGGTTTCCTCGAAATAAATTTATCTTGTCATGAAGATGTTTAACAATAAACTTACTGGACTTTATCCTGAGGGTTTGCTTTGCGCTTGCCGCTCATTATGGATGAGGGGTCCAACAGAGTGTGCTCCCAGATTGCATTAGCACCATTATTGTACAATGTCTGAACCATCTGTGGATGAGAAAGAAAAGGGTCATACATCACAAGACAAAAATTCATGATGACAACAAGCTCCTTAAATGTCTCTTAGTCACTCTCTGTACTCTCTCTCAAGGCCCTGAGGTTAGACCTCACTCAAATAAAACTCTTTGTTTACAATCATTTAAAACACTCCAATGACAGATTAATCTATAAACAGTCATTTTCTTTTCCTTTGGAATAATGTGCGTCAATTTGGGATGCACCAAAATGAAAATGTTTAGCCAATACGATACAGATTTTAACAAAAACTATTGGCCAATACCGATATTTTGCCACTTTCCTTATTTTGTTATCAGATCACTGTTTTGCATAGAAATGGTTTTAAAAATGCACAATCAGGTACAAAAGCTTTTTATTTGTTCTAAAAATAAATAGTGAATAATGGAATGGATTGGATCTGTTAAACAAATGACAGGCCAGAATTTTTAAAGAGAGCACCAATAAAAGATAAACAGAAGAGAAATATATTTGAAAAAATAACTAATATCAAAGTATGATGGTTTTTGTGAAAAAATATTATTTTATACTCCATCATCCATCCATATTTAACCGCTTATCTGAAGTCGGGTGGCGGGGCAGCAGCTCCAGCAGGGGGCCCCAAACTTCCCTATCCCGAGCCACATTAACCAGCTCTGACTGAGGGACCTCAAGGCGTTCCCAGGCCAGTGTGGAGATGTAATCTCTCCACCTAGTCCTGGGTCTTCCCCGAGGCCTCCTCCCAGCCGGACATGCCTGAAACTCCTCCCTAGGGAGGTGCTCAGGGGGCATCTTTACCAGATGCCCAAACCACTTCAACTGACTCCTTTCGATGCAAAGGAGCAGCGGCTCTACTCCGAGCTCCTCACGGATGACTGAGCTCCTCAACTTATCTCTAAGTGAGAAGCCCGCCACCCTTCTGATGAAGCACATTTCGGCCGCTTGTACTCGCGACCTAGTTCTTTCGGTCATGACCCAATCTTCATGACCATAGGTGAGGGAATGAACAAAAATTGACCGGTAGATTGAGAGCTTTGTCTTCCGGCTCAGCTCTCTTTTCGTGACAACGGTGCGATAGAGCGAGTGCAATACTGCCCCCCGCTGCCCCGATACTCCGCCCAACCTCCCGCTCCATTGTCCCCTCACTCGTGAACAAGACCCAGAGGAACTTGAACTCCTTCACTTGGGGCAATACCTCCTTCCCTACCCGGAGTACGCACTCCATCGGTTTCCTGCTGAGAACCATGGCCTCAGATTTAGAGGTGCTAATCCTCATCACAGCCGCTTCACACTCGACTGCCAAGCGATCCAGTGAGAGCTATTTTATAATTCTAAAAAAATGTTGAACTGTTTTTGCAGTTCGTACTGTGTTTGTACTGTATAAAATAGAACGTCACAAGTTCATATGCATCTGTTGGGCAATTTCATGGAAATGTCAACCACATTATGGAAAAATAAGAAGTTACCAAAGGAACAAAATGCCATTTTAAGTTCTATTGTAGTATAATGGATAATGCCATATACACCACTAGAGAGCACTGCTTGCTTACACAATGCTGACTGAACCACGGCCTGAATTGCTAAATGCAGTCTATTTTCAAGCTTTAGTAATCGATTTCAATCTTAACTCAATCAGTTGTGTAGCCTTAATGGATACCCATTACGGGCGGCTGTGGCCATATACACCATCTTATCTTTTATATCAAGTGGTACAGCCTGCTAATCGCGGGGTTGGCGGTTCGATTCCCGGCCCACACGACTCCACATGCCGAAGTGTCCTTGGGAAAGACACTGAACCCCAAGTTGCTCCCAATGGCAGGCTAGCGCCTTGCATGGCAGCTCTGCCGCCATTGGTGTATGAGTGTGTGTGTGTGTGTGAAAGGGTGATTGGGACACAGTATAAAGGGCTTTGGTAACCTAAAGGTTAACATAAAGGTTAAAAAAAGTGCTATATAAGTGCAGACTATTTACCATACCATACCAACGTATAAGAAGTCAAAGTTAGCTGGTTTCAAAGCGTTTTGGATGGTTTTACCTCATCATGTATGGGTAGCCGCTTTCACAACTGTCACATCTGTAACAATTGTTTTTGCAAAGTGTGATAATTATAAATAAACCATTGTTTTGTCATATCAGCGTTTGCTTAAAAATTATTTGCAGATGTTTTTAATTTGGTAAAAAATTGGCCGATAAATATTAGCGGCAAAACATTGTTGCATCCCTAGCGCCAATGAATCATGCACCATCAGAGGCCAGGAATGTGCATTGAAAAGTAAATTGGATACATTTTGACTTTTAAGACAAGACTAACAAAGGGAAGACTAAATTTGTAGGGAAGAATAAATTTGTTTGAGTGGCCTCACCTGTAGTTGGGTGGGGGGCCAGGGTGTGTGTGACAAATGGCGCACTTGTGAGTTGTGGCGGCCCAGACTGCGGTGAACGCCACAGCAACCGTCACATATCAGAACTCCTCTGTTCACAGATGCCCAGCGAGGATCTACAGGAAATCAACAGATTTACAGGAAGTAAACAAACAGCATGTCTCAGCAGCGAGTTGTGCATTGATCAATACACAATAACATTAATGGAGCTTTATGGCTGATATAGGAAAATACTAAAATAATAATAGTTTAAAAGGCTGATGCAATGAAGCTGCTTCTTACAAGAATGCACTATAGAAAATAAACTACATTCGGCCAGTAAACTTGGGCTCTGTTACTCTGTAGGAAACAACTGTTCAGAAATTCAGCAATGAAACAGTGTAAAATTAAATTGGAACTGGCTCCCAAAAACATGTTACATTTCATTAAATAGCCTTTCTACACCAGTTCAGCCAGTTCAAACACACTGTAATAATGAGCTTACATGGTATAAATCACTCCATAATCTGATAAAGCAACAACAGTAGCATAGATACTAATTGAATGTGCTATTTTAATCATTACAATTGAGATTTATGTGATGTTATCTATGACGACAACAAAATGTGGGGCTCACTTCTTCCTTATAAGGAAGTATGGCTGTAAATGTGCTAACTTCCTCTTACATACATATGCATGCTTCAAACCACAACAAATGTTGCAGCAGTTCCACAGCTGCTGAGCTTTATTTCCAGAGTGCAAGCAGATGGCCTTATCATAGATTATTCAAGAGGGTCCTCTACTTCTGTGGTTCTCAAATGGTTTTGCATCAGCACACAAATATTACATTGGACATCAACTGGCAACCCAACAAAACTGTTCATCGTACAAAACAGGGTCAGAAATGACATTTTTCATTAGGGGCAATAGCCTATATGCCTCCTGGAATTGATTTCCAGGGGAATTTTATTTTCCTTTGTGAGGGCAATTGTTTTCTAATGTTATAAAATCCTTTATAAAATTAACTAGCTTATATTTGTATGGCTGGGTTTTGACACTGATGCCCAATTTGATTCAATTAGACTCCAATTTTGACTCTATTCAATATCGATTAATTGGGGAATATTTAATTTACAATGTCAACAGGCATGTTTCAATTATTACATATTGTCTTATCTCTGCATTGCATAATGTGCATTGTGACTGAAACACATTCACATCACTTTTTTTTACTATTTATGCTATGTTAACATAACCTTCAAAACTAATATAATGCAATGACACAGATGAGGAGATGACAGCATTTCTCCATATTTGGAATAAGGAGCTTAAGGCACTTTTCCACTGCACGTTACGGTTTGACTCACCTCAACTCTACTCGCTTGACTTTTCTGAGCTTGCATTTCCACTGCAGTTTAGAGCTGCATCAACGTGGGTGGAATTATAGGCTGATTGTCATAGTTGCACCGCCTCTACTACCGTGACATCATCTTAAACACGACACAAACTAAAACAATAACACAACTGCTATCTGTTAACTATTAGCTCATTGTGCTGCATATAGCAGTTGTTGCATGTTTTTTTACACAAGTGTAACAGTTAAATTGGCCTGGTTATTTTAGAAGCAAGCTTTCAGTAGCTGGTCAACTAAATAAAGTGAAGCTTTCAAGCAGAGTATAGAGTTAACGTAACAAAACGTGCCATCCTCCATTGTGGCTGCGTCCAGGGCACTCTCCCTCCCATCGCTCGCCGGTTTAGGTAGCAACCATTTGGTCGAACCAATTCCACTTTTCCTTGATGTTTCTGTAATCACGTTTAAGTTTTTTTTTACTTCTCCCTACACTGTTGATAGGTCCGGTGGTAACTGTGTGCAGCCAAAAGCTGAGACACTTCCTGAGAGACTTTATCGTTTCGCTCATCACTTATGAGTGGACCCTCTGCACCTCGTTTATTGACCATGGCATGGTTTTGCGCACAGCCATTTCTTTTTTCACAATTCGAAAGTCACATGAACAAATGATACTGCTATCGCTGTTACTAACTTTAAAACTAGCGGATTGATGTCGTGTGTCAGAAGTCCAGTGACGCTGGTAGTGACGATTCTCCATGACCAATTAGTGATCTGCAGGATTTTGACGTCACATTTAGTATCGGCTCGGCTTGTTTGGAACCTCGACCGAGATGGTACTAAAAAAAGTATCAGGTACCAGGCACTATCCACAGTGGAAAACCCCAAAAAAGTGAGCAGAGTTGAGTCGAGTCGAGTCGAGTTGTACCATGCAGTGGAAAAGCCCCTTTATTAAACAAAACTGTTATCAAGTCCTTTATGCCAATTGAATAAAACAACGTTGCGGGGTAATTTTTTGCCCATTTATTTTGGTGCCATTTTTGTCAGTTTCTGAGGAATATTTGCCCCAAGCCCTTGTTCATTGCCAAACATCTTGCAATCTTTCTTTTTCCACCTGGTGTGAAGAACACAACCCATTTTTTGGTTGCAACCCAGCAGTTGAGAATCACTGCTCTGCTGCACATAAAGGCCTGAAGGCTCTATCAGAGATACCCCACCACAGACAAGCTCAACAAGACAGAATCCTCATACGTTAACACTTGTCATTGGCCCTCGTCATTCATGGACGCCCCATACCAAGTTGTTTTTTAATAGAATATGTCACAGACTCACTCCTTCACTGAGTCATGATTCCAAATCAGTGAAAGTGAGGCCAATAACACTAGTGGTATGACTAATGTGCCTGAGCAGCCCTAGACGTGTTTGTATTTTCAGCATCGTATTTTCTCCAACCCTTCCCCCAACTTGTCCCAAGGGCAAATTGCGGCCAACTAGCAATTTCACTTCCTTCAGAAAAAATTATGCGAGTCATTGCTTGGGAATGTTAGAAAGAACTGAGAATTTTGAGGATTTTATTTTCACCCAAGGACTGATTACAAGCAAAAACTTTTATACAAGTAAATACTGTAGATATTTTAATAACATTTGTGTCATAAAAAGTTCATTTTTAAATCTTATGTTTTCTTTAAATGCAAAAGCTATAACATTACTTCAAAGAAGTGCTGCACAAATAATTGAAATAAGACTGAAAATCGCAATATGACATTGTGCAATTATTAAACCTCAAAGTGCTGGCATTTAGTTTAATAAAACAAATTATCTGCTCGCTTAAAAGTTTGTGCGCTGCTCTGTCTGTATTGTGCATTATTACAGAGTTTTCAGAGTGGTCCTATGCTCAAGAGTAAAACATGTGCTCCGAGTTAGTTTCCATTTGCATTCATCTCGTATTTAAAGTACTCCAGATTCACTTTAATTTACTTATTTTGCATAATTCCAAGTATTTCTGGACAGATGAGGAAATTACGTTAAAATAAGGAGCACATTATATAGCTGTTGTGAATTCAGCAACACAGGAATTCTTGTGCAGTTATCTGATAATATTTTTGAAAGAAAATATTTTATTACAGAAATGCATTACTATATAATAATAATAATCAATATAATATTGAAGTTGACTGAGTTCCAAAGAATAATGATGATGAATAGTGGGATGAGACCCTATCACAAAGTGGACAAAAACAAGTACACAGTGGACAGGTACAATGTGAATATGATCTCTTTGTTTCATGTTTTATTTATTATTTGTTTATTTGTGGCTGAAGTGAAAAATGTCAGTTTGGTTCTTTTTAAGATGACTGAAGTGTGAACCCTCAAAGAGTAGCCTAGAGCCAAAAGTATGCTTTGATCAGACGTGGATGCTTAGGACGCGTGATGCAAATCTAGTCATCAGCAGAGTGCGAGATCCCTAAACACGCAGAGCCCGATTTTTTTCTAACCGCGGCTCTTTGAACGCACAGAATGTGCATGGGCCTGGGATATTTGCACTAATTAGTGGGTCCGCAAGGTGGCAACACTTACATTTTGAGCTATTGCAGTCACAAAGATGTAATCACCTCTAAAAATTGGGAGATGAAGGTAAAAACAACAACAGTGGATGTTCAAGTCAAGAGAGCGTGTGTGTGAGGAGGTCTGAAGATACCTGCATTTGCAAAGCTCGAGTCTGAAGGAATATAAAGACACCTTTATGGGTCTAAACTCTTGAAGAGAAAATACTGTGTTTCATAACAGTCATAGCGTGCATGCGCTAACTGCCTCTGTATGCTCTCACAGTTACAGTTGTAGTCAGAAGTTTACATACACTTAGGTTGAAGTAATTAAAACAATTTTTTTTAACCTCTCCACAGATTTCATATTAGCAAACTATAGTTTTTATAGTTTAGGACATCTTTTTGCATGACACAAGTAATTTTTCCAACAATTGTTTACAGATAGATCGTTTCAGTTTTATTTGACTATATCACAAATCCAGTGGGACAGAAGTTTACATACACCAAGTTAACCGTGCCTTTAAAAAGCTTGGAAAATTCCAGAAAATTATGTCAAGCCTTTAGGCAATTATCCTATTAGCTGCTGATAGGCTAATTGGAGTCAATTGTATGTGGATGTATTTTAAGGCCTACCTTCAAACTCAGTGCCTCTTTGCTTGACATCATGGGAAAATCAAAAGTAATCAGCGTAGACCTCAGAAAAATATGTGTACTTCCACATATCTGGTTCATCCTTGGGAGCAATTTCAAAAAACCTGAAGGTACCACGTTCATCTGTACCAAAAATAGTATGCATGTATAAACACCATGGGACCACGCAGCCATCATACCGCTCAGGAAAGAGATGCATTCTGTCTCCTAGGGATTAGTTTGGTGCGAAAAGTGCAAATCAATCTCAGCACAGCAGCAAAGGGCCTTATAAAGATGCTGGAGGAAACAAGTAGACAAGTATCTATATCCACAGTAAAACGAGTCCTATATCGACATAACCTGAAAGGCTGCTCCGCAAGGAAGAACCCACTGCTCCAAAACAGCCATAAAAAGCCAGACTATAGTTTGCAAGTGCACATGGGGACAAAGATATTATTTTTTGGAGAAATGTCCTCTGGTCTAATGAAACAACAATTTAACCATTTGCCATAATGATCATTGTTATGTTTGGAGGAAAAAGGGTGAGCCTTGCAACCCGAAGTACACTATCCCAACTGTGAAGTATGGGAGTGGCAGCATCATGTTGTGGAGGTGCTTTGCTGCAGGAGGATCTATCACACAATAGATGGCATCATGAGTAAGGAAATCTATGTGGATATATTGAAGCAACATCTCAAAACATCACCCAGGAAGTTAAAGCTTGGTCGCAAATGGATCTTCCAAATGGACAATGACCCCAAGCATACCTTCAAAGTAGGGTTGCAAGCAACGGTATGAGGTTTTCACGGTACGTCTCAGAAACGTTATATGGTATTAAACATCAGTTTCAATGACCTTTAAAGGAGTGAAAACAGATATATGGTATTACACATCAGTTACAATGACCTTTAAAGGATTTTTTTTGTTGTTGAACAAAAGCTTTATTATAACTGAAACTTGAAACAATTTTCTTTTAATGGAAGTATGTGTAAAAAAAAAAAAGTGTCCCTTTTGAAAATAAATAAAATAAAATAAATTGAATAAATAAGAAAGCTAAAAGAATTAAAATAATAAACTGAATTATAAACATGATAAAAAAATAGCATGTAACTATAACTTACAACTAAACACGTTAGTTTACAAGTTAGCATAGCATGTTAAATTAACTACTAAATGAAAAATAACATCAGCTGTGTCAGCTTAAAAGTAATGTCCTATGATTATTAACAATTAACATATACTGTAGGAGCGTGACAGCACAGCCAGACTGCTCCTGGCTGTTTCTTTAACTCAGTGGTTCTCAACTGGTTTTGCTTTAGGACCCAGTTTTTTTATGGGTAATCAGTGGGGACCCACCATAGTAAAAACATAACCTGTATTTAATGTATCCTGGGTCACATTTCCATTTATGTTGCATAGTTTTGTTCATGGTTTTCAAGTTCAAGGAAATGCATCAAGGGACATTATTTTTGTTGTTGATGTAGTGACTGGAAGTTTTCTCTCCCCCTTTTAAAAATTGAAGAGCATATTTACTTATATGTGCCCATTATTATCCTGTTTAATTCCTAATTTCAAAAATAATTCAAACAGAACATGAATATTACACAGGAGGAAAGGCTCCTCATTACCATGGTAAGTTCAGTGTAGCTAGTCTTAAATAATAATAATAAATTATAGTATTTTTGAAAATATAAGTACTAGCTGAAACACATATTGAAACTTTAACTACAACTGCCACTGTTGATATAAAATGAGATCTAATAGATTCTAACTTTAGATTATTTAATATGAAACTATAACATTGTCAAAACATAACAGTTACTTTTACTCATGTAAAATAGTGAAACAATTTTGTAAAGGTAATTAAATACAAATCACTGCATAGCACAGTGTTGCTCTTTTCCTTCTCAATGCGGTTTGGCATATCAGGGCTGCCTACTGTTTGAGAGGTTCGACTAGAAAAGTCTCCCTAGAATTGAAATTGGTCACAAAAGTTTTTAAGTCTGCTCTTCGCAATATCGAGAGAAGCCTGGTTGTTGCACGTGAGTGCCAGAGAGAAGAGTAGATCATGATTGCGAGCTGGTTCTGTTAAACTCCTGTGAATGTGCAGATGAGAAGCCTTTTGCTGATTTCAAGATTATCATTCAATTTGCCACAGCAGTACTAGGCTATCTCTTGGGCGGCCACAGAAATATCTTCAATGGGAGAACCATGGCATTGTTCTTTCCCTGCCATCCGCGACCCAGTCCGCAGAGACCTGCGACCCACTTTTGGGTGGCAAACCCACCGGCTGAGAAACTATGTCAGACCCCTCCTCTGACACACTGCATGTGTGTGTGTGGTGCAAGTTGATGAGTCTGACAGGCAGTTGAGGAGGAAAGGAGATGCGCATGTGCAGGTGAGATTCTCCGTCCGGTTGCATTTTTTTTCTCAATATCGTAGATAAGCAAATGTACATGGTATGTACCTTTCATTTCGTGGTATTCCGTGAAACCCTACTCCAAAGTTGTGACAAAATGGCTTAAGGACAACAAAGTCAAAGTATAGGAGTGGCACACAAAGCCCTGACCTCAATCCGACAGAAAATTTGTGGGCAGAACAGAAAAAGCGTGAGCGGGCAAGGAGGCCTACAAACCTGACATAGTTATACCAGTTCTGTCTGGAGGAATGGGCCAAATTTCTGTCAACTTATTATGAGAAGTGTGTGGAAGGCTACCCAAAATGTTTGACCCAAGTTAAACAATTTAAAGACAATGCTAGCAAATACTAACAAAGTGTATGTAAACTTCTCCGCAACTAGTTTTGTTTTTCATATTACAGTTCAAATCGCAACATGATTGCGATCGCAATATGATTTTTTTTGTCCAAATTGTACAGCCCTACATCAAAGCCATCTTTACACTGCAAAGGTGGCACAGAAGCAGCAACTGAAGTAACATTTAGGTGCATTTACACAGGAATTACAATTGCGTAATTAAATGATCTGAGATTCATGTTTTACATATAACAATACAAAACATTTAATATTAAATTATACTTTTAAATATGAAACTATAAATTATAAATACATGCTCTATCATGACAACAACAAAAGCTTAAGGAAGATCTGATGCTGCATTTCATTTACACAGAACCAAAGCAGATTCAGAACTGCCTTTGATACTAGGGGCTGAGGTGGGTCAGAGCAGGCATTATGTACCTGTAATGTAATAAACTCTCCCAAAATGGCCATCGGGACATCCTTACAGTTAAGCCCTGACAGATGATTCAAACAAGGCAGAAAAATGAATCAACTTACACAAATTTTTTTTCAAGTGGGACTGAAAACATGCCTGTTTACTGTGTAATGCAGCCAGCTTCCCATACTTAAGTTATTGATTTGCAATTCACAGCCAGAGTGAGGGATATTTGAAACTGCAACTGTATCAGACTGTCAGAAAGATCAACGATCAGAATTAAAAACTGATCCACTGATAAGCTGAGAGTGCACAGAAGCAAAGTCACTTCCCTTCAAACACAGGAAGTATAACACAACAGCTGCAAAGAGGCAAGGGCCAAGAATC
Organism: Xyrauchen texanus; assembly: GCF_025860055.1. Classification (NCBI taxonomy): domain Eukaryota; kingdom Metazoa; phylum Chordata; class Actinopteri; order Cypriniformes; family Catostomidae; genus Xyrauchen; species Xyrauchen texanus. Next base: position 47,995,566 of record NC_068278.1, on the reverse strand, counting down.
AAGCACCTGGCACAAGCATAAGTCCCCTCTCACCCTCATTCTCGCTCCCTCTCTTTGCTTTCTGTCTGAACCAAGTGCTCCCCTTCAAGTGCTGTTGCAGCTAAAATAAAATCCCAGTCCAGAATTACTAAAAATATTCACACCGTAACAACAACTGCCCAATGATACTGACATGCTGGGGCAGCTCAGGCCAGCTGGCGATTGGGGCGTAACTAATCAAGGGGAATCAAAGCCAGAGACAGGCCTTCCCTCATAGGACAAAAGTAAGCCATATTTCATAGTCCAAGTACCAAACAGGTCAATCCCAAAGGGTATATTTCACAAATTGTTTCAGTCTATAAAATTATTTTGAACACTATTCTATAATGGAAATTGTGGATTATCATGTCTCATGTCAGGTATGGAGCCTGGAGGTCATAAATGTGAGTGTTTCAAGTTTAAACAAGCACCATAGGACTGAATCTGATTTTATTATTTATAGTCTTGGTCAGTGCATTTCTTTCTCTCAAGTGCAGTAAATGAACTGTATTTGAACATTATAATGAGGACAAGAATGTGACCATTTATTTTTGCTCCAATGCTTGTGTTGGTTAGACTAATCAACAGGCCCCTTGTGGATCAGTAAAATACATGTATCTATTTATCCCCAGAATATAAAATATAGAGTCAATGGTGTATAAGATACATATAAAATAGAGTGCAGCATCAATTGAAGGAGAGAAAAAAAAAAAAGAGCCAGGCCAGTAGAGTTGAGTCAACGCAGCATATAAAGTGACTGTGTCTCAAAACCAAGTGAGCTTCCAAACTAGACAGCATTTTAGGCATCATAAGAGCATATAATTGCGCATTTCTGGGCGTCAAATGCATGCAGGAATCAGATGAGCTGACCTGGAACGCACCTATGATGCCTATGTTGCTGTCTGGGTAGGGAGCTTACTAGTTTTTGAAAAACAACCAGGGCTGCGTTTTCCAAAACCACCGTCAGCCTAAGTAGATCGTACAAACCATCGGCGCCTACGATCAATTTAAGCTTGTGATTGCAATGCTTTTGGTGAAACCCAGCCCAGGGCCACGACATCATACTCCTAAACACTTACAAATCAAGAAATCTTACACCTAAATAAAATTTTATTGCGACTAGAGGCTTGCCTGAAAACGTATCAGAATGCAATATATTTAAGATAAATGTTACTATTCCCTCCAATGAGTTATTATTTTCATCTGGCTGTCAAATGCAAGTTGTCAGCTATAAAATCATTTATTAAAAATCTAAATTTAACGGACTATACTCACCCGAACTGCTGCAATCCGCACAAACTTCGCTATTTCGCAGCCGTTTCGACATCCTTGTCTCCGGGAACGTGGCTTTTACCATATATAATCTAGACCACAATATCCACGGGTGAATTTAAAGCATGCACCACCGCTTTGACATAATGACCGGATTCGTATAGTGTTGTTGTATCACAGAAAGAGGATCGCGTGCCCCAAGAGGACGTGCATACAGAAGAGTTAAACGCGTGCATTCGTCTGCACTGGGTGCTGGATATGAAATAATGTATGTCTAGCTTGAATTTAGGACAGGCAGTAGAAGCCCATGTCAAAATACATTAGAAACTACACTACGGAAATGCTTGCCAGCAACCCGTCAGATCGCAGTACAGTGCCATCTGTCTTACCTGAAAACACATTTGAGTTCATAGTGACGATTAATTAGCTTTCTATCGCTGCCTGACACGCAGTGGAGAGACGCGACAGTGCAGCGCGTGATATATTTCCTCAATTCTCATCCGTTTATTCACTCTCAGGCGGTTCTAGGATTACATTAAATATTCCATTCTGAAATAATAAACCACATTTTATGTTTGGCGTATATTTATAAACTGGCCAGACACTGTTGTCAATTATATTTAACGCATATGGGACGTGATCTATATAGCATAAGGGGCTGTTCACACTGAAATCGTTCTTGCGCCAAAAAACAGAACAATTTGCAGACCGGAACGCAGTTGTCTTGATACCCGTTTTAAAAGTTGACGACTTGACACTTCGTCTAAAAACTCGGCACTGCTGCGTGAGACGCTTAAAAATAGGGAGACGTGGTGCAACGGTCTAAGACGTTTGTCTGACATTTGTACTTAGAAAAACAATTGAAATACGGCGCCAAAACGTGTTCAATTTGAACGAACCGTCCCTTTACGCGTTTGTGTCCGCGCAGGCGCAGACGTGCTTCAACCGATCCCTACGAGCCAGAGCCCTTCTACCCTGACCTACAGGCTTAGCATAAAATAGACCTAATCAGCCATGACGTAAATTTGTAGGCGAAGCAGCAAGTCTAATTCACCATGGGTTCCCTCTAGATTTTCCTTTGTTTTTCGACCTATGAGTAAAATTAGGTATTTGGTAAACACTACTAGAATATACGTGGACGTTATTGTTCTACAAAATAAATTACACACTTTCATACCTGAAACGTGAATTTTGAATCTGCTGAATCTGCCATTTGTGTGTGCGTGTTTATTTTAAGCAATACAATACAGTTTCAAACTTCACGTTTGAGGTACGACTGTGTGTAATTTATGTTGTAGAACAAAACGTCCACGTATCGTCAAGTAATGTTTGCCACATACCTTATTTTACTCATAAATTGAAAAAACACATACATTTTGTTTTTAAATAAATAAAAACCTAGGAAAATCCAGAGGGAACCCATGGCGAAATCTCTTCCGGTTTTTGGACTACAGCCTGAAAAGCTCCAAAAGCATATCGCGGCGGACCGTGGGTGATACAGTGGCGAGGACGATTAAAAACAAAAAAAGGATGACAATGAAAGAGATGCGTCAGTGTGCTGTTGCTGAGTAAACTGCTTTTGTAAAGATCAGCTCGTCACTTAATGAATTTTCCCCCTGTTTGTGAATCTTTAACGTGTTTTAAACTAAAAAAATATTTTTGGAATTGACTCTGTGTTGAGTTCAGTATGACATTTTATGTTTTTATAAGTGAAGGCACGGGCAGTTTTGCAACAGTTAGGTATCAGTTTACGGCTCTCCACATTCATTTGTGTGGTCTCCGCAAACAGTGACTTGCTGTCGTAACATTTTAGTTGACCGTTTGCTCTATCCTAGCTGCAGAGTTTATTAAAGAATCTCTGGAGGCGTGAGATAGCGAATTTCAGATAGTACCACAATTTGCTAGATTAATTATTAAATCGTTTAGTGTGAAAACATTCAAAAAAAGCATTTCTACTTTTTTTTTTATTTAAGTTCTAATAAATTCACACAAAAGCACAGTTTGACTTGAGCAGACTTTAGCCTCAGATTTATAGTACAATCACCCCTCCTACATATGAAATGGTTCAGTCGGACGTTGGGCTTGCCCATTACATGTTTTTTAAATGATGATTTCTCATTTAAGATTGTTTTACTTAGATAATTAGATATCGCACTTTTTAATTAGAATTTTCTTTACACATTAATTAGAAATGGAATCAAACGCAAAAGCTGGGAGAAGCGTTATTTGTGGAATTACTTCTTACACCCCCGCCCAGAATAGTGTCAACCTGCCACTTCCTTGTTTTTCCAAAGTTTTATTTGGATAAAAGTTGGTTGCGTTTTCGGCGTCAAGCTTTCTAAAAATCCACCTGTTTAACCGTCACAGTCAGTGTACATTTAGCTATATTCAATTAAACGCATGAAGAGCGTTAATGGTTCGTGACAGTTGCTAGCTCGCAGGCTGGCTCTTGATTTTGCAACCAAAGTAGCGGAGAGTTTGATCGAGGCAGAATGCTTTCCGCCAGTGCTGCCAGCGACGAGGATTTCAGCCTCAGGTTTCCACTGCATGTCCTTGTCTGGGAGAACGACTACAGGAGGCTGGAGAACGACATACAGACGGTATGCGTCAAATATCTTTCTGTAAACGCTGATGTATGTAGTCTTTGCAGCTAGTAGTAAAGTCATTGGTCTGCAGCTGTCTGTCTCTAGCGTATGTCAAACATGCTTGTCATTTATTTAACCATCTCCTGCATTGCAGTTGGTGCTTCACTAACTGACCATCCACTTGTTAACTAATGACCCAGCGCATTTCAGAGTGTTACATTAGAAAGTTAGTGGGCTTTCTGGTGGAATAGCAGTACACTGAAACAATGGATGTCATCACATGCTTGTCATGTATATAATCTAGTCTAGTGAAAATCAGATCCTCATCAGCTTTTTAATCCACTTGTTAATCACATTCCCACTGTATTGAATTGCACTAGAAAGCTGGAGATCTCACCCTAACATCAGTAGAGCTTACTGCACTATGCTGTAGATCAAAGAGAAAGTAGACATGCCATTTCATTGCATTTCAATTGGTTGCAATTGCATGCCTTGTGGGTGGAGAAAAGTTTTTTGTCTGTGATATGTCTGTTTACACTGCTTTTAGAATAACATCGAAGAGGTTGATCCAAGAGGTCGAACCCCGTTACATCTGGCCGTCTCGCTAGGGCACCTGGAATCGGTGAGAGTGCTGCTCAGACATGGTGCGGATGTTACCAAAGAAAATGGCAAACATTGGACAGGTGAGAAAGATTTGCATTTATAGTTGAATTCAGAAGTTTACATACACGTAGGTTGAAATCATTAAAACACATTTTTTAACCACTCAACTTTGTGCATTACTCGAGTAATTTTTCCCACAGTTGTTTACAGATAGATTGTTTACATACACTATGTTACCTGTGCCTTTAAGCCGCTTGGAAAATTCCAGAAAATTATGTCAAGCCTTTAGGCAGTTAGCCAATTAGCTGCTGATAGACTAATTGGAGTCAATTGGAGGTGTAACTGTGGATGTATATTAAGGCCTACCTTCAAACTCAGTGCCTCTTTGCTTGACATCATGGGAAAATCAAAATATATCTATTTATAAATAAATAAAAATAAAAATATTTGAGGACCTCCACAAGTTAGGTTCACCCTTGGGAACAATTTTCAAATGCCTGAAGGTACCTCGTTCATCTGTACAAACAATAGTACGGAACTATGAACAACATGGGACCACACAGCCATCAGACGCATTCTATCTCCTAGAGATGAACGTAGTTTGGTGCAAAAAGTGCAAATCAATCCCAGAATAACAGCAAAGGACCCTGTGAAGGTGATGGAGGAAACAGGTTGACCAGTATTCTATACCTGCAGTAAAACTTGTCCGATATCAACATAACCTGCAGTGCTGCTCAGCAAGGAAGAAGCCACTGCTCCAAAACCACCGTTAAAAAAAACAGACTACAGTTTGCAAGTGCACATTGGGACAAAGGTCTTACTTTTTGGAGAAATGTCCTCTGGTCTGATGAAAAAAAATTGAACTTTGGCCATAATGACCATCATTATGTTTGAAGGAAAAAGGGAGAGGTTTGCAAGCCAGAGAACACCATCCCAGCTGTGAAGCATGGGGGTGGCAGAATCATGTTGTGTGGGTGCTTTGCTGCAGGAAGGACTGGTGCACTTGACAAAATAGATGGCATCATGAGGAAGGAAAATTATGTGGATATATTGAAGCAACATCTCAAGACATCAGCCAGGAAGATAAAGCTTGGTCGCAAATAGGTCTTCCAAATGGACAATGACCCCAAGTAAACCTCCAAAGTTGTGGCAAAATGGCTTAAGGACAACAAAGTCAAGGTATTGGAGTGGCCATCACAAAGCCCTGACTTCAATCCGATATAAAATATGTGGGCAGAACTGAAAAAGCATGTGCTAGCAAGAAGGCCTACACACCTGACTTAGTTACACCAGTTCTGTCTGGAGGAATGGACCAAAATTCCAGCAACTTATTGTGAGAAGCTTGTGGAAGGCTACCCAAAACGTTTGACCCAATTTAAACAATTTAAAGACAGTGCTAGCAAATACTAACAAAGTGTATGTAAACTTCTTACCCACTGGGAATGTGATGAAAGAAATAAAAGCTGAAATAATGAATTCTCTACTATTATTCTGATATTTCACATTCTTAAAATAAAGTAGTGATCCTATCTGATTTAAGACAGGGAATGTTTTCTATGATTACATTTCAGGAATTGTGAAAAAATGAGTTTAAATGTATTTGGCTAAGGTGTATATAAACGTCTGACTTCAACTGAAGTTTTATCAGATTTAGATTGTCGATAAGACTACATATGGTTGCAGTATCAGTGCCATCAACATTGCAGTCTGCTGCATTCTGAAAAGTAAATTGCATTGGCCCTCACAGAACAGTATTATCACTATTACCACCACATTTTTTCTCAGTTTTTGTCATCTGTGGATTTTTCTAGCCAGTGAAAGCGTTTAATAACTCAATGACTCACAGTGGATCTTGTACGCTGACCTTTCGAGGATGCAGGTTCATACACTCTTTCAAAATGCTTACTGGTCATTTATCTGTTGTGTTTTATCATATGCGACTTTAAGTACATTATATAGTACAGTACAGCATAGGGACAATTTAGGATTAAGTGCTAAGAGATCTCAGTAACTCAAGTTCCTGAGTTGCCTCAACCTAGTTGTGAACCTGCACCTTTTGTTTTACCATTCAATTGCAAGGCTTACGCTCACTGAACACTTTATTAGGAACATTATCGTCCATAAAGTGCTCGACATGGTCTTCTGCTGTTGTAGCCCATCTGCTACAAGGTTTGACATGTTGTGCATTCCAGATTCTATTCTTCTCACTACAATTGTACAGAGTGGTCACCTGAGTTACCATAGCCTTTCTGTCAGCTCGAACCAGTCTGGTAATTTTCCATTGACCTCTCTCATCAACAAGGCATTTCTGTCTGCATCCATCCACTCACGGGATGGATTTTGTTTTTGGCACCATTCTGAGTAAACTCAAGAATGTTGTGTATGAAAATCCCAGAAGATCAGCGGTTACAAAAAATACTCAAACCAGCCCGTCTGGCACCAAAAATTATGCCATGTTAAAAAAAAAATCTAATTATTTCCCCATTCTGATGGATGATTTGCACATTAACTAAAGCTCCTGACCCGTATCTGAATGATTTTATGCATTGCACTGCTGTCACATGATTGGCTGATTAGATAATCACACGAATATTTAGGTGTACAGGTGTACATAATAAAGGGCTCATTGAGTGTGTAAAGGGCTGAAGAACAATTTAAAGCAGAAGGATGTCTGTGCAGTGCTGCAGGAGGCGGTCAGCACTGGAGATCCAGAGATGGTGCAGCTGGTGCTCCAGAGGCGAGATTTTCTCAAAGCCTCCACTGCGCTGGGTGGCGTTCCAGAGTTACTGTGCAAGATCCGAGAGGTGTGTTTATATAATTTTATCACCCAGATATTCATTCTTACCCAATTCCCCTCTCTCTGTCCACCCCATGTCTCTTATTTGCTTAATTGATGCCCTTAATATGCTCAATACTTTGATCTGCTTTATTATGATTATTCTCCTGTTCTCACACTACTTAATATTATGAAGTATTAATTTAATATTCACAGTCGTTTAAGAACTATTAAGACTCTTTCACATGACTCTGGTCGATGTTTCCAATTCATTAAATGCTATGGACCAAAGTGCCAAGCTACTGCATTACCTCCAGTACGGTGTTGCACACAGGTCATGCATTGTAACATGATGATGAAAGTTCAAACCATTTCAATTTTGAGCCCACTCTGAAAACCCCAATAAGTTGACTTTACTCAGTTGATTGAGGAAACTCGTTCTCTCAGTTGAATTTAGTAATGGCGTCTCTAAAACGTGTATTTTAGTTCACTTAACATAGTGATCATGAGAATGGACTTAGCTATTTACATTGAGGTAACTAGATGCAAGTAGACTTAACTCAGATTTGCTATTTAAATGTTGTTGTTTCTACTTAGTAATTGTAATTGAACGGAAATGTATGTCCTACAATACCACAGCTTAAATAAAGAATATTAAAACTAATTCTAGCTCAATCATTAAATAAACTTATTTCATCACAGAAATGCATTGACACCTGTCATGCAGTTGCACATGCTCAAAAACAGAGATAGTGTTAACGGGGTCCAACTTGACCAAAGGAGACACAGATCTCTCTAATGTTTACATTACAAGAAACAACTATTTACAACAATACAACATAAATCATACTACAAAAGAGCTAAAACCTCTATGAATTCTTAATAACAACTATTTAAATGTCCCAATATGTTCCTTTTGACCAACATAAACGTACTTTAATAATTCAAGGGCATTATGGGTATTTGCTTCTCAATAGTTTGAGTTATTAAGACTTAAAATCTTAAGTCTATGGATTTTTTAGAAAAATAAGTTCAAGGAACAAAGATATTTGAGTTATGAGCCCAAAACTTGACATTTCAAGAAATGTATTTATGACAAATATTAATGACAACTTTTTTCAGTAATGAAAACTTCAGGGTTTACAGTGCATTTGCTGCTGACTTTTTGAAGCACAGCTAGTGATTACTGGAAAATGTGTATGGCATATCATTAAAGATAGAATAAAGACTGATCATTTGTGTATCTATATGCTATGTCCAGAATGGCATATTACCATTCAACTCTTACTATTTCTGCAGTACTATATATAGATACCGTACTACAGAAATAATATGAGTACAATGCTGTTCCGAACTTTGCCTTAAGAGTTGTATGATGCCACAACTAAGGCATGTTGCGATTTTGATTAAGAAGTCTGTTTTGTTTGGTGTAACAATGGATTTTTTTCTGTTCTAAGCTCAGTTTAAACCATTTAATGTGTACATTTTGGCTTCTTGCTTCCTAAAAATCACGAGGCTTTTAAAAGGTGCTTTAGCGTAATGAAACCTTTTTTGTCCTCAGTCTCCAGATTTCTACATGGAGATGAAGTGGGAATTTACTAGTTGGAGTAAGTCCTTTTCTTCTCAGCCTATTTTCTGTATGTGAATCTTTGACTTTTATAAGATATACAATGATTCTCATCTACTTTTTTGTTTTTTACTTCAGTCCCTCTTGTGTCTCGCGTGTGTCCCAGCGACGTGTGTAGAATCTGGAAGAGTGGTGCCTGTCTTAGGGTGGATACCACCCTGCTTGGCTTTGAAAACATGACCTGGATCAGAGGAAGAAGAAGCTATATCTTCAAAGGAGATGGTTAATAACTCTCTCTGTCTTTCTGTTTGTATGTTAATGCATATGAATTTGGTCGTGTAGCTCCAGCAAGTAGCAATCTACAGTATTTTTGATTTGTATGCTTACTAGTGCATTTGTAATCATGGGGATGAATGGAGGGACTGATGTTTATGTGCAATTGATCAGTATCATGTGGACTTTGACAGACAACTGCACAGAGCTGATGGAAGTTAATCACGAGGAAAAGGTGGTGGACACGGAACGCTTTGATATATCACGGGAGATAGAAGATGTCACACTCGACTCCATGCAGCCTGCCGAACAAGAAGTAGCCAAGAGACTGACAACGTCCATTGTTAACACATACCTGGACACGAAGGACATTGCGTTTGAGAGGTAAAGCTCCATATTCATGATGCTGGATCTTTTCAAATATTATGAGAGAGAGTCTCCATGTCTAATGTCATTGAATGGGAACGTTTATTCTGTACTCAGGTGTAAGTCAGGTATCTGGGGTTGGAGGTCGGACAGAGTGGAGGTAGTAAATGGATTTGAAGCCAAGGTAAGCATATACTTTGTGATTTTGAATTATTATATCAGTAATAATCTCACAGGCTTTTTTTAAACCTGGTATTAACATCCGTCTCATGTGGCAAGTGGTCAGACAAGACACATTACTGTTTACATCTGTTATTTACAGTATATGTGTTTCCTGTTACCACTTGCAATTGGATTTCAGCAAGGGGAGGGTTTCTGAACTCATACATCCTTTAGCAGCATGTCAGTGTATTGTTGCATGTTGAAAAAGAACAAAAAACTAAAACACACAAAGTCAACACACTGCTGCTGTCTTTTTTTAAAGGAATTGTTAACCCAAAAATGAAAATTCTCTCATAATTTACTCACCCTCATGCCAACCCAGATGTAAACGGCTTTCTTTCTTCGGCAGAATACAAACAAAGATTTTTAGAAGAACTTTTCAGCTCTGTAGGTCCAAGCAATACAAGTGAATGGTGACAACTTTGAAGCTCCAAAAATAGTATAAAGGAAGCATGTCTTCTGAAGCGATCCAATCGATTTTGGGTGAGAACAGACCAAATAAAATGTTTTTTGTTATTTTATATAAATCTTGAAATCAGCAGTCTCCTTGACAATCATAATTTTAAATCATGCTCATGCCTAGAGACTGCAATGGCAAGATGTACAGTAAAAAGGAGTTATTGTATGGTCTTTTCTCACCCAAAACTGATTGTATCACTTCAGAAGACATTGAATCAACCACTGGAGTTGTAAGGATTGTTTTTATGCTGCCTTTTGGAGCTTCAAAGTTTTGGACACCATTCACTAGCAAGTAGGTATAGCTGCAGGCCGGAGACCTCCAAATGAGGGCAGAATTACTCCAAAATGGGGTGGGGTTTCACTAACTGTTCAGGTTGGGGAAAGGGTTAGGTTAGGGGCTCCCTATATCTTCAATGGCTATTTGGAGCTCATGCCCCTTTTTGAGCAATGCCTGCAGCTATACACTTGTCTTCACTTGCATTGTATGGACCTACAGTGGACCTACAGAGCTCTGAGATATTCTACAAAAAATCTTTGTGCTCTACAGAAGAAAGTCATACACATCTCTGATGGCATGAGGGTGACTAAATGATGAGAACATTTTCATTTTTGGGTGAACTATACCTTTAAGTTGAGCAATGGTTGATTGACAGGTGAGTAGGTGGTCCTTCATTGATATCTAGAACATATCAGGTCAGGTTTTTCAGTGTTTGCACTACAAATGCAATGTGGTTACATGCACTTTTGACTACATCAGTATGGGGTTTGAGTGTTTACACCTGTAATTACTTCTGACCACAATCAGATTACCCAAAATGGATGTTAATACCAGGTGTAAGCAGGGTTACAGACCTTGAATTCATTTTTGTAAATAGAATTTCTTCTATGCCAAAAGACAACAGGAAGAGAAAAGTAATAAAAATAAAAAGTAATTAAAGCCAATGTGTGACTATAGAGCAATGAGTTTCAGGACAAGGCAGTCTTTGTCCTATGGGTGATGATGTTGCTTTTGGCAGGTTTTTTCCGTGAACAATGTGAATGTTGTGATTCGCACTAGGACGGAGCACCTCACAGACGAGGAGAAGGCCAGGATAAAAAGTAATTGACCCGGTTTAAGATTTACACTAAAAATATCATAGACTGTACAGTATCCCTGCAGAACAGATAGTAGAGCTTTGAAACCCATTCAACTGACATTTTCAAGACAGTTTAGGATTCTTAGTGGAAGGTAACTGCACTCTGTTCAACTATTAATTACTGGTGCTTTTGATCACCTCAGGTGAAAGGAATGTTCTGGAATCTTTGCTCGGCACAGTAGAACAACAGATCGGTGCTCAAGGGGTAAGACAAGTGAACAAAACATACTCCTGCAGTTTCAAACTGAATTTATTCTCTTGTCTGTTTTACAAAAGCTGAATATATTTAATATTGAATTGAGTCCGATGTATGATTACAGGATATGACATTGGAGTTTGCCACAGCTACAAACCCCACAGCCATTACTCCAGAGGAGTACTTTAACCCCAACTTTGACCTGGAGGGCAGAGACATTGGCCGACCCATTGAGCTCTCCATCAGAACACAGAAGTAAGAAAGGCCCTTTCACTTGACTTCTCTTAAGTTAATTCCAATTAAGTATCTTGCTCTGCAAATTTTGTTGACCCAACTAGAAATGGTACAGTTTCAACAAATTTGTTAATATCATTTTCACATATCTATTTGTAAAATCTCTTCAGATAATCTGATGAAGTTCCAAATTTCCCTTCTTAGGAAAGGACAACCCGATCACATTTATAACATTTTCGGTGTTGCATTGTTTTTAATTTATTTAAAAGTCTGTGCCGAAGCCATGCTACTCTACAACAGTTTTAAGTAGTTTTTTTGACCATCTAAATAATCTGAAAAATATTAGAGAAGTATCTAGGTTGGATGATTTTATTTACCGGGAGAAATATCTGCAGGTTAAAATGTGTGTTTCAGAAACTTCATTTACATATTTTGATAGAGAAGAACCAATGTAAGTTTTTGACAGAAATGTGAAAAGCATAGTTATATCAGTGAAAAGGCTGAAAATCAGTGAAAATTTGGAATATTTGACGTTTTTAAGATAAAAATGCACATTTGAATGCTTAAATGAGCATTTGAATTTTGAATGTCTGCCAAGCACTAATGATGTCTTGCATTCTTGGCCTAAAACAGATGGTAGTAGGCCTACTATGGCACCGGTATAGGCTAATGTGCAACACATAGAGCCATCTATTGAAGGTTTTCTTTTCTTGTTTTACTTTAACTAAATATCTGAGAATTTGAACTGGGTAAATCTTTTAATTTAAAATTTTACATACATTAGTTAGCAGTCAGAAATGTTCTTTAACAATCGCTACAATTCTATATTCAATATTTAATTACAAAATAAATTTTGTTTCTCAGTCCTGTTGACAGTCCTAATCAATGACATAATTTTAATTAAAAGTCAGGTTGAGTTTGTGTTGATGAAACCCTCTCAGATTTAAAGGCACTCTGTGGATGAGTGAGGAGCATCCTCTGTCTTTAGTGGAGCAGGTCACGCCCATTATTGACCTGATGGCCCGCACCAGCACTCACTTCGCCCGACTCAAGGACTTCATCAACCTCAAGTTTCCCCCTGGCTTCCCTGTGAAGATTGGTGAGTAAATGTCTGTTTACTTTTCAAACTATAATTGACCCAACCTTTCAGCTTTGAAATTGAACCCAGTCTGGCATAAGGTTTGTATTGTAATTTCATGCCTCAGCTTGAATATTATCTAATGTAATATGCGGTCCAAGCATTTTAAAATAGCTAACAGACAAAACTACTGCTAGATACTTTTAATTGAATAAACATATGCAAAATATGTAGGGAAGAGGGGTTTGATATGAATTCACCTATATTCAGCTCTCAAAATTTGTCAAGGCTGCTGTCACGTTTCAAGCCTCAAATTAGGTGTTTTGTTGAAAGAAAATAGTTAACTGTTGGCTCTCTCCTTTGGCTGGGGGACTAACATTTGCTTTTTTGGGGGTGATTTGGCCTCTTTGATGATGTAAGGGTTGCGGTCCTCCATTTAGTCTTTGTAACTTTTCATTTTTTTTTTTTTTTTTTTATGTAATAGAAGGCCAAACCCTCTTAGGGTAAAATAAATATAAATAAATCTTGAGTTGAAGAGAGTCGATTATTGACAGGCAAATGCGACTAATACATTCTTTGTTTTTGTGTGAATGGCTTTAATATAACACCTGTTTCATTGAAATTACTTATGTAGAAGGCCATAATGGGAGAATAAAATGAACCTGTCAGGTTAATATTCTACAAAATGCCCATCATTTTTGTTGTTCCTTTAGAAATCCCACTGTTTCACGTGTTGAATGCCCGCATCACATTTGGAAACGTCAACAAATCCAGTACAGATGAGCCTCTGGACACCAACCAATCATCTTCTACGCCAACGCCTACAGAGGAGAAGTGTGGAGATGGAGAGGGCAGTCAGGCATCAGGTTCAGAAAGTGATTAATTTATTAATTTACCACCCACAAACTTAAGGTTAAAACGTAGACATACTTTGCCTGTAGTACATTTGGGCCTTAGTCACCCAATCAAAAGTTTATTTTGATGAAGCATGGAAAGATTCTAACAAAGTTTCGTCAATGCAGTTTTTTTTTTTCTTTTATAAACACAACATGTTATAAAGACAGCCTAGTGTATCTTTTACCTGCAGGACTTGCTCCGTTCCAGGTGTGTCCCTCTGTATTCACAACACCTGAACACTATCACCACAGAGGGGGCTACCGCCACTCAAACACACGCCATCACAACCCTACCAGTCATGATGAAGAGCTGCTTCAATACGCCATTCACCAGAGCCTACTTGAGTCTAGTGGACTTAATACACAGGTCAGAAAGCTTCCTGGATTTGCTTTTAGTACATTTCTTGATGTTGCCTGTCTCTAATAGGAGGTTGTTTGTTCCCTCTGGTTTTTAGGACACTTGGAGTGATTCCGATGGGATGCTGACACAAACTGTCGAGAACAGGTTGAGTGATGGGTAATTTTCCTTTTATTATAGTCCAATTTACCCAGAAATACATGTTTTTCTTTCATTTGCTTTGAGTATGTATGTTGGCTTGACAACACTTGGTTTAGAGTTTTTTTTAAATCCCTAAACAAGACCAAAATTTGTACTATCAGTGCTTTCAATCTACATACACCAAACAAAGATGATTGTTGATAAAGAGGTTTGTAATGCATTTTCAAAATGTTGTACGCTGACAGCGTGGTTACAGAGCACCTTGTTTCCTCTCTCACTGCGGCATCAGGACGCAGCATCACTCTTTCTTGCTTTATGTTAACTGTAACATGAAGACACAGGCTGTGTCTGAAAACAGGAAAATGCTGCCTTCGCAGGCTATACAATGAGGTAGAATGAAATAAGATGCTTTTTAAACTGTTCAGAGACCAGTTTCCTTAAGAGTTTCATTCATCCAAAAATGCTGTTGGTTAAACCATTAATGGATTAAGCAGCTGCCTACGTTTTCGGATGCAGCCAAAGTTAATGTAAAACAGCCCTAACAAAAATGTATCTCTGATCCTGGCGTCCTCCATCGGTGTTGTTGATTTCGTTGTTGTTGAGTAGGCCAGAAACGTTAGAAGACAAATGGTCTATACTAGATGACGTCACTATGGGGATTACTTTTGTGAGTGTGAATGCAAAAGAGGAATAGTTTTCTTTGGGTGTGCTGTTCCTCATAAGAGTTCTCTTATAGAAATTTACTAAGGAAAATGTACTGGGGCTGTAGGTGGGAAAGGGGCTAATGTGGGGGAAAACCTTTCCAACAGAACTACCTTCATGTTCACTGAAGATTTTCAGTGGAATTACTGTTCATTTTGCTGCTTCGTTATCCAGTTGAGTTGTTAACAAAAAAAGTTTTCTTAAACCTACTTTTAAATGGCTACACATTTTTATGTAATTATTTTCTGTGTACCCTATTTAATAATGAGATGTGCTGATACAATAAAGCTCAAATGCATTTTTCTCCGTGTTTCTATTACCGGATTTTAAAATAAGTTTTATTTTAATTTTAGCCAATAGCATCTTTTGCAGTTTTTGAAATTTCTTTGTACATTTCCATAAATTGTCTCATTGTGTCTTGTTAAAGGTCCGGTTCTGAGGGAGTTCTAGTAGATCTTAGTGACACCACACCTTCAAGCTCTGGCTCCACCTCTAGCCCCGACACTGACCTGCGATTGGCTATGGAGCTCTCTGCACGGGCACAGGAAGAGGAGGAAAGGAGAAGGAATGAAGAAGAGGAAGAATTAGAGAGAATTATACAGCTCTCACTAAAAGAAAAGTGACCAGTTAAGATGAGAGAAGGAAAAACAAAGGGAGTTCCTGTCATTGCCATTCAACCTTTTTAGTTATACCACTCCTAAGATTCATGCAGTTCTGTCTTGCCTCTGACAAACATATGACTACATTTATAGGTATGGATTTTCAAGTATGGAGGCGATCGGAAATATTCTGGTTCCTTATCCCAAAAAATTAAGCATGCATTTTATTTTTACTTTATTTGTTGATCACAGATTAATATCTTACAATTCATATGAGCTACACCTTATTTTCCTCCTCAAAAGAGGAGATCATTCAGTCTTTTTTGTATTTTACAAAAAAAATGCAGCGCTGTTGCTTTAAGATTATGTGGTAGAAAGGTAATGTGATGTCCTTGAAAGTCCAAACATGAACCTGCGTGTGTGTGTGTGTGTGTGTGTGTGTGTGTGTGTGTGTGTGTGTGTCTTGACAGAAACGGTGTGAATTTCGTTTGTGACAAACAGGAATACGTTTGTTTAGCATTAACATTAGCTTTAGATTTATATTAATACTGTATCTCAGGGTTCTACTGGTCATCAGTTGTCTTTTCCTTTTAAAACCATTTTAAATACAGCCAAGTAAAATGAGAGGTTACATTTTTATACAAAACAGTAGGGCAGTTCACCCAAAACTAATAATTTTGTCATCATTTACTCATCTTAATGTTGTTCCAAACCTTTATGTCTTCTGCAAGACCAAAAAAGGAGATGATGAGCAGAATGTTAGTGACTGACAGACTGATTTATTGTCATTGTATGGTAAAGAGCAGCATCAACATTTTTCTGATTTTCTCCTCATGTTCCACTGCAGAAAGTGAGGGTGTGTAAATGATGGCACAACTTTCATTTTGGGTGAACACATTTTTCAATGTGTTCTATTGACTTAAGACAACTGACTTAAGCACCTCTACTGTAAAGGCAATAATTCACACCACCGTGCCTCCCAGGATAAAAGAGGCACTCATACAGACCGTAATATTCCTGACATGGACTGTAAGATGCAAGCAAGTATGCCTCAAGCTTTTAGTCTTCCTAATTTGTTAAATAATACAATACAACAGCAAATACCACCATAACTATCTTTTAATGCAAAGCATGAATGTGGCAGTACTGGGTCACTTTTCTGGCACCAACAAAACCTCATTCTACACTAAAGCACTAGCTGAATGTGAAAGGAAAACCAGCCGAGTGTGTGTTTGAAGGTGTTGTAAAAATAATTTGATTGTGGTTGGACAGCATTGTTTGGTGACTTAGGTTCTTATGTGGTATAAATGTGGAAGAACCTGCCCTGCACTCTTCAGGAATCGATGCTGCAGTGGTACAACATTTTCCGGCTGCTTGATAGGGAGTCTCTCGCTGTTCCTTCCTCTTGTAGCTGACAGTGTTTTATGTTTTGTCACAATATTGTCTTGATGTCTTGAATGTCCTTTCTTTTGTCATCTTCTTTCTGTGAGTGTTTTTAAAGCCTAGTGAGACTCAAAAATGTCTAAGTATTGTCTTAGGGCTTGCAGTATCTCTCTTACTACTTTTGTATGACGTGTGTGCTTGAACTGATTTTGACAGTGTCCTCTGTCTAATTACGATATGATGTTAGTAGAAAGTCATTCTGCTTCACCAGGATGGTGGTAGTTCACATGCATTTCAAATGGGCATTCCTAATAGGTTATTATTTTTTTACAGGGAGTTGATTTAGGTTTCCTGTTATTCCTATGCTGCACATAAATAAAATGTAAAATTAATAAAAAGTTCTGACTATGAATAACAACACAACATTATTACTGGACACAGAATTCAAATCCATTCATTCTTTAAAACTTAACTTGTGATATTTTCTTGGGTCTAAGTCTTAACTCTAACTAATTGCCAAAATGTTTAATGATCTTTACTGTATCCGGGTTAGCAGTGGTTTGATTCTCGGTTAGTTGTCACACTGCAAAATGCAAGTTAAAATCCTGTCTGAGCATGTTGAAATCCTGAAGGCATTTGTAAACTTGATGTTGTTTGAGGAAAAGAAATATATATTTTTACTTTAATAAAAGCTCTTTGTTGACATCATTGCACTTTATTAACTATATAGCACACATTTTACATGACACAGGCAAGTTCCAAATTTACTGGAAGCTTCTAATAATAGGCTATATTGTAACTAATATAGACTCTGCTATGCTTCATGAGTTTGTCACACAAACCAACAGATGGCGCTGTTCTGATTCACAACAAGTCTCTCAGTAGTTTTGGGTTATCTTGAGTGCTCTTGTACCATCTGTGTTTTTCATAAACATATTAATTCATCCATCATGAATGTCTTCAAGCAAAAGTATGTCTGCTCTGGTCTTCCTTCTACAGTCAGCCAATTCGATTATGGCATCTAGACCTAGGCATCTGTGCATCACACCAACTGCAGTGAAATTTATCAAACATAAAGAAAAAAACTAAACTAGTGTTTGGTGATACACAGAAATATGTGTGAGAAAGGCGATCTCTATGGAACAGATTTGTGCGTGGAGGAGGTTGTTTATTCATATAAATATACAATTTCCCATTGAGAAATCTCATGTGACATTTTCTAAGAGATGTAAACAGTTGCTACCTCATTTGCTCTCCCATCCCAACAGACCTTTGAGTGCCATTTGTTGGCAGAGGAAAGCTGTATGTCAGCAGTGGTTTGAGGCAGTGAGCAGTAAATCTCATCCTTCTGTCTTATTGCATGTGGAAGGATGCATAATACATAACATCTCAGTCTTAAGTTAAAGGGATATTTTACCCAGAAATGAAATTTCTCGTATCATTTACTCACTCTCATGCTATTCCAGATGTGTGTGTGTGACCCCCCACAAAAATCAAAGATTTTTAGAAGAATATCTTGGCTCCGTAGGTCAATATGGTGCAGGTGAATGGGGTCCAACCCTTTCAAGCTCCAATAAGCACATAAAGGGAGCATTTAAGTAATCCACATGACTCAGTGGTTTAAACCATGTCTTCAGAATCGATCTTATTGTTTTTTCTAATTGGAGATCAGACCAAAATGTTACAAATTTTTACTGTACATCTTGCCATTGCAGTCTCTAGGCACGATCATGACTTCGAGCTCAATTACACTATCTAGTGCTTGATACATGCGCAGTGGAATTGTGCTAAGTGTAATTGAGCTTGAAATCATGATCGCCAAGCAGACTACTGGTGTCGAGTTTCATTGTGAAAATGGAGCTACATTTTGGTCTATTCTCACCCAAAACTGATTAGATAACTTCAGAAGATATGTATTAAATCACTGGACTATTATGGATTACTTGATGCTGACTTTATGGGCTTTTTGAAGCATAAAAATTCTGGTCACCATTCACTTGTATTGTATAGACCAACAGAGCTATCTCAAGAGAGATATTCTTCTAAAAATCTTCATTTGTGTTGCGCAGAAGAAAGAAAGTCATGCACATCTGGCATGAGGGTAAGTAAATGATGAGAGAATTTTCATTTTTGGGTGAACCATTCCTAACAGTGTACATAATATTTTTATGACAAAACAAACTGAAAGTCTCTTTTGTACAGGGACTGTTTGTACCATTATAGCAAATATTTTCCTGTAAGTAGTTTTAAGTATTGTAGAAATGATTTATTAACACAAACTGAACCTTTAACATCAAATTTGTTTGGCTTTCAAACATATAATTGGACACTCCTAAAAAGTTATTATTGTCTCCTAATGTAAATGTTCAATTCAATAATGTACATCCTAAATTTGTTGTGACAATACAACAAAATGATCCAGTTATTTTCTATGCAACTAGAATACAATTCAGTCATGTTTACATGTGCTGGGTGTAATCCCTTTAGGGTGTTGTCCGGGAGAAATGTGAGGTGCTAAATGTTTGACTTGTGTGCGACAAGGAGAAAATAGACATTATTTTGAATTTGTTGAGTTGAATAGGGTTTTAGAAAGCAGCTTAAAAGTAGAGTAATTAGTAATATGATTTCTTTCCAATGAATTTAACAGTAAAGTAATAATTACAATTTTAGAGAAATAATCAGTAATTAGTAGTTTATTACTTTTTTAAGTAACTGACCCAACACTGCTGAACACAGATAGAATTGCAAATCTTTTGTTACATGATGTAAAATACAGACAGATTCTGAGAATTCTAAGCTTGTGTTCATTGGCTTTAAAAGCTTTTAAAGGAAAATGGCTGCTTTCTCTCATTTGGGTTGCCTGACTTAATTAGCTGAAGTGTCTTGTGCTATATTGGCAAATTACATGAAGAAGCTTTCTATTAACCGTTCCAGTGACTTCAACAAACCAGGTGTTTACAGTTTGATTCCAAAACTCTTGTGTTCTTATTCGAGCCACGTGCTAAATGAATGCATATTTCCATAATATGATGAAAATACATATAAAGTATCCACCTGCCCTTTCTGTAATCTGAGACAGAGATAACGTGCTCAGCAGATGCTGTCTTGTTTCCATGCAGCTGGACAAGCAGGATGAGTTGTGTGTCTCTCGAACCTTCTTTCTCTCTCCCCTATTGAGCAGAAGAAATTCACAGAGGGGGTGATGGGATTGAGAAGAGGACACACTACACCAATATAGTGTGGGGCTACTCTCAGTGAGCACACTTAGACAAGAGAGAGGGGGAGAAAGAAGTAATGATTAGAGCAAATTTGACATGAATAAATCCTGATCTATCTGAAATTTGAGAATTCTCTTGTGATTGTCCACATTTATCTGTGAAATTTGGAGCTGTTTCTGAATTGGATTTGTCAGCTCTTCTCTAGTAGACAGGCTTTAAATGTGCTCTGCTGTTAACTAAGATTGAAAAAATATTAGGCCTATACTTACCAAAAAAAAGCCAAGAAAACAAAAACACCACAAATTTCCATAGTACAACCATTGTTAATTATGGCATTTACAACCACATTACAATTGTATTACCTTGTTTATTGTACATGTAGCATGCACACTCTCAGGGAAAAATACAAAACAAAATGAAACATAGCTTTTAAGATACAGGGCCATCACTGGGGTGAGGGTACCTTATCATACCTCTATTTAGAGTTTTTAACTTGTTTTGGCAGCATTATTAACCTTAAGAACCTATAATGTCTCTTTATATGTAAATTTACATGTTTTATTTCTCTGCAAACATGTAAATATCGTGGTACATGTATACAGTAATAATTTATGACCATGGTACATAGATCAAAGTATCATGGAGTTGCCATCCCTGTTCCATGGTACCATCCCAGTATGTTTTTGTAAGGCAAATACAGTACTAATTAACTATTCAGATGTCATATTTATGATATTTGCTTAATTGGTGATATGTCGATTGGCCTTCGTGTTTACTCGTGGACTACTGTTTCATTAAGTACTTCTCAGTTTTTTTTTATCTAAACACAATCTAAAGAGTTGGTGATTCATACAGATTCATGTTTCGATTTTTATTTATCCTGTATTCAAAAGATGCTTGAAATGCCAAAACCAGTCAAATAAACATCTTACAATAAATACACCAAATAAAATACAGTACTTTTACAATACTTAAACAATAATAAATAAAAAAAAATACAAGTACATGTGATAAATCAGACAGTAAATAATTTAGCAGCTTAAAAAAAACATGCAATTCAACTATTTATGCATGTATTTTGTATTTGTTTTTAAAAAAATTTTTACTCTATCATAGATATACATTAAATTCTTAGGGGGTGGGGTGGGGTCACCATTCCAGTGACGTTTAATTAGAGATAAAAGATTTTAATGGACAACAGTGTTGAAAAGAATACGATGGGTCCTTCATCAATATTAACATTATTATTGACGTAGCTGTCCAATGGTAAAGGCTTGGCTCCAGAATATTAATTAGCTCGTGCTGACGTTGTGTTATTGTTGTCCAATGGCGAAGGCTTAGTTCATGAATATTAGGAACCAAGCCTCCACCATAGTAGAATTCCCACACAGTCCATTGCGTGAATCAAATCTCTCATCCATAGGGCCTGTCACCGGCGTCGAAGAGGTTTGTAGACACACACTGCCATGCCAATCATGATTACCAACAGTGTGGAAAGAACACTTATAAGCAAAACTGAAAAATAGACGATACAAGTTATAAACAAACTTATTAAATAAATCTAGTGATGCAAACCATTTTTCTCACCACCACAACTCATTTAGAATATAAAAGTGAATAGATTACGATCAGACAGCACTGTTAATTTATATATATTATAGATTCCACAGAGTGTTTCTAAGATTATGTTCTAAGAAAATATACAACACAGCCTATGAAAACTGTCCTTGAAACAGTTACCCTGAAATAAAAGCATTTCAAGAGTATAAAGTCTTAGTTAGTAGCATTATCTATTTAGAAGTTATGGTGTTGTTAATCATTTTAGGGACTGTTATTAAGTTTCTGTGTTTTAGATGGTGAATGGTGATCAGCTCAATTCACAGCTCAAGCAGGGAAATCCTCAACACTATGCCTGGATTATTTAATACAATCGATTATTCTTTTTTTGTATTGTTACCAATTAAAATCATAACATTTTTGTCATAATCTTCTTTTCCTTGTCGTCTTCATTAACGAACAAAAAATGTAACCTGGAACGGGAAGTCTCTTTCAGTTGTTCTGGAGTGAAAACCTTTTAAATGTTGGTAACCGGTTCATTAAGTTCCGATAATTTTTTTCTTGAAACCAAAGTCTAAATATTTTATTACAGTACATTTTTGGTTTACATCTTTTTACAACACTTCCTGTTGCCCTAAAAATTGGGCTTCTTTCTTGATTCTGAAGGAAACTGCTAAATTACCATTTTTACCCCCCTTAATGCAATGACTGTAGCCTTCTGTGACACTATTAAATAATTATTACATGTTTAAAATAAAATAATTTGGCCTGCATAAGATGACATTTAGTCCAAACACGCCCAAGCAGTGTGTGCATGCATGCAGAAGAGAGAGATTTTGTCTATGAAGTAATTTTAGATGACCAGGTGTATTTTTGAATTTTTTAAAATAATTTTAGGGATATATTTAATATCAAAAACACATTTAAAAAAAAATTACGTTATTTTATATAGGCTACTTTGTACTTTGCTTGTTATGATTTCTATTTTGATCATTTCCAGACATGGGGAAAAAATGTATTGCTTTATATCACTTATTTTGGTTGAGGGAAGTCCTTCATTTTGAGTGTATTTTTCCAGACCAGGTCCCTTTTTTTCCTTGAGATATCATGTAAAACTGCAACTGGTGCATCACACACGCTTAGCACAGAGTACTGTCATTTAAAAAAAAATGTTATTAACAGTGCTTTAATTTTGTTCTAACCGGTTACCAGTTAGGAAGTTGTCAGTGGATCGCTGTAACTGGAACGAAAAAATGCAGTTTCTGCTCTGAGTGAACCTTTAGATTTTAGTCCCTGGTAGTGCATGACAGGTTTTATTATTTATTTCTGAATAAAGCTAATTGTTAGCCATTGCCATTTCGGTCATATACATTAATGTATATCAACAATCATTTGATGCATGTTGTACATTTTCAAAACTTGTATTTGACCCAAATTCCATTAGCGTTAGCAAGCTGTTTCCTGTTCTTTTCGACAACAAAGCACTTGAAAGTGACTTGCTCGTAATTACCACTTTAAAAGTGGAAAGTAGGATAACTCCAATAGCACATAAGGTAGAAGTAAAGTCCCTGTTAATGAGCGCAGTTCCATTTGCTTTTTTGATGTATTCACTACTGAAGCAGGAAGTGGGGGCGGGATATGTTGAACTACTCATTTTAAAAAATAGCCTACAGGCTTTAGTTTACAGCCACACAGACGCACACTCACCGACCACTTTATTAGTAAAACCTGTACACCTACATATTCATGCGATTATCTAATCAGCAAATCACGTGTTAGCATTGCAATGCATAAAATCATACAGATACGGGTCTGGGGCTTCAGATAATGTTCACATAAACCATCAGAATGGGGAAATAATGCACAACATGTCGAACCTTGAGGTGGATGGGCTACAACAGCAGAAGACCATGTCGGGTTTCATTCTGTCAGCAAAGAAACGAAAGCTGAGGCTGCAGTGGGCTTACCATCTGTGTAACTTACGTTCACTTTCAGTTTCAACTTTATTTGTCCCTGGAGGGCAATTGATTTTGTGGCAAGACATACATACAGACATTGAAAATACTCAAATAAAAGACAATGAAATGCATAGGCCGCACTACATACAAGGAGGGGGGAGGTGGGGAGCACAGCAATGGTCTTAAGTTGACCTTCTCAGTTATAAGACCTTCCCAATCATAAAGCTAATATAATATCACAAATAAAGTCAGAAGTTTACATGCACCTTAGCCAAAAACATTTAAACTCTGTTTTCCCACAATTCCTGACATTTAATCGTAGAAAACATTCTCTGTCTTAAGTCAGTTAGGATCACTACTTTATTTTAAGAATGTGATTTATCAGAATAATAGTAGAGAGAATGATTTATTAAAGTTTATATTTCTTTCATCACATTCCCAGTGGGTCAGAAGTTTATATACAATTTGTTAGTATTTGGTAGCATTGCCTTTAAATTGTTTAACTTTGGTCAAATATTTTTGGATAGTCTTCCACACGCTTCAACACACTCACAATATGTTGCTGAAATTTTGTCCCTTTCCTCCAGACAGAACTGGTCAGGTTTGTAGGCCTCCTTGCTCTCACACACACGGTTTCAGTTCTGCCCACAAATTTTCTATCAGATTGAGGTCATGGCTTTGTGATGGCTACTCCAATACTTTGACTTTGTTGTCCTTAAGCCATTTTGACCACATTTCTTCCACCATTTGGAAGACCCATTTGTGACCAAGCTTTAACATCATGGCTGATGTCTTGAGATGTGCTTCAATATATCCATGTAATTTTCCTTCCTCATTATGCCATCTGTAAGTGCACTAGTCCCTCCTGCAGCAAAGCACCCCCACAACATGTTGCTTCCACCCCATGCTTCATGGTTGGGATGGTGTTCTTCACCTTGCAAGCCTCATGATTTTTCCTCCAAGCATAATGATGGTCATTATCGCCAAAATTTTAATATTTGTTTCATCAGACCAGAGGAAATTTCTGCAAACAGTAAGATCTTTGTCGGCATGTGCACTTGCAAACTGTAGTTTGGCTTTTTTATGGCAGTTTTGGAGCAGTGGCTTCTTCCGTGCTGAGCGGCTTATCAGGTTATGTTGATATAGGACTCGTATTACTGTGGATATAGATACTTGTCTACCTGTTTCCTCCAGGATATTCACAAGGTCCTTTGCTGTTGTTCTGGAATTGATTTGCACTTTTCACACCAAACTATGTTCACCTCTAGGAGACAGAATGCATTTCCTTCCTGAGTAGTCTGATAGTTGTGTGGTCCCATGGTGTTTATACTTGCATACTATTGTTTGTACATATGAGTGTGGTACCTTCAGGCATTTGAAATTGCTCCCAAGGATGAACCAGACTTACAAAGTTCCACAATATTTTTTTCTGAGGTCTTGGCTGAATTCTTTTGATTTTCCCATGATCTTAAGCAAAGAGGCACTGAGTTTGAATGTAGGCCTTAAAATACATCCACAGGTACACCTCCAGTTCAGTACACCTCCTATAAGAAGCAAATTGGCTAATTGATAAAGGCTTGACATCATTTTCTGGAATTTTCCAAGCTGCTTAAAGGCACAGTTAACTTAGTATATGTAAACTTCTGACCCACTGGAATTGTGATGACTTCAACCTAAGTGTATGTAAACTTCTGACTTCAACTGTATATAAAAAAAAGCTCTGCAGAAATAAAGATTCATCAGACCAGGCTATGTTTTTCCAGTCTTTACTGTCTGGTTTTGGTGAGCCTGTGCCCAATGCAATCTCAGCGTTCTGTTCTTGGCTGACAGAATTGGAACCCGACGTGTTCTACTGTTTTAGCCCATTTGCCTCAAAGTTTGACATGTTGTGCCTTCTGAGATGCTCACTACAATTGTACAGAGAGTTACCGTATCCTTTCTGTCAGCTCAAACCAGTCTAGAGACTGTTGTGCGTGAAAATCCCAGGAGACCATTAGTTACAGAAATACTCAAACCAGCCTGTCTGGCACACACTGAGTAATGCCACAGTCGAAATTACTGAGATTACATTTCATCCACATTCTGAAGCTCTTGACCCATATCTGCATGATTTTATGCATTGCACTGCTGCCACATGGTTGACTGATTAGACAATAGCATGAATAGTGAGTGTAAAATATATATAAAATATAAAGTACATAATATACACATGCCCCCATTTATCATTTAAAACATTGATATTAAAAAAAGGAAAGTTCATGTCCATGTTATTTGTCAACTACTATAGTAGGTTAGGAACAAAGTTCTTCACTCATAAGCCTTTTTCCATGTGATGTAAAATTCTTGGTCTTTCATATTGGTAATTAACAGAGGAGCACAAAGCCTGCATCCCTTTTGTTAGGCTCCTCTGTAGTTGAATCTGATGTCCACCAATACTCCAGTCGCTTACACTGAATCCTTTGATCCATTCTCCATCCTCTGCTAGAAGTGGCTGAATGTGGAATAGCATTATCTTTTCTCTATTCTCTCACCCCTTACCTGGAACTGGCACAACTGAGACACATTTCCCAGAGCTGTGATTGGTGGCGATTGAAGATCTAGTCTTTAATAAAACATCTAATTGAAATGCTTGACACAATGCTGTTCTCTTACGCATGTGCGTTTAGATGCTGGATACTTCAGCTCCATGCAAATCGACATTTTAATTAAGGCGCAACAATGCAAGGCTGTTGTTTGTAAGAAAAATATAGATAGACAGACAGACAGACAGACAGACAGATAGATAGAGAGAGAGATATTGACACCAATTTCCTACTATTTCCTAGACAATCATAGCAGTATAACATTTGGTCACATCCATAGTTCAGCATCCTCAGTTCTTTATTTGGAAAAATTGTGGCGGGAAAGTAACACATTACACACAGCTAGGATCTGGGCTCAAGTTTAGTCAAAGAATGAGGATTTTAAACAGTCATATAGAGTTAGTTCCAAAGAAGGAACAGAAAAAAAACTTTATTTTTTGGTGAGGCACAATATTAATACAGATGATACAAAGTGTTAACGTAAAGTATAGGTACAATATTTAGGCAGAGTTAAGGCAGAAAACACCATAATGTTTAAATCTTGACAACAATTATTTCTGAAAAATTTGTGAGATGGGTATATAAAGTTCTGTGTTCTCACTGGCTGAATTTCACACAATGAGGTAATCTTACTTGCATGTTTCTCAAAATGTTTTGTGACTTGTAGGGTATGTACTGTGTGACTTGCAATGTAAAAATACAAATGAACTCTTTGTCTTATACCTTAAATTAAAAAAGTACATCAACAATTCATAAACTCTACATATGTTAAATTAGAGACCATATTGAAAAGAACATCAGCTTTCCTTTGTCAGATGATCAAACACAATTATATATTGCTTTCAAATAGATATTTTTGGATGCTAATTTCAATTGACCCTTCATTAAGCTCCATCCCCATTGGTTACCATTGCTCACTCTGACAAGCTTTGCAGAAATTTCCATAGGAATGAATGAAAGATTGCCATGTACGGCATGGCTTTTGCCAAAATATTCTCATAAACTAAATGGATAATATAAGACATTTTTTAATTATACAGTGATTTAATTGAAAACTGTGGAGACTGTGAATCAGAATTGAAGCAAACGATTATTACAGTCACTTAAAAAGAAAAAAAAAGTAATTTGATGGCAATTAAACACCGGATGATATTAGTGTAAGTGAACAGAACTGCATAACATAATACCCTCACTATGGTGCTGTGAACTCACCTGTACTAAGACCTGAATCAATACATAAATGATTTAAAGTAATGTGATTAGCTTTTAGCTAAATTATTTACCTTGGAAAATGTTGAGGTCCTTGCTAATGTTATACATATTATTTAGGAATGAGAGCTGACAAAGTTGAATCCATAGCATCCTGTTCTCCAGATTTGTTTAAAGATTAAAAAAGAAAAGAAAGAAAAAACACAAACAAAGTGACCCAGAAACACACATTTTCCCGTAAACTCTCATGGTAAAAAAAAAAGAAGAAGAAAAAGAGCTTGTCAGAGAAATGGCACTTTTAAAGGGATAGTTTACCCAAAAATGAAAACATTTACATTTATGCATTTGGCAGACGCTTTTATCCAAAGCGGCTTACAGTGCACTTATTACAGGGACAATCCCCCTGGAGCAATCTGGAGTCAAGTGTCTTGCTCAAGGACACAATGGTGGTGGCTGTGGGGCTTGAACCAACGTCCTTCTGATTACCAGATTACCAGTTATGTGCTTAGACCAAAAGCACCACCACCACTCCTAAAATTCGCTCATCTCCTCATTCCATCCCAGATTTATGTGACTTTCTTTCTTCTGCAGAACACATATAAAGATTTTTAGAAGAATATCTAATCTCTGTAGGTCCTTACAATGCAAGTGAATGGTGGCCATACCTTTCAAGCTCCAAAAGCGCATGAAGGCAGCATAAAAGTAATCCATATGTCTCAAGTGATTTAATATACACTCACTGAGTCATGTGACACCATCCGAGGTTCTGACGTGTGAACGGCAGGCTCTGCGCACTTCGCTAGATTTAACTCTATTAATGTCATAATCTGGTGAGATTCTATACACTTTATTCCATAACTGTTCTAGGAGGACAATATGTCAGAGAATTCAAAATCCTCAGGCTCTGGAGACATTACGAGACACTTACGTGCTCAAGCTGACAACCCCGTGGAGGCCCCGAGCCCGGGAGTCGATTAGGTTGGAGAAATTAGGGAAATATGGCGAGATATGTTGAACATGCCAGCAATGCTGACGAAGGTCTTTGCTGAAATGGAGGATCCTGCTGTAATACATCAATCGATCACTGCCATGGAGACGAAATTCACTGAAGTGGTTACAAGAGTAGGGGATGTCAAGAAACGGATTGATTATAATGAGTCATCAGTGAGGGAATTATCTGTGACTATTGAAATTATCAAATCCAAAGTGGATTTGGAGCATATCTGGGAGAAGTTGGAGGACATGGAGAACCGTAGCCGGCAGAATAATGTCCGTATTGTCTGCTCAACATAACAGGCCATAAGCTGGAAATTGAGTGTGCTCACAGGGTTACGGCTCGGCAATCTGCTGAGGGAGACAGGCCCCGAAAAATTCTGGCAAAACTTCTGAGATCATACGATAAAGATCTTGTGTTACGTAAAGCAAGGAGTAAAGAAAGGCATTCTTGGAAGAACCACAGCATTGTCTTGTTCCCAGACTTTGCGAATTCAACATGAGAGAAACATGATCGATTCAAGGAATGCAAGAAACTCTCACATCAATGGAAGGTCTTTTTTGTACTGATGATCCCGGCCAAGTTAAGAATGGATGCTAAGGATGGCCATAAAACATATATATGTCCCCAGAAAGCGATGTCCTTCATAGTCACATCAAACACCTTGAGACGGATAGGCTACAACAGCAGAAGAACTCATCGGGAAATTTATGAGGACCATAGTGTTCCTAATAAAGTGTTGAGTGCATGAATGTCTTCTGAAGCGATGCAATCACTTTGAGTGAGAAACAGATCAATGTTTTAATCCTTAAATATTTATCTGTTTCTCGCCCACACCTATCATATTGCTTTTGAAGATATAGATTTCACTGCTGCCTTTATGTGATTTTTGAAGCTCGAAAAGTCTGGTTACCATTCACTTACATTGTATGGACCTACAGAGCTAAAATATTCTTAATCTGAAATGGTGAAAAATCTTAATTTGTGTTCTGCAGAAGAAAGAAAGTCATACACATCTGGGATGGCATAAGGGTGAGTAAATGAAGAGACAATTAAAATTTTTGGGTGAACTATCCCTTTCAGGAGGGTCTTATTAAAATGTCAATTGGAAAAATCCCTGAAACTATGTGAAAGCTGCTCTTTACCCTTAAAATAAATTACTAGTTTGCTTTTGACAAATATAGCAGATGGCAGATGTATGCCCCCTTTGTGTTTAGTTGTTTTGGTCTAGGTGGCTCGGATCGGTTCTAGGGTACAGGACTTAAACCCATACTGTCAGGGTGGATGTCTAGTAGTGTTCTCTCTGGTCGCAGACAAACAGCAAGGCGCTTGAATTAAAAAAAATAAAAGCAGGTCAGCAACTTCAGGTGCAAATATATTTTCCAGAAAGTCTTGTTGAGCTCTATAAAAATTCTTTCAATGGGGCTTACCTTAAGGCAAAGTTGACAAATACAGAAGTGTAAATTATTGAAATAATTGTATTTTATTTGTCTCAATCGCACAAAATATGTTACAAAAGATTAAAAAGTTATTTTGCCTTAAATTAATTTAACATACACTTTTCCAGAATGTTTCAATTAAGTTTTAAGAAATGTTTTTTCAAGGGGACTTACTCTGAGGCAAAGGCGACAAATAAGTTACAAACAATCATGTCTCATGACAAGTCGTAATAATAGTACAAGATTGCGAAATCATAAGAAGCCATACAAGTCTGTTCGCATACACTTTCAAGAAAGTTTTGTTGAGTTCAATTAACTATTTTTTAAGAGGACTTACCTTAAGGCAGAGCTGAGTTACAAATAGTAACAAATGTTATTTTACTTGTCTCATACAAAATTAGTTATATTTCATAGGGCTTTTTTTCTTCTTCTTAGAACTGAATGCGTTAATGCCTTAACGATGGAAAAATATGCAATTAAATATTTTATTCAACGGATAGCACTAGTAATGGTCAATTCACTGAGCCTTGCACATGTATGTTAAGAGTTCCCTCACCTGCTTAAGAGAGCCTGGGGTCCACAAGAACTTGTACACCATATATATGGGGATCCATATGAAGGAGGAAGCTCCGATGATGTAACCCACTGTGATGCTCCAGTCTGGGAACTCATAGTCGAAAAGCGAGAGGGGCTGGGGGTTCAACAGCGAGCTAATAATAATGTACTGAAAGCGTACATAAAGGAAAAAACAGATTCAGTGACTTGAGGTGGCACTTCATATGTGGAAAAAATTTATAAAATGGTATACGTTCAGGGATATTACATGCTGCAGGATGGATTGTGTTGTTAAAAATGCATGTGCAATTTCATGCTGTTCTACATTTCCCCCTGGGTTGTTCATGAAATGGTCATCTTTCATTGGGAAAAACTGGATACATAATGTTAATTCTTTAAGAATTACAAAAGTCTGTCTTTGTTCTATTTAAATGACTTCCCCCAAAGATCCCATTTATAATTTTATGGCCTATCTCAAGTTCAGGGTTATCTTTTGAGGTACTGTCAAATCAGAAAATGAAGAGGGAATCAACTTATCTAGGGTTCTTTACACTTAAACTGATTTACACTAGGTTTTACTTAACATTATGGGATCCTTTGACAAAATAATTTACAGCTTCACTTAAAAGTCACTGTAGCCATGGTATGAGTTCACATGTAGGGCCCTATGATTTCCTTGATATGGAAGATACGAACAGAATCTCAGAATCCAGAATAAAAATAAACTATAAAATGTAGAATGACATAGAATTTTACATACACTTATGAGCCAAAACATTATGATGTATTGGACCATGGACCGGACTTGTTGGTCCAGCACATCACACAGATGCTCAATCGGATTGAGATCTGGGAAATTTGGAGGCCATGGTAACACCTTGAACTCTTCATCATGTTCCTCAAACCATTCCAAAACAATTTGTGCCATGTGGCAAGGCACATTACCCTGCTGAAAGATGCCACAGCCATCAAGGAATCCCATTGCCATGAAGGGGTTTACCTGGTCTGCAACGATGTTTAGGTAGGTGGCACATGTCAAATTGACATCCACAAGAATGGTCGGACCCAGAGTTTCCCAGCAGAACATTGCCCAGAGCATCACACTCCCTCCGCTGGCTTGTCATCTTTCCACAGTGCATCCTGGTGCCATCACTTCCCCAGGTAAACAGTGCACACATACACGGCCATCCACGTGATGTAAAAGAAAATGGGACTTATTGGACCAGGCAACCTTCTTCCACTGCTCCAAGATCCAGTTCCTACACTCGCGTACCCATTGTAGGCACTTTTGACACTGGACGGGGTCATCGTGGGCTGAAAAAAGAACTGACATGTGCTTATAAAAATCTTTACTTCGGTTCTGCGGAAAAAGGAAAGTCATACACATATACATCATGCTCTGCAGCCCTATACACAGCAGGGTGTGATGCACTGTGTGTTGTGACACATTCCTCCTGTAACCATCATTACAATTTTCTGTGACCTTCTGTTTGTTCAGAGCAGACAGGATTGCCTTCATTGCCCTCGCGCATCGATGAGCCTTGGGCGCCCAACACCGTGACGGGTTTATGGTTTGTCCCTTCTCGGAACACCCTCCTTTCTCTTGGTGGGTACTGAATACCGGTGACTGGGAGCAACCCACAAGCCTTGACATTTCAGAGATGCTCTGACCCAGTAGTCTGGCCATAACAATTAAGTCCTTGTAAAAGTCGCTCGTGTCTTTACTCTTGCCCATTTGTCCTGCATTCAACACATTGACTACAAGAACTGATTGTTTGCTTACCATCTAATCTACCCAGACCTTGACATGTGGCCTTGTTAGGAGATGATCAATGTTATTCATTTCACCTGTGAGTAGTCATATTGTTTTTGCTCATCAGTGTATTTGGGATGAAATGAATGTTCTGTATAAATACACAATTATTCAAATTAAAATTGTAATATGTCCTAGTATGGAGATTAAACCACAAAAACCAGAGATTTAATTAAATAAATATACAATCTGCAATGTGAATGCGTAAGACTGTCATCAAAAACAAACAAACGGAAAGTGCTTCCTTGGGTTTTGCACCAAAATAAAAGACAATTTAACTAGACGCATAATATTAAAGACATTGCGACAAAAATTTTATTTGTAACAATGTAATAATCAATGTTGCTTTAATATTAAACAAATAATAATAGATCAATAATAATTATACTAAAGCAATATTTCACGAGCAAAAGTGCTGTTGTACTGAATAAAGGTTTTCATTAATGCTTTCATTAAAGGGTTAGTTCACCCAAAAATGAAAATCCTCTCATGATTTAATTTGGTTTAAGCCATCCCAGATGTGTATGACTTTCCTTTTTCAGCAGAACCGAAGTGAAGATTTTTAGAAGCACATTTCAGCTTTTTTTGTCCATACTATAGTAATAAAAATATATTTTTTTCTTCTTTCTCCCCAATTTGGAATGCCCAATTCCCAATGCGCTCTAAATCCTCATGGTGGCATAATGACTCGCCTCAATCCAGGTGGTGGAGGATGAATTTCAGTTGCCTCCGCGTCTGAGACTGTCAATCCATGCATCTTATCATGTGGCTTGTTGAGCGCGTTACAGTGGAGACATAGTGTGTGTGGAGGCCCACGCTATTCTACGCAGCATCTACACACGAACTCGAGCGAGAACCACACATTATATCGATCACGAGGAGGTTACCCCATGTGACTACCCTCCCTAGTAACCGGGCCAATTTGGTTGCTTAGGAGATCTGGCTGGATTCACTAAGCATGCCCTGGATTCGATATCGCGACTCCATTGGTGGTAGTCAGCATCAGTACTCCCTGAGCTACCAGGCCCCCATAAATAGGCTAAAATATATTTCTGAGTATATTTTGGATTGTGCTTTTAGGATCTGTATAGAAGCATTTCACTTTATAAAAATAATGCAATTGTATGTTTAAAAGTATTTCTTCTGTTTTCATTTGTAAGTTCTATGAAAAAAATTGTTTTACACTTTAAATCACAGAATTTGTGAAAAAATAAAACTGATTTCAAAGGGCCCTACACATGGCTTGATATGTTTAAAACCTCCTTACAGTGAGGCTATGATGATATAGAAAAAACACAACTACAGGGATAAGAAAATTGCAGAGCGGTGGCCTTTTGTGTTTTGAAATTACAGTCATGTCTTCTCTCCAGTATTACAAATAATCTCACACTGTCTCTGGAGATGAGAGAGGAGCAGTTTATCATGTCTTTTAAAGAATGAAAAAAAGAAGAATGGCAAAATTTTGATAAAATTATTGCAGAAATGTCAACTGTGTGCACCAGTGCAGGCCTGTTGAGATTAGCTGTGATGTATGCAGAAGTTTCAGAGGAATATTAAGCTTTGAGGGTATTTTGACATTTTCAGACTGGGAATTGTGACAGTGTGGACAGGTGATATAATGAGATTATAAAGGTAATAAGAGAGGTTGGAGGAAGAAATTGTGGATTTTGTGCAGTTTGTAGAGGATAAAAAATGATTTCCCCTGTCACCACACTCTAACCAGTGGTAAAACATGCTGCATATTGTCTTGAACAAAACTCAGTGTAAGAAAGAAAATATTTCTCTGAACTTACAGCCAGAAATGCCGGGCTGATGGCAACCCAACACACTCTCCAAAACAGTCCTGGAGTATAGCCCAACATTGATTTAACGTCATTGCTGAATCTGTTTATACCTGGAGAAAAAGCATGAAAAAGCCATTTCAAATACATACTGTATGTACATGGTTCAATATTGAAATTTGTTCATATACGCTTAGATTAAGTTTGGCAGGGATTTGTATTGCGATATATTAAGGACCACCATAATACTAAAGCTAGAAAGTTCCATTGTTTAATAAAAAATGTAAAATCTTACCATAAAACCAGGAGACTGCAGTGGCCTCTAGAAAGACAATAGCTATAATAGAAGAACCAACTCCAAATTCTTCTAGTAACTTCACCACATATGCACCACCCTGGCAAAAAAATAATAATAATAAAAACAACTATGTTCAGTTAAAAATCTAACATCCTTTGAAACCTATTTGAAATCCACACACCCATACAACCCTATTTGAAATTATAGCAATTTTTTTATGTTCATTTGATAAGCACTTTTATATTTTATTTATTATTATTTTGCTTTAACCCACACTTCTAATCAACAAAATCTATAATCAAATTCTATCAACTCTGTCCAGCTTTTTTTTGTTTTTTTTTTCATTAGATGTTGCAAACATCTGGTAAATTTTAATAAATGTAAACAAACAGAGACACAGAAGTTTACTGGCACTCACTTTAGTAAGGGTGCTGAGAGAACCCAGAAAACAAACAACCACCAGTCCAAGAACAAACAGCTCTCTCCGATGGGAGAGGGTATCTGGGTACTCATCCATTACAGCGGTAATTATGGCCTCTAGCCCACCAAACTGATGTACATAGGACATAATGAGACAAGAAAGAGCATACAGACAGAAAGAAAGCCTATTGAGTTAGATCATGTATTTCTGTTTGTCATTCACTTTTTATGTACAAATCAAATTATTTACTTTTGCTAAAGAATTCATTAGTTGTGCACCATGAAGAATTAAATTGATTTTAATTGAGGTAGTAAACAGGATGCAGAATTGTAATTTGAGTTTAAGGAGGTTAAATTATAATGGAATGAAATGTAAAGAAGGTACAGTAATTTGTAATAATGCATTTCATTTTCAGTATGAATTACATATAAACATGTTATAGATATATGGTTTATATATATTAGGGTGCAATGGGGCTATAAGCATCCCTTAAGAAAAGTTAGCTTTTTCTGGTATCAAGTGTATCAAGACTAGAAACAAATTATAATTAATTTCAATCCCATTTTACATTTCATAACATCTCAAGTACTCTATAAAGAAATTAATCTCCATTGTGAGCCCACGTTGAAAATTCTTCATTAGAAATCTAGTCACCACACCTTTGTTTTATGTGGGGCCTTCAACAAAGCACCTACAATAAGGGGGCTTTTTAGCCAAACACTATCCTTTCACTTATTTGACAGTTTGACATCTTTTGATTAAATCACCCTGAACAAACTTAAAAATAATAATTGTTTTGTCTCAAAAGAAATGTGATGATTTGAGAAATTCTCATTAGCTACTCTAAATTTGCAACATTTTGTGACAAACCGGTGTTTAGAAAGTGCTGTGGTAGCTTTTTTCTTCTTCTTCTTTTTTTTTTTTTTTTTTTTGGTATTTAGTGTTTTAGGAGAGAATAAAGTAAAAAGTGCCTTTTACACTGGCAGGGATTTAACCCCATATATTGTGTATAATAAGCATTATATAATATAACATACATAATATATGGAGCATTTCCAGAAACATTACATTATATTAATAATAGTCAAAAAGAAACTTTGAAACTTTTATTTAATTGATATATAAATAACATGTACAATGACAAGTAAGATTACATTTATGGTGGAACACTTAATTTCCCAAGTGTCGCGCATCATATTCCAAGTCTTCTGAAGGCATACAGAAACAACATGAAATATGTAAGTAATATTTCAGTGAAAATATTGATGTCCATTGCATGTCCTACCGTATGTCTTCAGAACACTTTTGCAAAATGTTTGTGCATAAATTGATAGTTCACCCAAAAATGTTAATTCTCTAATCATTTACTGACCCTCATACCATCCCATACAATGCAAGTGAATGGTGACCAGACCTTTGAAGC
The DNA here is from genome assembly GCF_025860055.1 of Xyrauchen texanus. Classification (NCBI taxonomy): domain Eukaryota; kingdom Metazoa; phylum Chordata; class Actinopteri; order Cypriniformes; family Catostomidae; genus Xyrauchen; species Xyrauchen texanus. The sequence goes on along the minus strand of NC_068278.1, from coordinate 47,959,454 downwards.
TCCAAAATGTACATAAAGGCTGCATGAAAGTAATTAATACATCTCCTGTGGTTAAATCTACAGTATATCTTCAGAAGCAATATGAAAGTTCTGGATGAGAAACAGATCAATATTTAAGTATTTTTTTACTATAAATCTCCCTTTTCACTTTCATATTCTTTCAAATTCTGGGAGTGAAAGTGGAGATTTGTAGTAAAAAAGGATTAAAATATGAATCTGTTTTTCACCCAAAGTGACTACATCCCTTAAACCACTAGAGTTGTGTAGATTACTTTTATGCCTTTATGTGAATTTTGGATCTTCAAAGGTCTGGCAACATTCACTTGCATTGCAAGGACCAACAGAGCTGATATTCTTCTAAAAATCTTAATTTGTGTTCCATAGTAGAAAGAAAGTCCTAAGGGTTTGGAATTACATGAGGGTAAGTAAATTGACAGAATTTTATTTTTTGGGTGAACTATTTAAGTTAGTTTGCATTATAAGTGTATACATACAGTGCTGTCCAGTCCTAGAGTAATCATCATCACAAAGAAGATGATGGCAAAGAAGGTTGACCCAACCATGTTTGCAATAGCTTCTGGATATGTGATGAAGAGTAGACTGGGTCCTAGAGGTGGGGAGAGTACCCAAAAGACAAACTTCAGGTAATATTAGAGATCCTTTATTTATGGGCTGAAAGTCACACAATGGAATTTTTCTTGGATGCCAACCATTCATACTGTATTTGTATTTAATGCACCCCACCTACAACACAAAATAACTTAACTATTAGGCTTATGAACAGCAAAAAGGTCTAAAAGCAAAGCTCACCTTTGTCCCTGGCTACATCTTCAACATTTACATTTCTCTGTTCAGCCATATATCCTAGGACTGTGAAAATAACAAATCCTGACACAAAACTCGTCAGGCAGTTCACCAGACTGGTTACAATGGCATCTCTGCACAAAACAGAAACAAAAAGTAGTTACTGTAAGTTACTGCATCGGGTTACTTTTTCAAAGTAATATTTTAGATTTCTTTAATAACATCTTGAATGAATGAGGCTGTAATCGAAATGTGTGGACTACATGCAATCAAAGAGTGTTGTGGTGTAAAGTTTATCTTTCACTTATCACAAGCTGTTCTATATCTGTTTACAAAAAATGAACTAGCATCACTTTTTCTTTAATACACTTCAAATTCGACCACTAGTGAAACAATTCATCCATTTAGATTGGCCATGTGCCTCTTCACAGTCTTATAGTAGTATCCAATTAAATTCCCCCCATACATAATATGCTGCCCATTCGTCTTTTCAAACCCTGGCCGTAATTCTCTGTTTTAAACTTGTTTTCACATCATTCAGTCATGCAACTTATTAGAGCCCAGGTCATTTTGATGGCATTTCCCCCTTGGTTAGCGGACACAGAGCCAAATGTAAATAAATATCTAAGCTATAGATAGAACCAAAATTAAGAGTGAGTGGGAATCATATTGGACAGTCATTGCAGATCCATTTTGTTCCTGTAAACCACCACCATGTATCTAGGAGCAGATTATAGAGTTTGTTGCATTTATAGAGGTCTCAAATGAAACCTCAAATATAACTAGATTTGCATTTACTTGGAAGCAAAGTAGCAAACCAAAAAACAATGTTAGTAAGTTCCGGTTTGGGGCTTTGATTCTGGGCAAATCAAATGCTACATCAGAGATAATTTGCTGTTGTCATGACACTCAGCACACGTCTTGTTTTCAGTCGGCTGCACACATGGATCAACATATCAGTCACTGTGCAGAGTAAAGGTTGCATTTTGTATGCAAGGAAGACAAGAGCAATCGTAATTCAGTATGCAAATTTTACAATGGCGTGATAGTTTTACAATGGCGTGATAGTTTTGGTTAGGAGTTTTGATATTACATTAAAAAAATCAAAAGAAAATGGCACAAATAAAGCTGAAATTATCTATAAAATAAAGTTTAAATGGAATCTGTACATTTAGAGGTTCAGGTTGAAATATTTGTGGAAGTTTAATACTTAGGTTAGGGATTTAAAATAAACCCTAACAAGAATGTTTAAAGAATATCAATACAGTGCAGTCTTGCTAGAACTGTAATTATTTATTCATGTATAATTATATATTCTATTGGATTTGTATAGCAAGATATGTAACAATAAAGAACTGATGGAAAATTCTGACAGCCACTTCTCTTACAATCTTTACCAAAATCTTTACCTATAAACTACAATCTTTACCAACATAAAATAGGTATTGTTTTAAAGCATATAAGCTCTATTTTACAATGCATGTAGGCATTATGACCAAAACTGAACACATGCTTTGAAATTGGCAGACAAATTAGAAGTGTTCCATTCTGATAATTTATAAAACAAAATTGCACTGTACATATTTTTGGTAATCGGTAAAAACATCTAACTCATCAAATAACCATGTGTCATATGTTGTTAGAAAGCTCTCAAAGAGAGAATACAACCAGCCTATTTGTTTTATTTACAGATAAAAATATAGTGAGTAATAGCTAAGTATATGTGTCATTTAATTGCTTTGCTGCATCAACACTTTGTTAAATGTTACTGGGGCATGATTGGGAACAAATGGAAATAATTTTTCCTGAGCCACCTTAGCTACACCCTTAGGTATATAATGTCAAATCGAGAAAAAAATTAAATACATTTGTGTAAATTTTTATTCATAATCACAGCAGTGATCATAATTTTGTTAGAAATTATCTTGTTTTTGTTTTGTTTTTTTCTTGTTTTATGAGTTATAAGCTTTTAATTTTAAGTATGCCACTGAAACTGGAAATCTTTAAAAACACCCTTATAGCTTAAAGGGTTAACAGAAACTTTTAGAAGCTACTTATGAGAGAAGAATTAATGAAAAAGCATGTTTTGTCTATACCTGTAACAGTTATTGTTGAAGGGGTTGTAGCTGGACAGGGCAAGCAGCACCCCAAACCCGGGACCCAGAGAGAAGAAGATCTGTGCTGCTGCATCTACCCATACCTGCAAACCATTAGATACAACTGGAAAAAATAAATGTGTGAGGCTAAAAAAAACATAAGTGTAGAATAAGGATCATGTGGAACTCTTTAAATCGTATTATTTGAAAATTCACTATATTTCGGAAAGAAATTTGGATTGGGTTGGGAAAAGGCAAAGACATCACAGAATATTGGGAACATGGAAAAGGCAGTGCTTGCTCAGATCTGAAAAATTGTGTGGCAAGAGAAGCATGTGTGTGTGTTCATGAGTGTGTCAATGAATATGAGGGCCTTTCATGATGGAAAAAATTTCTAAACCAATTACGCATCTCATTAGCCCCTAGTGCTTTATTTTTGCTTCTCATCATGGTTGCTGCATCACACAGCAAACAGCTAATCACAAAACCAAGCTCATAAAGTGAAGATCACAAGACAAGGGATACAGAGATGCAGTTTGAATATTAACTTCATCGACTGCTTATGTAGAACCAAAACCATTCTTTTAAAAATTTATTGAAAATGGAGCCCTTTATGAAGTCCATATTTTCACAAATTGAGCTCTTAAGCTATGTCCAAGTGCCTCAAGTGATATCCTTTTCATTACTGCATGAAATAAAAATGCCCTCCCACAAACATGTATTCTGCCATTTAAGAATTATAGCACACATTCAGTAATTACATTTAAAAAGGATAAGTACCAAAAACATAATCTAATCTAACACTAAATCTGTGTTAGACTCAATGGAAAAGGTAGCAGAGGCAGAAAGAGAGAAGCACTCACACCGGTCTCCTTCAGTTTCTCCCATTTGGGGTTGAGGTAGAACACAACTCCTTTCCACGCTCCGGGCAGAGTGGCACCGCGGACCATCAGAATCAACAGCACCACGTACGGCAGCGTGGCAGTCACCCATACAACCTGAAAGGAAAATTGAGAATGAGATGACTTTTGCTTAGATTGGAACAATAAAACATGCTTAATTTAGTTACAGAGGTTTTTATGTCTCAGAAACCTTCCCTGAAGTCTTGACTCCTTTCCAAAGGCTAAAGTAGACAATGGTGAAGATGAGGAAGAGGCAGAGGCAGAGTTGCCAGCGAATGTAACCCACATCCCCAAGCCCAGATGATTCATGTACTGCCAGAACATTCCTCCTGTTTGAATAGAGATTTCTCAAATGTGAATTCTGAAAATATGTATGATCTTTTTTTTTTGATTATTTAATAAAACAGCAGACTCTTTATATTCATATTGATGTAATGGTTGTTCCTACTTAGGCTTCGTTTGGATTTTTTTTTGTTAGCAGAGGTAAAATAGACAAAATAACCTACCACATTGCGACTAAATAACATGCAGTCATGCTCTTGTATAATATATAAGCAAGGCTGTGATTACCATAATGTTTTTATTTCAGTTCTTTCTGAGCAGAAACTGTATTTTTTTGTTTCCGGTTCCAGTTGTCCAGCTGTCGCCTTTCCAATTGGTAACCGGTTAGAACTATATTAAAGAACGGTTAATAACGTTCTTTTTAAAATGACAGTACTCTGTGCTAAGAGTGTGTGATGTACAAGTTGCAGTTTTACCAGATATCTAAATTAAAAAAAGGGACCTGGTCTGGAAAAAACACACTCAAAACACACTCAAAACAAGGACTTGCCTTAATCAAAATAAATGATAATAAGCAATAAAAAAAAAATTCCCATGTGGGAGAATTATCAGCATAGAAGTCATAAAAAGAATGGTACTTAAAAAATGTACCTTGCCTATCGTCACTTTTACTCAATTCTCCCATGTTAATCTTACACAAAAATGCATGTAACCAAGGGAACTTAAATTAACTGAGCAGATTTAACTTAAAAAGAGTCTTGTCAGCTCCATGTGCATTGGGACAACATGAATATGTTTTGTTTGGTTAAATGAAACTGGCTTTCTAGTTCCCACTATGCTTTGCATGGAACTCGACAGGGAGAGTAAATGTAAAAATTAACTGGTATTTTATGTGTCTTTGTGAAAGATGATGGTTTAGGTTCTCTCTACCTGAAGTATTTGTTGAAATTACATGGTCATATTAATTTAAGAAAAATAATTTCAAACATGTGGAACCACTGTCCATAATTTAATCAAGTTAAACCAAATAGTTTGAGTGAAGTAGCAATTACTTTTTTGAGTGCAGAAGCCTATATAAAATAACATATTTTTTATAAATGCATTCCTCATATTAAATATGTCCATCAAATATATTAAAAATATTTCAAAAATATATCTGGCCATCTAAAATCAATTAATAGCCACAATGTCTGTCTCCTGCATGCACGCACACTCTGCTTGGGCTTGTTTGGACTAAACATCATCTTATGCGGGCCAAATAATTTTATTTTCAACATGCAATAATTATTTAATAATATCACAGAAGGCTACAAGACAAAATGCATTAGCCAAAGAAATGTGTGATGTAGCAGTTTCCTTCAGAATCAAAGCACATGCATATCATGTTCAACTACAAAGAGAGAAGCCAAATATTTTGGGCAACAGGACGTGGTGTAATTACCAAAATGTACTGTAATAAACCATTTAGACTTTGGTTTCATGAAAACATTATCAGAATGAAATTAACCGGTTACCAACATTTAAAAATAATGTTTTAACTCCATAACTATTAAAAGGGACTGCATTGAGGGCCTGAGTAGCTCAGCGAGTAAAGATGCTGACTAAAACACCTGTAGTCGCGAGTTTGAATCCAGGGTGTGCTGAGTGACTCCAGCCAGGTCTCCTAAGCAACCAAATTGGCCCAGTCACATGGTGTAACCTCCTCATGGTCGCTATAATGAGGTTCTTGCTCTCTGTGGGGTGCGTGTTGAGTTGTGTGTGGATGTCGGAACAATAACATGAAGTCTCCACAAGCGCTATGTCTCCGCGGTAACACGCTCAACAAGCCACGTGATAAGATGCAGGGATTGACAGTCTCAGACGCGGAGGCAACTGAGATTCGTCCTCCGCCACCCAGACTGAGGTGAGTCACTATGCCACCATGAGGACCTAGAGCGTATTGGGAATTGGGCATTCCAAATTAGGGAGGAAAAGGGGAGAATATAAAAAAAAAAGCAATTTCGTTCCCATTTTTGGTTACGTTCTGAAAAAAAAAAAATTGTTTATGGTTTTCGTTCTTTGGAATGTTTTCAGACCCTGATTACCATAGCAATACTGCTTGGGTGAAATTGCTTAAATAAAGTGAATTTTACACATTTACAACATATCTATCCACAGTTAGCTCTTTCTCCCCCTTATTATTTATTTCCCCAAATGTATCACTCATTTTGTTTCCCTCTTCCTCTACCCTTTCATTTCTCTGTCTTTCTTTCTTTGCCATATTTTTGCCCCTGCAGTTCAGCCACTTACATGCACTTACGTGTAAAACTCCTCGGCTGGTGAGCGTGAATAGTTTGTCCAAGTCACGTTGTCTTTTCCGAAGTAGTTAGTGCAGTTTTCTGTGTTCCAGTCATTATCACAGTTGGTCCAGGGCAGAGTGCTACTGAATGAGGAGTAGAAGTAGAACAGAGCCCAGGCGATGATGGTGTTATAGTAGAAGGACACATACAGTGCAATGATGCAGATGGCGAAACCAATGCCTGATAGGGAAGGGGAAATGGTCAGTAGTTCCTCATGAAAACCTGATGCATGAGTCCGTCTTTTTCTCTTTCTATTGCTCTCTTTGCGCCAGACATTTGAAAGTCAGAATATCTTGTTGAGAGCTATGTTGCAATAAAATACATTATTCTTGAGACAGAATCATCTAACATTTTGCTTACCTTTAAAAATAGGGCAAATATGTTTCCATATGGATATGGCACCTGTTCTGTGGAACTGTCCCAGAGCTAACTCCATGTAGAAAAGTGGCACTCCGCCAAATATAGCCATCAGGACATAGGGAATAAGGAATGCCCCTGAAGATGGGGAGTCATGGAATATATTCAGCAATGTCAGGGATATATAAGGTTCATTTAAGAGGGAATTTGCAGGGGTAAAATAAGCAATAAATAATCAAGTTGAATTGAAAACAAAATGAACCATGTCCACACAGCCTATTCCACCTCATGTATATTAACTAATCATGCAAACCAAAAAGCTTTATAAAGGAAGAAAAATAAATTGATTTAGTCATATATTTGTAGTCTGACACTTGTTGATCTCAATGTCTGCAGTTTTAATCAGGAGTAGAATATATGATTGACGATTGAATATGTCCGATTCTGCCTCGTTCTTCACATGTACGCTTTAAGTTTGAATAGAATAATAAAGAAAAAAAAAAGAAGAAATAATCATATTTATTAATTAATGAATTAATAAAAAATATATATGAAAATTGTATTTATCCACAGAGTTCAGTAACTTTTACTTTAGGCTTGTTCCTGCTTTTCTTTTCTTTTTAATTTATGACAAATATGAATCTTATATGCTATTCCATTTGTGTGCTTTTTAGAAGGTAGTAAAACCAACAAAACCCTCTGAAATAGTCATTATTTTCCATAATTCTCAGTAAAATTGCTATGTTGCTTATTCACTGGTTATGACGTTTTTTATTATTATTATAATATTTAAATTATTAAAAGTAAAAAAATAAAAACACCTTGGACCGCTCACGCGCCCAATGAGAATTACACTTGACAAGTTATTTCCCACTTAACTTTTATCAAATAAAAATCAACCATGCGTTTGTGATTAATCAATATTAATGAATAAAAGCTGTTTTAAAGCTAAGAAAATCCTCTTACCGCCCCCGTTTTGATAACAGATATATGGGAATCTCCACACATTCCCGAGGTCTACCGCGAACCCAATGACGGATAAAAGGAAATCCATTTTTTTCGTCCATTTGTCCCGGGATTCTGTCTGAACGATGACTGGCACCGGGTTGCTGTTGTACCCGCCGTTGTTTGGAGGACCTGGGGCACGGAGGTTCCCGTGTGCCATCACTTGTTCTTGGTGGGGCATCATCGGTGGACTAGTGACTTGGCAAACTGCAGAATTAATTATGTATGAAATGGCTTTTGTGATTTTTTTTAAATGTAAAAAGTAGGAACAATATTTGTGGGATTATGCTCGACGTGCGGTCAAAAGAGGTTGTGCTGGGGACCGCAGCATGCTGCTGAGGTCGATTTCCCTTCTGGTGGGAGTAAAACCTTGAGGATAAACCAACAGTCCCCCCACCTGAGCGCGAGAGCTGAGATCGAATGAGATTACATGTGGGAGATGCTCGCGACACCATTACTCACCCCTGACATCTCGCGCCGTTCAGATGGACTTTTCCAAGTCCTCAAGAAATATTGCTCTTTTTGACAGTATCAAGGACAATGTGGTCAACCAGAATCAAGAAAAGTGTGCTTATTATGATAATATGAAAATGGGTACTTCAGTAACATATCATTTAATGTTGAAACTGAGGGATTTGAGATGTGTTTTTGTTTGACCAGCTTGTTTACTTTCTTGACCTTTCTCCCATAGTCTTGCATTAGGCCATTGTATTAGATGAAAAACAGATCATGAGGTTTTAAGTCCATGTTATTTTGAAAGCAGAGCAGTGTGAATGGCATTTTGAGTTTCCCTGGCTTCATGAGCAGGCAGATGTAATATTATTTACTGGAGCTCCAGTAGAGTGTATCTTTGTGGTCTAACTGTCCTCGTTAGGTAAACCTAATAAAAAGAGTATGAAATCAAATCCACCGCTTTTAGCACGGGCTAATCGAAAAAGTCCTAACTAGATAGAGAGAGACTGCAGTAGTCACGTAAGCCAATGGGCCAGAGAGTGCAGCAAATAAAGTTAGACTGGTAAAGTAGCCTCCATGTGACCTGGTTCGTGCCCAAGTGAAATAGACGAGTACTAAAGTTCAATCAAATTAATTTAGGTTATGACGGGTGCCATTGCACTGCTGATTGACGTACATTAAAATATAAGCACATTTAAAATAAATATATACATTTTGTGAAGTTTTTGAAGTACAGCAGATAAGATTTAAGTTCTTTCTACATTAAATAAACTATTAACTTCTACATTTGTACTTAATTTAAACATGTAAAAATGAATGTTCTGGCTCATAATTAAATATTATTTATGATTTTTATATTTACAAAGCGTCATCATGTATCAATTGTCATATTTATTCTCTTATTTGAGTACATTTCTCTGGTAAATAAAATAAGAAGTTTTCTTAACTTTTTCAAAGCTGATGTTCCCAGAATGCAACGGGCTTGTATACTTAATTCCCTTGAATTGTTTCACTCTATGCAAGTATATTTGCACAGTTTTTATTGTTGATTTTATTATGTTTGGTAACTTTTTGTTTTGTGAAGTGTGAAGTTCATTTTCTACTCAAAATGAACAGTTCATGAAAATGATCTGTTGATGTTACTACCAAGTTTTGATGTGTGCGTGTGCAGCTTTACATTTATTTCTATTGCCAGTAATGCAAGGTGATGTTGTCTAACAGACTACATATCATGCAACAAGCTTCCCTGTGGAAGGCTTCCGTATGCCATGTGGTACATGATTAAACTTGTGTTTGAAAGTGTAACGGGAGACAGCTGGTACATGATAGCTGTGCAGTATGTGAAAATCACATTCCTCTGGCCTCAAGAGGTGCATAAGCAAGTGACGTTAGAGGATGTAACCTTTAGCATCCTCGTTAGCGCTTACTTCCCATGCCAGCTAACCCCGGTTCAAATCCCGCTTGGAGCGGGTCGATCAGGACAGATTACATGAGGAAAGTTCAAAGTGTGAAATTTTCAAATAAAATGTTAATTTAAATCAGATTTGTATGTAAAAGTAACTGTATTAACTGAAATGTAAAATATACTGAATCACTTTAATCAATATTATGTTATGAAGGTTTTTACCATTAAAATTTACTTAGAAAAACTGTGCAAAAACTTGCAAAATAAAACTAAAATCTTACTAGTCATTTTTTTCAGTGCTGATAGATTGAAATACATTCATAAAGTCTAACTGCGTGAGACAACTATTGCTTTCAATTCTGGTGCATACATTTCTGATATCTTGGTTGAAAGTATTTTACCATCCCTCTCAATCTGCTGGTAGGATAGAGTTCTATCAAAGGCAATGACGAACACCAATGGCATGCAAACTCATATGAATCGCAAATATCATACACAAGATTATCTAGAAGGACGTCATAGACAGAGCCAAGAGCTTTTAGCATTAGAATAATATTCAGGGATTCTGCTTTGTCTAGTTTCAAACCATTTCCTGTGATCTTTGACAAATAAATATTTTCTCCCACCTGAGTGGTTACACGGCTGTAACTTGAACTTGTCATTGCAATAGAGATGCTATTTGCCTGAAGTCCTGTAACAAAATCCGACAATGGCTTTTTTATTCTTGGCCCTTCTATTTTGAACCCTCTGATGTGTAAATGATTAAATCATGAGGAAAAAAATAACTTAATGTTCCTTTTTACTTGAAATCAAGTATATAATCATTCCAATATCATGCATTTTGAGAGAGTTACACATCTGGGTACCTTGCATCAAAGCCAAAGACAATTTGTAGCTAAGGAACATGCCCTTTTTAAACCCTTAACTTGCACCAATTGTTATAAACTTGTCAAATAACATACTAATAAATAATGATCTTTCTCGGTGTAGAAAATATTACAGATTGTATCTCGGGTTTAAAAAGACTAAAGAAAAGACTGCAAGTTTTTCAATTGTGTTATTATTATGTTAAATTTACTATTGTATTTATTATAAATGATGCATACTTTTTATTTATCATTAAATATTATAATTTTATTATATACCCTTTAATGCTTGGTGTCCAATAGTGAAAAGATGTATTTTCAGAAAGTAAACTACAACAGATACATTACTAATACCTGATAAAAAAAATTTCCTTAGATCTCATTCTGTTGATTATTATTATTATTATTATTATTATTATTATTATTATTATTTACCTTTCTATATATATTGGAAAATAAAAAAAATTGGAGGATATTCCAGAAATACCTGGTGCTTCACAAACTTTTAATAGCCATTTTGAATTTGTGCTTTCATAAATAAATAAAAAAAATCCATGCACAAATAATGAGGACAGTAATATATACAGTAACTATGAGTAAGGGTCAAAGGTTATCACCCATGGTGGTATTGATGTAACATCACTCTCTGAATGGTTAAAAATGGCTTTTACATATCTGCCCACTTAAGTGGACACAGCATGAGAGGGTTGAATTATCCCTCATAAATCCCTAGTACTGATGCCCCTCCTTAAAGGGATAGTTCACCCAAAAATGAAACTCATCCCTGTTTCGTTCTTCATTCACTTTTTTTATTATAAGGACAAAAAGAAGCAATAAAAGTGAATTGTGACTGGGGAAACATTCTAACATCTCCTTTCATGTTCCACATAAGAAAGAAAGTAATACAGATTTGGAACAACATAAGGGTGAATAAATGAAAGAATGTTTGGTTGAACTTTCCCTTTAATCATTTTCACTCTGTTTCTCATTTACTCCGTTATTAACATGAGAGATGTGTCTGTAACCCATACATGCAAGATTTTATAGCCAAAGAGTGTGTGGACTGGGCTACTGGCCAAGTAGATGTTGGCTTAGTGGGCTAATGGATACAACATGACATTTCTAAACAGAGTATTAATGGTTTGAGTCATGTTTGGGTCATGTTCAAAACAAAATGATACCTGTGCAAAGCTGCATTCTGCACTGGTAATGGATTGCATGATAGAAGCTGCTTTGGATATAAAGTATCTGCTAAAAGGCAACTAACTGCATTATGCCAGTGTAATAGGGAGAAGTTACTTCATCACTGTGCATGGGCTTTTACAGTCCATACTACAGTACATCTCTGATAGATAAAATAAACCAGTGCCTTTGGGTGTGGCTTGCCAGTTTGCCAGTCTAGTCAGATTTATTCATGGTCGATATACAAGCGCTTTCTCCAGAGACTTCCAAATAATTATGTAATGTTAAATGGACAAATTGATCTATTGTTAAGTCGTGTTAGAGGTGCATCAAAGCAATCATACAAATTATTACAGATTCTCAGCTGCTCCAGAATTCATACTAAGCATAAGCTTACACACTCAAACTTTCAACAAATCCCTTACTCGACCTCCGCTCTTGTGAGGCCCTCAATCTCCACAGCCAGCCGGGAGCAAGAGCGAAGTCTAGTTCAAGTGCCAAAACATTAAGAACATTGTTGATAGAAGTTGCCCCAGGGTACTGATTTGAAAAAGTATACATGTTACTCCTGTAATTAGTAAAGGTAATATGTGAGAAAGGCAAGCTTGCTTTAGATCAGGTGAAAAGGGCAGCTTCGTCCCGGAGCGCAAAAGACACCCTACAATGAAGCCAAGGCAGTCCTTGACATACAGTTTGTGCTGTCAGGGTGAGTTTTGTGTGCGGTTAAAAGAACATCAGGCTGACAGAGAATCCCCCCAACATGCCTTTCTTCCCATCAGTGAATGTCTACTCAGATCACACAGGGCTGTAAGCAGTGCAGGTGAATGTTAAACTGACAGCTGCTTCATTGTGTTAATACACAGCTGCAGTCCTAAACAAGCTGTTGCTTGTTGCTGCATGTCATAAATTAGCATGACTGATGTGACCTACAATCTACCTGCATAATACTAAACATTATTGTTACTCATTAATAAGTGGAAACACAAGATACATTTGAGATCTATTACTTGTATTTGCTCTGACTCAGATTATGATTGTTTGTGTGTGTGTGTGTGTGTGTGTGTGTGTGTGTGTGTGTGTGTGTGGAAAACCACTCTAGCAGTCATCACACTGTAAAAAACAAAATGCACCATGTGGTTATAGCTAAATTAATTGGTTTTAACTAACTCAACCAGACAGCATAAGGTTACTACTAATTTGTAAGGGAATAGACATGTATCCTCAAGGTAACAATTCCTGTTTTTATAGTTGCATCTTCATTGTCATCATCATCTTTGCATCATCATTATCATCACCATCACCACCAACATTATTGTCATCATCACCATCACACTCACAATTATAATCATAATCATCAAGTCAGCATACAGTTAACCATTGTGTTGTGTTCATTTGTGCTGACATTGTTTGTGTTACTTGTAAAAAATGACCTGCCCACTAAGATTGTTGATAAATCTCTCATATTGCATATATTATCCTAATCATTAGATCTTTTGTCAACCCCTTTTTTAGTAATTATGACAAGTTCTGTACTTCTTTTTGAACATATTTAAAAAACATAAAAAATTATTTATATTATTAATGAATAATAAAAAAAAAATTATATATATATATATATATATATATATATATATATATATATATATATATATATATATATATATATATATATATATATAATTATTATTATTATATCTATTTTTTTATATATAGAAAAATAGCTCACTGGATGTTTTTTGTTTTTGGCACCATTCAGAGTAAAATCTAGAGATTGGCTAGTTTGAGTATTTCTGTAACTGCAGATCTCCTGGGATTTTCACAAACAACAGTCTCTTGAATTTACTCCAAATGGTGCCAAAAATAAAAACATCCATAATATATTTAATATATTTTAAGTATAGTTGGTTAATATATGTAATATATGCGGAGGGCGGAGGGCGGGGCCGGGTCGTGATGATACACACTCGGTCCCTTATCAGGCTAATTAATCTTCCAAGAGGGATAAAGGCCGATTGCGGACGGTGGTGCAACGAGAGAGAGATCGTTTACGGACATGTCCGTCATTTGTGTGTGTGTTTGTCTTTTGTTTAAGTTTAATCATTAAAATAATATTTATATTGAGAAGGCAGTTCTCGCCTCCTCCTTTCCATTGAACTGCTTTACACTGGTGCTGAAACCCGTGAAGAAGGAGGGATACGCCATATTAGAGTTCTCACCACTACCGTTCGCAATAAGCCTTTATCCCTCTCGGATGCTTAATTAGCCTGATGAGGGACCGGGTGTGTATAATCACGACCCGGCCCCGCCCTCCACCCTGTCACAATATAATATAATATAATATAATATAATATAATATAATATTATTATAACTTTTCGCTGATTACACTTTTCAATTGTCAGCCATGTGTTTTAAGTCACAATTTTGAGGTCATCTTAGGTGTGTGTGTGTGTGTGTGTCTGTGTGTGTGTGTGTCAGTGATTAACTCCATCCATTTTGTATTTGCCTTGATTTCATTATCAGGTATGAAATCACCTAAGTTAATTATAAACATGCAAGTGCACATCCTTTCATTGATCGAGCCAAGCTTGCATTCAAGAACATTAGTACTGATAATGCTGGTGTCCTCTTTTAAACCCTGCACCTCCAAACCAGAAAAAAATTATTCAGTATTTCACAGATAAATAAAAAAAATCGGAACAAACAAACTTTGCTGCCTTTATTTTGCAAAGAATCTCTGCTCAAAGCAAATTATGATTATTCTGATGAGGTAACAAGGCCTTTTCTCAGTGATTACCAAATATGATTATGAAATGCTTAGACATGCCGAAGTCCTTGCCAAGGCATTCTTGTCATTGGCTTTACTACTCTCATGAAAGAACATTACCATTACTGAAGTACTATCCACCCAGTACTTTAAGCCCACTGTAAGAGTTTAATCCTTTCTTTGCTTACACTTACACACATAGAAGGGCAGCTAATAACTCAAAACATTCTAAAGGGTACAACCTTTCATGTGTTTTTTTTTTTGCATTGCCCCAAGGCAGGATTATTCATGGCCACCTCTGACATAATGTGACCCAACATCAGGAAATAAGCTGTGCTCCATAATGTGACATAAGAGTATATGAATGTTTTAAAGTGAATGCATTAGTGTCGGTAGAACTGTCAATGGTTTTAATTACAGTTTGATTTTGGGTTTTTTCATTTTCTTGTTTGCATCAGTTATAGTATATTTTCAATATTCTAGTATGTTTTTATATATCAAAATACTTATATGAGTTTCCAGGCTTTTGTGTGAGCCAGGAGAGAGCATATGAGGTTACTAAAAGTGTTGATACTGCAGAGAACACAAAGAATGGTATATAACCTTGAAAAACAAGTGTATTTCTTCAAACACAAAAAGTGTTTCTGTTAATCAATAGTACACTGATGAGAGTCCTTGGTGTGCTGGCATGTATCTTTTCAAAGATACTTTTAATCAGTTATTATATGAATGGTGTCTTGTTTTAATAAGCTAAATGTATTATAATTTTGCAGCTGGTGTTCTCTTTCAAATAATAATGTGTATGAACAAACAAGGCTGCCCATTGAGGGAATGTGCTGAAAATGCAGGAAAAGGCTAAAAGTATTTGATGGAACATGGCTGTTTACAGATGTTTCTAGGAGTTGATGTACTCTGTCCATGAACTGTAACATGAGGTCAAGTTATGAGAGGCTACCAAAGATATATGTTTCTTTTTCTTTTTAATAGATAGATGAGGGATCTCCCACCAATATTTAATTAACAAAGAACGTAGAACATATTGGTGGGAAAGAGACAAGGCAGTGATCTCATGGGTCAGAGATAGTGGGTAACAAGATAACAAAAACGTATATAACTGAGAACTTAGAAAAATGAGTCAGAACGGACAGCTGGCCGGTCTCATGTTTGTTGGTGTTCAATAAACTACAACTTTGGCATCTGGAACTCAAGACTCCGAGAGTTTTCTTACAACTTAGAGAGATTAATCGCGATATTCCACTACATATCTTTGGCGCCCAACTCGTGGGGCTGGCATTGAGGTCAAGGGGGTAGAGGTCGCTGGTGGGACGGCTTGCACGAATCGCACAGAAACACCGGCGCCAGAAACTGAGGTAAGCATCTTTGCTTAAGGTGTTTTTGTGTGATCTGTGGTGGCGAGTCCCAGTAAGTGGTTTCCCTAAGACTTTTGCCAGTCCAGACATAGAATAATTCGAACTAATTGGCTAAAATAGAGATGAGTTCCAGATTTCAAAGAATTTGGGGTGGGATTATTTAAGAAATATTATTTAAAGAAGTCGAGAAGCGACTGAATGTTATTTAAAAAGTCGAGAAGCGACTGAAGGTTAATTAAAAAGTCGAGAAGCGACTGAAGGTTATTTAAAAAGTCGAGAAGCGACTGAAGGTTAATTAAAAAGTCGAGAAACGACTGAAGGTTATTTAAAAAGTCGAGAAGCGACTAAAATATAAAGAGTCGAGAAGCAACTAAAGAGAGTTGAGAAGCAACTCTAGGCCTGGAGGTGAGTCGAGAATAATCATTATTGACGTGTTTGACGGAACCCGGACTGTGTAGAAAACGGGGAAATGTTGAACTATGTGCATGTTTGAGATAATGAATAATGTGCATGACTAACTATGTTGTTGGTGCATGTGTGCTTGCGGTACTAAATGCGCTGTTTTTGTGTTTATTCAAATGCATGATTGCAGTGTTGATGATGTATTGTGTGCAAAGGCAGAATAATACAGAGAATCAGGTGCAATGAGGAGATGCTAAATGAGAGCAAAAGTGGAAAATGAACTGAAACAGTCAATTGAATAAAACAATTGTTGAAAAAGTATAAAGATGCAAAATGGCACCTGCTTCTCTGACATCTCCTTGCCTTGCTCTCGCTCACTGGTCAGCTGAACGGACAGCTCTGTGAGTGAGGGGAAGGGGAGATTAAGAAGACAAAAAATAGAATAATTGGGAAAAAGATAAAGAAAAGGCAAAATGTTTTCCATTGCAGTGAACAAGACTAGAGAAAAATGCAGAGACAAGCGAGTTTTGTAAAGTCTGGAGATCAACGCAGATCTGAAGAGTGGGAGAGAGAATTGGAGAATACACTGATAGAGTCAAAGGGGATCAGTGATCATTTTTGGAAAGAATCAGAGTATATATATTATACAGGGCAGAGGAGGAAGTTAACTAAGAAAAAAAAAAAAAAAAAAGGAACTGGTGAAGGGTCTGATTAAATAGTAAACTTAGCGGAGACCTTACAAGAATGGCTGTTTGTTGAATGGAAAGAAATTGC
This sequence comes from Xyrauchen texanus, assembly GCF_025860055.1. NCBI lineage: Eukaryota > Metazoa > Chordata > Actinopteri > Cypriniformes > Catostomidae > Xyrauchen > Xyrauchen texanus. Next base: position 47,942,452 of record NC_068278.1, on the reverse strand, counting down.
AGCAGGTAACATTTCTCTCTCATACAGTACGCTAGAGACTGAGTGCTGTTAAGAGCTGTAGGGGAGGGGCTGCTAGAGCGAGAAATGGGAGCTGTAAGGGGAGGGCTGTGAGCATGCACAGTAACAGAGACTTTTTTCCTTGTCTCAGTTTTCCTCATGAAACAGAAACCATAATGTGGAAATAAGCTGTTACTGAATTTGAGAGGAGACTAACTGAGAGGAGTAAATAAATAGAATTAAAAAGATTAATAATAGAAACACAGGGAATTTGTGATTTCTGGAGTTATGAACAAATTAAATAAAGTCAAAAATGTTCAAGTGATTTTTAAATAAAGGAGAATTAGCACCAATGTAGAAACTGTCTTGAACAGAGACCCAAAATGGATGTGACCACCGTGGGTGGAAGTACATGAGTTTTAATATAAAAATAATTAACAGATATAGCAATCAACCACTGTAAATAATTAGTGTTTTTTATGGAAATAAAGGAGAGAGAGAAGGATAAAAAGAGGAAAGCAAAAGGAGGGGCAGAAGTAATAGGTTTGTTTTAGTATAATATGTTTTGAGAGCTCTGTGTGTATAAAGGCCTTATGTTTGTAAAATTGTGAAAGTTTCTGTGTTTGTGAGAGTATCTGTGTTTGAAATTATGGGAAGTATCACTGAAGAGTGATTGCGTATGAATGTGTATATGAGCCCTATCAATAAAGGGACACAGAGTGTATGTTGTATGAGCCCTATAAATATCCATCCAGATAGAGAGGTTGATCATTTGCTGCATAACTAATGAGGAGTATGTATGCAATTTACATAAAAGAAAATCTATTTAGACTATTTTCATCAATATAAGAGGCAGAAGAGATCTGATGATTAAAAACAAAGAGGGCACTTAATAAATATTATGATTGTAGAATGAAAACCAATGATAAAAATATATGTGTATGTCTGTGTAAATGTGTGTGTGTGTGTGTGTGTGTATGTATAAGGATAAATATAATACAGCATAAACAAACAAATAGCTGTAAAACAAAAATGTGCATGAAATCAAAAGTTAACTCTTAGTGGAGTGGACAATGTTTATTATTGGGCTGTTCTTTTCATGCCATGAATGAAGCCTGATGTAAGATTAACTAAACTGAGATGGAGCAGCTGTTGAATGGACATGTGTCAGATCATAACTCCTTTTATGTCAAAGTGATGAGTAAGAATATTTAGATTATAAAAAAGTGATCACTTTAAAGCGATTGAATTGTATTTGGGAAATCACATTATCTGGACAAACAATAAAGATTTGAGTGTAGTGTATTGCGTTAAACTAAAGTCAAATAAGTTATTGAATTTTAAACCAAGGTTGTATTTAAGATAAGTGTTGTTATATTTAAGCAAATGGCAAAAGAGCGCAAATGATATGATAAAATAGCTAATAAGAAAATTATGTTTTGTATCTTATGCAGTTAAACCTTAAATGTGAAAACTTCACATTCATGTGTCTGTTTTATGTTCTGTCTGGTCCAGTTTTTGAGAGAATACTATTTTAACATTATTAAATTAAACACTAGAAAGTTGTTTTTGATTTTTCTATGATTTAAAAAAAATGTCTGGAGAACAATTTAAATGTGAGTGCAGCGTTGTCGGTGTAAACTTGATCAACCAACAAAAGATAGGCAGAGATTTTTTATTTTTGTTAGGGACTGTCTGATGAAGACATTGAGGATGGCTTTGAGGGGAAACAGGCCTCTCTTGATGTCTTCAGACAGACAGAAAGGGGCCCCGACTTTAGAAAAAGATAGATAGCAGATAGATAGCTATTTTATTTTTATTTTATTTATTTTTTGTTTGGTATACACAGAATAGGTCTTGGTTGATCATGGATACACTGAGGAGCTGCATTTGAGACAAAAGGAAAATAAATTTAAGAATGATTTGGATCATTTAAACATTGGTCTTGGGGGCGGGTGAAGCCCATGGAGAAAGGTTAAGATTAAATTGAACATCATAACTTCATCATATATGAATGTTAATAAGTTCATATTCATGTGTCTATTCTGTGTTTCTTTTGTCATCATTATGTGTATGTTGTTTCACTAACTCATTATGGAACTAGTTTCTCCCCATTGCAGACGGCTGAGAAAGATGATTTTATAGAAGTTACTAATGCTGCTGGAGGAAATCAGGACACAAAGAAGACTGAAAATGATGTGACTGATCTGATATATCCTCCTGCGCTCATTGCTGCTGGTAATTATTATTGATTTGCTATTTATAATGTGGATTAAAATTTCTCTGGAAAAGTTTATTTCAGTCCTATACGATCACTTTATGATTTTCCAGAATGCCATCAATGGGGTTCAATGCCGGTGTCTAAATTGTTCTGAGGGTCTAAATTTAAATCCAGCAGCTAACCACTGATTTATTGATTTGAAGAGTAAATATTACAAACATGTGGCAAAGTTATAGAGTTACCTATTGGATTGGTTACTCCCCCAAATTTTCCAGAGAGTACCCTCATAATAAAGAAATAAAAAATAAAAAAAGGAGCTTAGTGGGTGTTACAAAGTGCTGATTGAGTGTCTATTTCTATTACTACTATTTTAGTTTGCCATAGTTAATACATGAAAGTGTAATTTTAGAGGTATAATAGTGATAACTGTTAAAAGATGATGAAACATCTGGAAAAAAAATAAATAAAATAAAATAAAATAAAATAAATAAATAAATAAATAAATAATGTAAGAGTCATGAGAAATTAAAAGTACGTAGTGTATCTTACTGAGTAATTATTTCAAAACACAAGAAAAGAGATATGTTTTTAGATATGTTTGTCTTTAAGACTTTATTCTGTTTAATCTTTTACTTTTCTGTTAGTTTAAAAACTTGATTTATATTATTTTATTAGATAGAATGGAAGTTCCTTCACCTGAGAAAGTGTAAGAAATGGAGAAAGTAGTAATAATAAATTATTACTTAATAATAAAAAAGGGATTATAATATATTAATAATAATATAGGTGTTGTAAATGTAAAGCTCTGCATGAATAAGAAGGCTAGAAATAAGTTGAATTTATTATATAGAGAATGTCGAAAAAGACATTGTGTTCTGTTTTATTAAATCTTAGAAGGTTATTTGTATGTTGTTTGAATGAAGAAAGTAAATTGAGAGTATTTTTTATTTTTTTTGTTTGTTTTTAAATGGTGTGAGATGAGAAAGTTTGAAAGCAGTTAATATAATCAGTTATTATAAATATCACTATTTTTACTGTTGAAGACTAAATTAAATATATTATTGTGAGATTGTAAAATGAAAAAAAAAAAATAAGAAATAGCTGTAATGAGATTAGAAACAGTGTGAGGGAGAGGAATGCCCCCTTCTCACTCTCAGTCTAAAATTGATAAGTGTCTGCTTGAAACAGAAACACAAGAGCAGATTTTGAAGAAATATCCATAAGTTGTTTTATTTCATTTTATTTTGATTTGATTTGATTTTTATATGTAAAATGATGTGTCTTGACAATAATGTTAGATAGAGTGATATGAAGGAGTTCAATCAGCTCTCCTCATCAATGATTAAAGATGTTATATATTCAGAGGGCAATCTAAAGTTAAGGGTTTATACTGAAGACAACAGATTAAGCTGAAAATTCATCTAAATGAATAAATGTAGGTTCAAAAACTATCTAGAGACTATTATTGAATTAAGGTGATGTTTTTAATTAAGCTTCCTAGAAGCTTGACAGGGCTTTGATCTGATGTTAGTCCCCACCATGATACATACATAGATTTGTGTAACATTTGCTAAAGTAGCAGAAATAAAATCTGAATGGAAATTAATTATCTATAAAGGAGTTCAATTTTAGCATATTTTACTTTTACTTTGGACAATTTTAATAGATTGATGAATTTTTAATAATGCTTTTTTGAATTTAACCATGTTTTGAATTGTCTCCATATTTAAGCATTTGTAGATGTTCCATTGGCTGTGTCGGTTCTCTGGTGATACTCCCTGAAAAAGAAAATATCTGTTTACTGATACCAAATTATTAAGGATTGAGGACTGAGCAGGATCAAGACCAATGGCAAGAGATGACGACCCAATGACGGGTAAGACTTGACAATGGCGTCACCGCCCAAGAAGCTTTGAAAGGGTTTTAAGGAAGTGGATGAATGCTCTTAGATCAGAAGCATCAAAAGGGAGGTCTAGAAGAGACCTGCCCAAAAATTGAAAGTTCCACTGAACTCGACAGCATTTTAATAACCACTTTACTAAAATAACTTATCACAGTGTTAAATACCAAGCATTCTGTCACTGTGTTATCAGGGGATCATACCCTGTGTAGAGGATTATTATAGATTGGTTTTGGGGGTAAAGTTTTGAGAACCGTTGCAGACAAAGGAGTGCTTGACTTTTTATAGAAGTATTAAACAAACATGTGAATGTTTGTATGATAATGAATTTACACTGGAAGATGATTTATTACTTTTACTTATGCTTTAATTGAACTCATGTACATTGTAAAAGTAATGAAGTATGGAAAAGATATATGGTGGTGACTAAAGATTAAGATTGCTTGTCTTGTTTGTTTGTAACAATATAAATGGAATTAATTAAGAAATAGGGTGCAGGGTTGGCTACAATTGGTATAATAATTGAAACAACAATTCTTGAGAGGGGAATAATATTATATTGTGTGTTACCATTGATTAAATAATTATGTAAAAAAAACAGATGAAGTACTGATCAATGTAAATGGCCCAATGCAACAGAAAGACCAAACTGGGAGGAAATTGATTCCTCCAATGATATGTTATATATTTGATCATTCTTTTATTGATTTAATACTCTGAATTACTCTGATATAGTCTGAAACTATGAAAAACAGCTTAGCTTGCAGGGACAATTAATTAATGTGATACAGACATTGAGAGTCCTTGGGAAACAGGAGGAAATGAAATGTATGTGATAAGTGAATGAGTAGGGAGTTTTAAGATAAGGAACACCTGTGGTAGTTTACCTCCTCTGTGGAGAATTATAGCCTTTTGTGAATTACCCTTTCTGTGAATGACCATGAAAAATGTTGTGTATAGATACTAAAGGGATGATCTAATGTTTTTATTGGAACAAAGTCAGGCTATGCCTGGCTCCTGCCTGGAGGAGGCAGAGGACCCATGTGTTATTTAGTGCTAGAAATGAGATGCAACAAATGTGTGTGTAGCAAATGACTCTAATAAGGAAATCATTTAATATATTAATCAAATGAATGCAGAAAGTAATGATTGTTAGTTAATATAAAACATGTAACCATATGAGGTGATTACAGTGTTCTTTATGCATATAAAATGAAATAGTCATGCTGTTGCCATCATTGAAGCAAGTTAGGACAGGATGACCAGCTGAAGGAGAGAAGGTGGAAAACAATTGCGGCCTACAATACCAATGAATAAGAAAGACATATTAATATGGATGTTATTACTGACATACTTGGGACAAGTGTTGCCCCCAATGACGGGGCCTACCAGAGAAACGTCCCAAGAAGGACCAGGATCACCAGATGAACAATTATAAGAAAGCATACTGCCGAATGGGTTCCCTACAATCAGCCTTGGAGATCTTGGTTGACCTTTCCAATCAAGCTGACCTGAAACTAAATAATCCAGAAAGTGAATTCAGAAAGTACAGAGCACTTGACGGACTGTATTGAAGAAACTATGAATATGGACTTCCCAACGATGAATACGAGGCAAGATTCAGACAAAGAAGAGCAGCAAGCACAAAAACTAAGAACCAGAGGAAGAAGAAGATCAGCAGGAACCGGCTACAGAATCTGAGGAAAGAGAAGAGGAAGTAGAAGGACAAGCGAAAGTAGGGGAAGAGCACGCTGCGGCAGAAAAAGGGATTGAAGTGCCGCAGTAGAGCAGGAAAGCATAGAAAGTGAGACGGAAGGACATGTCACAGAGGAACGGAACCAAGAAGGTGAAGAAGGAGAAAGACAAGAAGAAAGTTATCATCCTGCTGAAACAGATACAGAAACAACTGAAGGACATGAAGCAGGCCAACAAGCGCAGTCATTCAATGAAGAGTTGTGGGACATGGAGAAAGGAATGGAAGCTCAAGGAGGTACTAGTGTGGATGATGATGTTACTAACATATTTGGGACAGGTATTGCCTCCCATACAGGGCCTGCCGGAGAGGAAATACAGGAAGGCCCAGACTCCCCAGGCGAGGGACCATCACAACGACCATGGTATGATGAATTTCCTACAATTGACATCTCAGACCTTCAATATTATTCCCGAATGAGCAGAGACTAGATAACATAGCACGAGAAATCAGAAAGAAGCTGAACGCCTGGATCACTAAACAAAGGTGAACCCGAAAAACAAATAATCTGGATAAGCAATTTGGCTAAGCAGAACAAACCGAAGAATCTGCCTCAAAAGACACCTGTCAAAATAATCACCCAAAGACTGAAAAAGCCAATAAATTTAGAAAATGATATGGAACCCATAGAGTCAGCAGGAACAGAGAAACTATTACAATATGCAAATCAAAATGACTGGTATAAATGGGCCAGTTATGCCACAAATTGTGGTAAAACAGGGAGAACAGTGTTCTGCCCAGCAGAATGTTTAGCATTATTGGGTCATCCGGAATATGATAAATATAATAAGATGATATGGTGGGGAGATGAAGGCAGAAAATTAGACAAATACGTGTGGATAATGAGAAAAAAGAAAGCCCATTATCGTCAACTGGAGTATGAATGCTTTAACAAAACTAAAGAATGTAGGACAATTTAAGGGTAATTGTGCAGTAATATGGCATATAGATGATGAAATGTTTTTTTAATAATAATGCGATTAGGTTTAGATTTAGATTGCTGTACATACATACCAAATAATACATCCCCAGAAGGAGCTTTTACCCAGGCAATGAAGAAATTGCATGACCTGAGAAAGGAAGTTAAATCTAATGCAGGGAGAGATCAGCTGTTTGAACAATGGTTTGATGACCTTTTTTGGGTCATGGAAGATTGGGCTAATGAAAATAGGTATAATGTTAGTAATAGGCTTGACCCTATTTGCTTTATTGTTTTGTTGTATTATACCCATTCTGAGATCAATAATGACTAGAACCGTAGCTAGAACCGTGGCTAAACAAATGGTAACTGTTTCAATGCTACCACCGGGGACAGGGCTAGAATCTAGATATTGTACCATTGGGCCAGGATTGGATGAACTTGATGAGATTTACTGAGAAGCAATCAAGAAAATAACAATGTAAGGGGAATTTTATTTTTGAACACTTTCCTCATGTTTCTGATAGTAAGGGAGACAGCAAGACTATTGTACTTTCATTTTACATAACAAAATAGGTAGCAACTCAAGAAAGGAGTTAGAAGGTGTTTTGTTTGTTATTTTTGACATATTCCCCTATTACTCTCAATGTAACCAATTACTTATAATGATTAATGAAGTATATCTTTATTACAATGTATCTAATCAAATAGAAGTAGTATTGATGATGATTATGTTAAAGCAAAATAATGGATGTGAAGTATTTGCCAAAAGAAGACATGTGAGGAACATATGTGAAGAAAGGAGCGACGAGCACCTCAGTGCTTGGCTGCAAGAGCAAATAGACTCAACTGGTGGTTTAAAAACCCGCTGTCTGCTCCAACACATCACCAGATAGCGCTCCAGGCTACCGGAATTGTCTGTGAGTTCCTCTGGCAACGAAGGATGAATATTACTATGTTACTTTTACTAGTGTTTTGTTAAGCATATATATATATATATATATATATATATATATATATATATATATATATATATATATCTTCTACATAATGGATAATCAATTGTACTGTACATCACGTAAGGCTTCACATTTGCATGCACATGCTTATTACAAATGAGTTGATTTCTGTTTCCCACCCCCAGGAACAGTGATAGCTAGAGGACTGGGATCTTTTACTCTTTCCTAGCTAAGTGTGGAGGGAGATGTTTGGTCCCAAGTCCTGCAGAGTGCAGCCCCATAAAGATGGCATTGGATAGTGGACTGAGTGGCCTACTTTGGCTATATGATGAACTGGGACAGGCTGGCTTGTGTGACTGCACTCTGGTTTGAGGGATATAGAGTGTGAGACTTTTTAAGTCTCAGAGGTGGGAGTATATAGTATATTTTCAATATTCTAGTATGTTTTTATATATCAAAATACTTATATGAGTGTTGATACTGCAGAGAACACAAAGAATGGTATATAACCTTGAAAAACAAGTGTATTTCTTCAAAAACAAAAAGTGTTTCTGTTAATCAATAGTACACTGATGAGAGTCCTTGGTGTGCTGGCATGTATCTTTTCAAAGATACTTTTAATCAGTTATTATATGAATGGTGTCTTGTTTTAATAAGCTAAATGTATTATAATTTTGCAGCTGGTGTTCTCTTTCAAATAATAATGTGTATGAACAAACAAGGCTGCCCATTGAGGGAATGTGCTGAAAATGCAGGAAAAAGATAAAAAGTATTTGATGGAGACATGGCTGTTTACGCAGATGTTTCTAGGAGTTGATGTACTCTGTCCATGAACTGTAACATGAGGTCAAGTTATGAGAGGCTACCAAAGATATATGTTTCTTTTTCTTTTTAATAGATAGATGAGGGATCTCCCACCAATATTTAATTAACAAAGAATGTAGAACATATTGGTGGGAAAGAGACAAGGCAGTGATCTCATGGGTCAGAGACAGTGGGTAACAAGATAACAAAAAGGTATATAACTGAGAACTTAGAAAATGAGTCAGAACGGACAGCTGGCCGGTCTCATGTTTGTTGGTGTTCAATAAACTACAACTTTGGCATCTGGAACTCAAGACTCCGAGAGTTTTCTTACAACTTAGAGAGATTCATCGCAATATTCCACGACACAGTTCCATGAGAAAAGCTTCTAAATTTATCTATCTACAGTATTTGTCTGTGTCTCTGTCTGACTATATCTATCTGAATTGACTCTTGATATTACTAAGTTAAATAATTTATGCATGGGATCAAAACAAGGATGACAACGCAACTGATGTTCCTTAGGCAACTGAGTAGCAACTGTGTTGCTAGAATAAGCTATTCTTTTATGTGCACATGACTTAATGTAGGTTATTTCGTTCATACATTACAGACAAATGTGCAGGCAAAAGTTACTCTTACTGTACATTTGCTATCTTCTAATCAGGATTGCTGACTAAGTTTGATGTGCCATTTCTCATATGCTCTTTTGCAGCTTTAGGTTGCCAGCTGTCAGTTTTTGTAATGTCATGTTAGTTCACTCATTTGGAAAATACATATGACACAAATCAGTGGTTGAAAGTGTTTTCCATGTAAAAAAGACAAGTAACCAGTAATTTGAAGGATGTAATGTATCATTTTAAATATTGCTGATGTAATTGAGAAACATTTTTCTAGTTCTTAAGTAATGCTGACATTAGAAAAAAATTTCTACAGATTTTCTTCAACAAGAAAAAACATTTCATACACTAGAACACTTGAACAGTCATCACTCCAACACCTTATCCTTGGTTAATTTGGTACTAGATAATCACTTGCCATTATATCAAACACAGTTGAAAGCTATTTGGTTTGTTAAATGAAGCTTAACATTGTCTTTGTGTTTGTTTTTGGGTTGCCACAGTATGCAATAGGCTGGCATGTCTTAACATCAATATTAGGTCAAAAATGGCAAAAAAGAAACAGCATTCTCGAGAAACTCATCAGTCAATCATTGTTTTGATGAATGAAGGCTTTATAATGCTTGACATTGCCAAAGAAAACTGAAGATTTCATACAAAGGTGTTCACTACAGTCTAGATAAACAAAGATAAAGGACTGCTGGCTCTAACAAGGACAGAAAGAGACATGGAAGGTCAGATCTAAACAAGAGGATAAGTACATCATAGTCTCTCGTTTGAGAAATAGACTCCTCACATGTCCTCAGCTGACAGCTTCATTGAATTCTACCCGCTCAACATAAGTTTCATGTACAACAGTAAAGAGAAGACTCTTATGGGAAGAATTGCAAAGAAAAAGCCACTTTTGAAACAGAAATACAAAAAGAAAATGTTAGAGTGGGCAAAGAACACAGACATTTGACAACAGATAATTGGAAACAAGTGTTATGGATCTTAACACCATTGAGCATTTGTGGGTCAGCTAGACTGTAAGTGTGTGAGAAGTGCCCGACAAGACAGACACATCTATGGCAAGTGCTACAGGAAGTGTGGGGTGAAATGTCACCTGAGTTTTTGGATAAACTGACAGCTAGAATGCCAAGGATCTTAAAAGCTGTCATTGCTGTATGTGGAGGATTTTTTGATGAGAATACTTTGAAGTAGTTTAAGAAGTTCTGAACATTTTTCTCAAATCGTAATAATACATTTCCCATTATTAATGTCCTGACTATACATTGTGATCAGTTGAATACCACTTTGCTGAATAAAAGTACCAATTTCTTTCCATAAGAGCAAAATCTGTACATTATTCAAATAATTTGATCTAACATGATCTAACAATTAACAATTTTATTTTTTATTAACTAGCATTAACAAAGATTAATAAATGCTGTAAAATATGTATTGTTCGTTGTTAATTTGTGATGCCTAATGCATCTGTTACCAAATGCAAATGTTACCCATATATCTTACTTTCAGGAAGTTCAGGAAGGGTACTGTGGCAAAAAAAAAAGTGTATAAAATGTTTTAAATATGTAAAAGGACTTCTAGAGAGGGACAGAGACAGTACCTGTTGATTATGCTCTTCCACTCTATAAGTCATGTGCATTGGACTGAATGCAGGATTTGCATGGTGGTCGGCATCATCTGGCCTCCTGTCCACATGAATCGACTGTCTACCCTCTCGCTAGTTCATCCAGATGACAGCTTTCTCCTTTAGGTCTGCCCTTACCTGCCCGATCAACTAAGTCTGATCATCACTGTGTCAATCAACCTATCTGATAAATGAGCATGAGGACATACCGCAGAGTGTTCTTCTTTTCTTTCTCCCATCCTGTCTCACTTCTTTCTTCTTTCCTAGCAGTAGCAACTTTGCCCTGTGTTGAATGAGCCAATGTTACTTTTTTAATGTGCTGATTTTATCTTGGTCAGAAGAATTGTGTAATCTCATGGAAAGTGGTAGTTTCTGTTTTTATAAATTGAAGGGGTACTATACCTTTTTTCCTCTAGATTTTGTAATTTATATTCATCAGCAACCTTACATTCATCAGCAAATTGGTATGTGTATTATACAGTATATCTGCTCACCTTTTGGTGTTGTAAAGTCGCCACCTAGTGGACACTGCCATATATTGCAATGAATCATGAAGACGTCTTCACTTCAAGATATCGCGAAGATAACGGTTTAAAAATTATCTTTGCATATGACTTTATTTCTTCTGCAGAACACAGACGATTTTTTATTTTTTTTTGTATTTCAGCTCTGCATGTCCTTTAAATGCAAGTGTACTTTGAAGCTCCAAAAATCACTTAATGGCAGCATTAAAGTAATAAAAACAACTCCACTGGTTTAAAATGTCTTCTGAAAAATTATTTTGGGTGAGAAACATCAATATTTAAATACTTTTTTACTATAAATCTCCACTTTCACTTCCACTTTCAGAATGTAAAAGTGGAAGGAAAAGTGGAGATTCATAGTAAAAAAAAGATGATATATATATATTGATCTGTTTCTCACCCACACCTATCACATCACTGTTAAAAACATAGATTTAATCACTGGAGTCATATGGATTACTTTTATGCTGCCTTTATGTGATTTTTGTAGCTTGAAAGGTCTGGTCACCATTCACTTACATTGTATGGACCTACAGAGCTGAAATATTCTTCAAAAATCTTTATTTGTGTTCAGAAGAAAGAAAGTCATACACATCTGGGATGTCATGAGGGTAAGTAAATGATAAGATCATTTACATTTTTGTGTGAACTATCCCTTTAAAGGAATTGTCCACCCAAAAATGTCAATTCTGTCATAATTGTTTCACCTTTGTGTTGTTCCAACCAAACTACTTTTATAGTTCTGTTACAAAAGGATATGTAAGGTAGAATGACAGTCTCAGTCACCAGTGAGAGTGAGAGTGAATGGTGACCAAGACTATTGCTCTACTTAACATCTCCTTAATTGTGTGTTCACAGTCATGCAGTTTTGAAATTTTTGGGCAAACTATCCCTTTCATTTGATCTTAAAATGTTCAGTGCAGTCATAATACAGTCTCAAATATTTTTAAAACACTCTACAATTAGGTTCCATTCGTTAACATTAGTTAATGCATTAGATATCATGAACTAACAATGAACAATATATTTTCTTACAGCATTTATCATCTTTGTTAACATTAGTTAATTAAAATACATTTGTTCATTGTTAGTTCATGCTAATTCAGAGTGCATTATCTAATGTTATCATATACAACTTTTGTATTGACCAAGATTAATAAATGCTGTAAAAGTATTGTTCATTGTTATGTTAACTAATGTTGTCAACTAATGGAACCTAATTGTAAAGTGCTACTGTCACGAACCCCTTTCCTCTGCCCCATCTCCGCTTGCTCGAGCACGCACACATACACTCCGCGAGCGTGCTCGCTTCCCGCTCCCTCGCTCCGCCCCCTTGAGCTCGTACGCTCTTTTTCCTCCCTCAGGCTTCCACGCCCGGTTTTCTATTACGAGCTCTCGCTCGTAAACTATCTCCCCTCTGACACACATGCACTCCGCGAGCGTGCTCGCTTCCCGCTCATCAGCCTGAACATTATGACCACTTGCACTCACGCGCTTCCTATCTCCACACATTAGTTTCACCTGCACTCCTCTCATCACCTGTCATTGTTCACACCTGCACTCGCCCCTATATAACTCACTATCCTTTCGTTTGTTGGGGGTTGGTTAATGTATGTAGATTCCCGTGTTTTGCCCCTCGCTAGTCTCGCCTAGTTTTGTACTCCTCTTTGATTCCCTCTTAGCTTGCCAGCCCCCTATTCCTCTTGTTCCCCTGTCTTTTGCTCCCTCTAGTCCCCTCTTGTATACATCCTGTTTACCCCGGCTTTGACCCTACGCATTCCTCGACCATTCTCCCTCTGGATTTTCCCTACTGTACCTTCGCCTGCTTTTTAACTAATAAAAAGCAGTATTTTGACTTCCATTGTGACTGTCTCGTCTTATGTGTGTGTGTCCTGGTTACAGTTACCAACAATTTTTAATAATACGGATACATAAATGGATAGCAGCAATGATTCCAACAATCTGTCTCTTTGAGTGAACATCTGTGTTTTTGCTCCTTGATTGGCATGTTGATTTCATTAATTTCAATATTTGTCAAGTGTTAATTATAATACAGACTCTGTATTATAGGTATATTAAAACCGAATGCCTGTTTTTGAGTTCCAGACCTTAAAGATTCTAAATCCCACAGACATTAATGATTAAATATTCAGTTTGATCAGCTAAAGCTATAGTCACGTGACCAGACAGCTTAGCTGAAAATAGTCAAAATTCTATGTAAATTATTTTTGCAGAATGGCCTCTGACAGGCAACCTTGATCTACGTTTTTGTTAACTGGCTTATTCAACAAACCCCTGTTATTTACAGTAAATCTGGATCACTAATGGTTTTTTAGCCTTTTGCCTATCTCTCTGGTAAATCAAATGTGTATTAACATCTTCTGTACCAATACATGTGTCCATACTCCTCTATAGAAGTGAAGCTTTTAGAATGCCTTTTTACAGTTCAGGGTGCAGCTAAACTTCAGTCAGCAGTCTTGTCAGTGTTAATTTGCCCAGGCACCTGCAAACAAATCTACCACTAGTTTGACATATGTATTTGCATATTTGCAAAGAATTTGCACAGAGATATTTGTTAAGCTATTGATCATATTTGGGAGAGGTATTTGTTTATTGCTGTTTAAATGGTTTCCAGAAAATGATAATCAAGCAAAGTTGGGGGGAAAATTTGGGGTTCCCTTCAAAAAGCTCACTTAATCTGCATAAGTCATTTCAAGCACATGAGCCATAAATTAATTAATTACAGATTCAATGGCTAAATGTTGACCAATATCAGGCTTTTTGGTAATGAATGTCTGTTTTTTCTACAGTTAGCAAGGCTGTTACCAAGGCAAGTCTCAGATTATACATAATCAGATACTGTTTGCTCATTTCGGTTTCCATGCCCTCTCCTGTTTGTATTGTCTATCTTTTATCCGATCATTTCATCATCCATTTTATGTCCTCTTCATACATACATTTTCTTATTATTTCATGCTTTTCCAATTGTTCTCTCATGCTTTTCTTAAAACTGCCTGCTGTTTATTGAAGCATGTTTGATGCCATTCTTTACCTCTATCTTCTCTGTTTCATATCATAGTCACTAGTTATAATCAACTGTTTAGTTTATAAGACTTTACCATACTTTCATTATTTACACAAAGCGTTGGATAAGCTTGCTTTTAGCCTGCTTTTGTCAATGATAATAAAAGGTTTGTCTTGCCAAAGTGAAACTGTTTCTGCACTATTCTTTTCGATTTATTGGCAGCTTTTGATTTACCCTGCACTGTGTATGAATCGTCTCTCTGAAATTATACAAAAGTCTTCTTTCAAAAATGAGGTGGCATTTCCTCCACAGAGATGATGAAAAGATCAGGAACACAGTTTCCCCAGACTTTACTCAATTAGCACTGTTAATGTGGCCCTACAGTGTTGCTTAGCAACATATCTAGCAGCTGAAGGTTTGGTCTTATAAGCTTGTTCAATTTTTTTGTCCGACATGGTTTCCTATTGAGTGTGATTCTGAAGTGGGAACATTGTGTCTTTGTGCAGCAAGAGAAAAAAATTGACTTTTTAATTTCATATGAAGAAACACTAGGGAGCAGGATGCACTTTCAAAATGAATTTAAATTGCAAATATGCCTTTTTTTCTTTTTTTAACTGTAGCCTTTCTAATATCTAGTGAAGTAATATCAGTAGCATTTACTGCCGTTGTGAAAAATTTAAATTAAATCATACATGTCAATACTGCAACTAATCAAAGAAAACTAGTATGAAAATGACATTAGAGTTTGGAATACTAGGGTTTATTTTTACCCTATATGATATTGTCACATTTGGTCAAATGTGCACCAAGAGTATCTTGGAAATTAAAAATATTAGAAGCAATTTCATGGAGCATAAAAAACATTCTTGCTCTTTTTCTGTTCTAAAAGAGCCAATGGAAAATGAATGTGGGTCATTCTACAATATTGTATATATGTGCATGTATAGTATAACATATATGTAGTATAACATATATAGACAGCAACTTTTCCTAGCTTGTATGTTAAAACTGTATATATTTGCAGTCCAACTTAATACAATTTTTAACCCCATCTCTGTGGTTCCAATTTCTCCTTGCTATATTATACTTAAATATTGATCGGTTTCTCACCCACACCTATCATCACTTCTGAAGATGTGGATTTAACAACTGGAGACATATGGATTACTTTTATGCTGCCTTTATATGCTTTATGAATCTTCAAAATTTCTTTCAAAGTTTCAAACTTGCATTGTGGAGACCTATAGAGCTGATATATTCTTCCAAAAATCTTTGTGTTCAGCTGGGATGGCACGAGGGTGAGTAAATGATGAGAGAATTTAAAATGTTTGGGTGAACTGTTTCTTTAAAACTGTCAAACCTGTTTCTGAAGGCATTATATTTCAGCATATGTTAAAATGGAGGATATGAATTTACCTTGAATTGACACAGTGCAATTTATTAATGCTTATACACTTTATTTATATAACAGAATGTCTTGTGATATTAATTTAGTGAAATCCTTTTAATCTGAGTTTACAGGTTATGTTAAAGGTTCTAAGTATCTTTTGTCTTTGTGTCATCTTGGATTTACATTGACACCTAGCGGCTGGGATGCAGCATCATTTAAACCAATAGTTTTAAGTGTCAGATGCCACTGTAGATATGTGGTATTCACAGTCAGCCAAGATTACTTAAATCAATGAGTGAAAATGTCAAAAAATGTCAAGTTACTGCGGTTAAGCGATTCGACATGTCATGTGATTCTAAGGTAGCCCCCATGTGCCCGCCCTCTCCATGTAGAATAAATCCGTTTATATAAGGTTACTGATATGACTGGAGTCTTGATAATTAAGACTCCAGTCATGATAATTGATTATTGAGTAGTCATGATAATTAATGTCTTTAGGAGTTAAACTATAAACTATTAAACTATTTTAATAAGGTGAAAATTACTGAGAGCAGCTTTAAGGGCATGTGTCGCTTGAAAGCCTGGCTCAATCCGCTAGAGCTAGTCAGGCGATCAAGCGGTTAAATCTTTCCCTTGCTGGCACAATCATGCTTATTGGAAGATCACGTGATCGCGCAGTTCTGTCAGCCGGCGAAAGATAGAAGTGCGCGCTCGATGAGCTGTTTCATCCAGTCGATTGGTGAGCGCGAGAGACAGAGTCATGGCAACCGCAGCAGCAGGTGAGGCAAAATTCTCTTTTCATTTTTCCGAACACACAAAAAACACAATATCACACGTTGTACTGAATGTTTAACATGTTTTTCCACAATTCTTGCTTTTCTAGAAGCCGAGACCCGTCAGAGACTGCTGCGAAACGTGAAGAAGGAGGTGGGTGATAGTAAAAACAAATAAAGCCAAGTGAATACAAGGCTAAAAACAGACTGTCAAAATGCATTGGTAAAAATTAACCAAATAACACAAACGCGTTCATACCTAACCTTAATCAGAAGGAAAACATAAAAAAAATATATATTATTACATATAATTGTCTGCATATTGTTATATGTTGGTAAAATCAAGAATTTGGCAATATATCTCATTCTACAGTATATTGTGAATTCATTTGTTGTCGCATATCTGTTTTTCTCTGCAGTAGACTACAGCACCCTAATTTTCTTTTACATAAAGCACCCTTTCTTTTTAAAGTATTTTCATGGCTCTAGTAATAAAATAATGGGTGCCATTAAGGAGTATGGCATTTAGAAGAGCATTTTATTCAGGGGGATAAAGTTACAGTAATTTACTGTTTTCTGTTATGCTCTAATAGCCTATAATGAAAACATCTTATTACATTTACAAATCTCACTACAGATTCAAATGCATTCTCATATACAGATATGCAGTATGTAGTAGGCCTATACAATTTATTATTTTATAAATTTACCACTCACAGGTCAAATCATCAATATAAATGTGGTTTTGTGAGCTTTCGGCAGCTTTTTTGCATCCACAAGCACGTACTACTTACTACCCTTCTCACCTCCCAACTTCCAGTATAACATGCTAGTCTTCGAAAAACTGTTTGTTCATAGATTTTCTTTTTTGGGAATGTAAAGTACAGCAACAAAACTTGCTGATTTATTGTTGCTATTGATTGAAGGACAATCCTATCTCTTTAGGCAATGAAAATGCATTGTATTGTATGGTCGATGACTTTCAGTCATTTCATCTGATTAATAGGTTTGCGGTTTGCTTCAGTAATCCTTTGAGGTTAAAAGCAGTGCAGGTTGGATTTGTCTGTATGTTTAAGCATTTGCTCAATAGATTTGGACTGACTGTAAATAGGCGTGTGAATTTGTAGATGATTTCATCACTTCTCTCACAAACTACGTTTCCATCCAAGGATTTGTTTGTGAAAAAATCAACATAAAGCTGATGGAAACACAAATTATAGCAAAAAAGTCGACATAATAGTTTTCCGTTTAACTGTAGTGCATAAACTCTATGTGGATACATCAAATGTCGCGAAAAAACTGGTTAGAAACACAGTCTGTCTCTCGTTTGTCGGCCGCATACGTCATCGAGGCTGTCTCATTTTTTTATTTTTTTTTTATTGGAAATGCAAAAAAGTTTAACATTTGAATAAATGTAAGTTCATATACATAAAATGCATTGACAATAGAAAATAAATTTGAAAAAGAAAGACACATTTTTTAAAATTTTTTTTAAATGAAACGAGACATCCTCGATGACTTATGCGGCCAACAAATGCGACCTCCGGAGGACGCAGCTTTCTCTGTCGAGAAAATTGGCATTAACAAAAAAATGTAATGTCACTTGACAGAGTTTACCCCAATCATTAGCCTGTGTTAATCATGATGACAGTAGCCTATACATCCTTGAAAGCTAATTTATTGGAAGTTACGTGATTATGGATTGATCTTAACAGGATATCCGATCTGCAAACATGACACTTCCAGGAGTGCCAACACAAATATCTCGTATCATGCACATCGACGAGTGCACGAGAACAAATGAATGGCCACTCTTTGCGATAAATTTAATCATGGTAACCAACCATATATTTATTAAAGTTGCTTTTGCACACCATTCAAAATAATAGACGGCAGCCACGGAATTAGCCCACAATAAAATAAACATATAATTTCTGTGCAAAAATATGTTTTAAATAAAAAAAATATATACACAATTCTAGGAGAAAAACATCAATTATTGTTTAGTCTACTTTTGAATTTTTTTTGGCAAAATTCCCTGTATGAAATTAAACAAATTACCAAAAGAAAAAAGCACTACATTAAAAAAATAAGTTTACAAATGATTTTTTTTTTTGTAAAGACCTATATAGCCTTTTCTTTACACAAACGTATATAAAAAAAAAGTCGGCAGAATGACATTCTTAGAATGTTTTACACTTTTTTCAAGACAATAATCTATCAGAACTATTTGTCCAATGCTGAGTTCACTTTCAGAAAACGAGCTTTTGAACATTTTAAAATGTTTAAATATTTTAAATCTTTACCACGAGGAGCATTTGCTTAGCTTCTTCAGAAAATGTAAATTGCATTATGACACTAAAATAAATTTTAGATGAAAATCAAGTTCAGTTGGTCATTAAAAGTTACTCGACAAATATGCGGGACATAATGCAGTTGTGATGGCGATGCTTTAGATTAGATGATTGTTCAACATAGCCTGTTGAGTACACTATGTAACACAATGTTTGTTCCTGGGTAGTACGTGTTATGTCCTAGTATAGAAAATGGCTGTGTGGCAGGGCGGAGGGCGGGGCCGGGTCATGATCCTACACAGCCGGTCCCGTATTAGGCTAATTATGCCTCCGTGAGTGTTCGGACAACTGCTCCCTTTTGATTGCAATTCCTCCTCATCTGATTGCTTTTATTTGTGACATTCAAATGACAGTAAGCTGGCTAATTTCAATGAATTGTCTCAATACTCTCCCCATTTTACCAAAACATAGGCCATTTCAATGGAAACAAGCAGAAGACGGCAAATTTCTCAAAATTTGTTTATGCATTTTCACTTTGTAGATAACAAAATAGTGCGAAAAGTGGATGGAAACTAGGCTACAGTTAGCTTGTATTCGCTCTTACCCTGTACTCAGTGATTACAGGGTAAGATGTAAATCATCCAATGTGATTGGATGGTTTATGGTTTCCTTTTATGAGTTGTGATTGCAGCTGTTGATGTACTTACCAGCAGTTCTTCCACAATGGACTGTATACAGTGAGTTTAGTTGTATGGAATATTACTGGTTTCAAATGTAAATGCACTACTCAGTGTCTAATGCATCAGTGTATCCCAACAGACACATGAAATTGGATATTTCAGTGCTAGAAATGCATTATTACGATTGCAGGAACAGCTAATTAGGAATATGCATTATGATGCTCATAATGATTGTGTATCTTTGATCCATGCCATAGTTACAGCATATCTGCTTGAAACTTGCCACGTCCATATTCGTTTGCCATTTGCAGTACATATTTGGCTGCATTACCCTTTATAACAACAAATATTACAGATAGTTATTACTGATTTCACATTGCTTTTACAAGGAACACAGACAAAGCTGCAAAAAAGCTAATTCTGTGTCTGTCCACTATCTGTTTGTGTTCTCTCTCTCTCTGTCTGGCTCACACCTGTATTGACAAAAGGACAGGGGCATGCACAGACAACCTTTCCATACTCTACCCAGAAGCCCACCATTTGTTTATCTTTCCCTCCCAGCTTCGTTTAGCTCAGCTAGTTTGATTCATTGCATGTCGGTGTGTCCTTAAAGAGCCTCTTTCTGCATCTTAAATTGAACTATGGCTGTTTTTTCCACCTTAGATTATATAATGTAGATATAAAGGTCCTTATCTCTATGATTATTATCAATTGATATGGAATCTGGTGCTGAAAGAGGCAATGTCCCACACCCAGTCAATGTTGTTTTTGTGTCTTATTAACATTGATTAAAATACAGATCTTTTTTTTCCCTGGGGCTATTTCATAAACTGTTGCAAAAGATTTTAACCATTTCCAAGATGGCTTAATGGTTCAGTTGAATAGTAGTCACTTGGATTGGATGCTTTTTCACACATTGATAATCGGAAGATTTCCCCGATGATTATCAATATACGTATTTTGGGATTTTTTTAAATAAATAGGGCTGCTCGTTGCATGATATTTTTTGTCTTTTCAAACATTTCTTAACACAACTTTGGTAAAGTGTGAGCAGAAGGGTAAATTAAAGGGGGTCGCGCACCAGACACGTCTGGCTGATGACATAGCACGTTCTAAAATTTGAAACAATAATTTTCTACAAAGGTACACACACATTGATTGGCTTGATATTAAATAAAGCCCAACCGATATGGGATTTTGGAGACCGATACCGATTTTAGAAGGGGAAAAGTCACTGATTACCGATATGGTGGCCTATATAGTAAATTTTTGAGCTGGAATGAAAACAGACCTCTGTGGATTGTTCACTGATTTGCACTGATATGACTATGCAAAGGTACTCAGAAGGCTGCTTTCTTAAACATATATTTTTTTATCAAAGAATATTTGACATTATTATTATTTTTATATATTGTCAACAAATTCTAGAAATGAACACATAAAATAAAGAAAAATACAATCAATAGCTTAAAAAACATCAGTTCCCTATCTGTCACTCACTCAGCATTGTGTTGATATAGTGACACTAGGGGTTGCCCTTGGGAGCCCCAAACACTTATATCTTTGACAAAAGGCCAATGAGAATTGGCGAGTGGAATTTGCATGCCACTCCCCCGAACATACGGGTATAAAAGGAGCTGGCTCGCAACCACTCATTCAGATTTGTTCTTCAGAGCTGAGCGGTTGATTCGCAGTGCGCTGAATTTCACTGCCAGTCCATTCACATCTTTAAGAAGTGTATGCTGTTGGATATACGGTGCATTTCAGTGGCTTTCTCTCCCTCTGGATGATCAGGGCAGAGTATTGCCCTGGGTGCTTTGACAGCGCTAAAAGAGTATATATTTTGAGCAAAGAGTATATTTTCCTCTAAAAGAGCATGCATTGACAGACAGGGTCTTTTTAACGATGCCTTTCCATCTCTGTGTTATTCCTGGGTGCGGCCGTTATCTCTCCACCTCCGACGCCATGGTCACTGCCTCACATGCCTGGGCCCTAATCACGTTGAGGCAGCATTCGTGGATTGTTCATGTTCCCATTGGGAGAACATGACCCGAGCAACATTACAGTTGTGGCTTTCCTTCTTCCCGGGGAAAGCCACTGCAGCCGCCCCCCATGCCAGGCTGTGGCAGGGTGGAGGGCGGGGCCAGGTCGTGATACTACACACCTGGTCCTGTATTAGGCTAATTATGCCTCCGTGAGGTTTAAAGGCTGACTGCAGAGGGCCGTGCGGGAGAGAGAGATCGTTAGCGGACATGTCCGTCGTGTGTGTTTGTGTTGTCTTTTAAGTTTATCATTAAACCTATTATTTATATTGAAAAGCCGGTTCTTGCCTCCTCCTTGTCCATCCTTTAACTGTGTTACACTGGTGCCGAAGCCCGGGAAGGAGGAGGGATACGCCGTAGTAGAGTTCTCGCCACTAACGTCCACCCCAACGGAGCAGCCGCGGCCATCTGCCGTGGGACGAGGAGCCCAGCCGCCTGAATGAGGACGATGGCCGCCGACCGCGAGGGGAGAAGGGGCTCCTAGCCGACCGCCTGGAGCGGTCAGGGCCGCTGCCAGGGGCGCAGGAGTCGCATACCGGCCGCTGAAACACATCAGGGTTTAAGACCGGCGACCGCGAGCGGGGAGGGGCTCACTGGCGACCGCCTGGAGCGAGAGGACCGCTGCCAGGGGCGGGGGAGACCCCTTCTGTTCCCCGAGAACGTGGCGGCGTGTTCCGTCTGCCAGGGGCTGGAGGACTGCCTCGGATCCGCCCGGAGAGGCGCGGCTGTCATCTGATAAAGGGTGGAGGATTGGCCGAGGAACAAGCTGCGGCGTTTCGGAGAACTGGCGAGTAAGAAGTTTTTTTTTTCATCTCTCTCTCCTCTCTCTCTCTCACTGTCGCTCTGCGTTGGCCTTTATCCTCTTTTAAATTTTACAGTTTTTTGGGGGGTACTACACTGTTACAGGAAGTACCCCCATTTTAATTATTTCTGTTTCCCTCCCTTGTCCCCTCCCTCGCCCAGGTAGATGGGGATGACCTGCCGGCAGACAGCTGGAGGGCGCCTCCCCCAGGGAAAGAGGGGATGTACGCCAGGCCGGGGCTCCCCAGCCTGAGAGAACGAGGGAGGAATGTGGCAGGGCGGAGGGCGGGCCGGGTCGTGATACTACACACCTGGTCCCGTATTAGGCTAATTATGCCTCCGTGAGGTTTAAAGGCTGACTGCAGAGGGCCGTGCGGGAGAGAGAGATCGTTAGCGGACATGTCCGTCGTGTGTGTTTGTGTTGTCTTTTAAGTTTATCATTAAACCTATTATTTATATTGAAAATCCGGTTCTCGCCTCCTCCTTGCCCATCCTTTAACTGTGTTACACAGGCCTTCTACCTATGGGTACGAGGCCAGGTCGGTTGATGCTGGAGGCAATTTGGGGGCTCCAATGGGTACGGTTCCATCAGGTAATCCCCCTTGGGCCGCCGATTCCCCAGCATGCTCGTTTGCACAGTTCTAGGATGAGTCAGGCAGCTCGCCACAGTGCCAGTCTCTTTCGGTACTAAGGAGATGGATGAGGTTTCGATAACAGCATCGGAGAGCACGTTGGTGATGTTGGAACTCTGAGGTCTCAACTGGGCTGCCACCTTTGGGTGCGCCTGCCTAGTCTGAGGCCAATGCGGAGCTGACTGCCATGCTTGCCCGGGCTGCCGTGAGTGTCAGGTTGGAGTGGAACCCTCCACCCATCCCTGAGCCCTCGCAGCTTGACGATTGGTTCCTGGGTTCGGGGCGCTGCTCACCCCCCCCCCCCCACTCCCTCCAGGGCCTGTAGGACTACGTCATCTCTGGCGGCCAAAGACTACAGTGCTGCTGGTCTGGCTGCCTCCGCCCTGCATGCCATGGCACTCCTGCAAGTACACCAGGCCAAGGCACTGAAAGAGCTGCATGAGGGTAGCCCTGATCCCGACTTGATGCAGGAGCTGTACCCAGCGACCGCCCTCGCCCTCTGGGTGACAAAGGTCATGGCACGAGCACTCGGGCAGGCGATGTCCACCTTGGTGGTCCAGCAGCGCCACATATGGCTGAATCTGGTCGAGATGAAGGACTCCGATAAATTTCGTTTGCTGAATGTGGCCATCTTCCAAATCGGCCTTTTCAGTGACCCTGTCGGGGACTTTGCCCAGCAGTTCTCGGCGGTGAAGTAGCAGACCGAAGCCATGCAGCACATCTTGCCCCGGCCTGACTCAAGATCCCATACTTCCGCCGCAGCACGAGCCAAGTCCTTAAACCACCAAGGCAGCCACCATAAACCACCAAGGCAGCTTAAATCCGTGTCACATGCACATCACCTCCTCTGGAGTCTGTGGTGACTCAGGCAACATCCCAGCCTTACAGCGGACCCCTAGGTGGTCCAGCTGATTTGAAGCTGAGTCTGCGAAGCACAGGTAGACCAGTTTGCTTCCCTGGAATCCTCCCCTGCCCGGTCTGGAATTCTTTGATGGGGGCTCCCCTCGGCACAGATGCGTTGGCACAGAGCTGACCCCAGGGGCTGCGCAAATGTGCGTTCCTCACAATTAGCCGTCTTGCACAATTTGTGCAAGGTCAATGAAGACAAGGAACAGGTCACCCTTGTGGTGCCATACTGTCACACTCAGAATTGGTTCTCGGATCTCATGCTCCTCATGACAGCCCTTCCCTGGCAAGTTTCCCTGAGGCAGGACCTCCTTTCTCAGGGACGGGGCAACATCTGGCACCCATGACCAGACCTCTGGTATCTCCATGTCTTGGACGGGATAGGATGCGGAAGATCTAAGTGGCCTACCACTTGTGGTGGTAGACATAGTCACTCAGTCCAGTGCTCCCTCTAGGAGGCAGCCATATGCCTTGAAGTCGAGTTTGTTCACAAGTTGGTGTTCTTCTCAAGATGAAGACCCCCAGAGATGTGCAGTCGGATCAGTGCTTTCCTTACTGCAGGAGAGGCTGGAGGGGCGGCTGTCCCCCTCCACCTTGAAAGTCATCTCTTAGAATTTATGAAAGCAAACAAACCCAGTTACATTTTCCTAAAATCATACAGCATTATTATAGAGACCAGATTTTACACAGAAGGAAAACTGATATCTTGGTTCATAATAATTATTAAAATTATGCGAGAACAGTAAAGAAGAACAGCAATTTAAATACATTTAGAAACTATTACTGGAAAAATACCATAATTAATACAGTTAGTGTTTTTACAGTAAATCCATGGTAAATGTTTGTAAGGTATATGATGTGTATGTGGAGTGAAAATTCTTCTGATTCACGTGTGCTCTGTTTTTTTCTTTTATTATTATATCTCTGTCTTTGCTGTTTATAATGGCTGGGCTGTTTAACATGGATTTAAAGTTGTTTAATCAATGATACATTTGAAGTTTTGCATTAGAATTCAAATGTGGTTTGTGATCCTTAACACGCTTGACACAAGCTCAGTTTATAATGGTCTTGACCGGAGCTGATAGTTGTTCTGGGTAGCACTGTTCCCCTTCTGTCGCTCTCTTACGTTGTGTCAGAGAACGACACTAGGGGTCTCTCTTGAGCGCCGATATTCACCTCTGTACTATGAAAAAAGGCCAATGAGAGTTGGCAGCCAGTATTTGCATGTCACGCCCCCGGACATACGGGTATTTAAGCGGCGCAAATACGGGAGTTCATTCAGAAAATTTCTTCGGAGCCGATGGTCGTGTTTGCAGTTTGCTGCGTGACTACACACCGAGTTCCTGCTATCCTCTGCTGCATGCTGTTGGATTCTACGGCGCACAACAGCGGCTTTCTCCTGGTTGCACGGCTGTGCACTTCCTGCCCCTGAGCGCATCGACAGTTGCAGATAGAAAGATCTCTCACGAGTCTTTCATTCATAAAAGAGTGATTTTATTTAAAAGAGTAATTTCCTCTAAAAGAGCAAAACACAGCGGCGTGAACGTCCTTTTAAGGACGCGTCTTTTTAAAGATGCCCTTCCGCCCCTGTGTTGTTCCTGGATGCGGTAGAGTACTCTCCGCTTCCGACGGCCACAGGCGTTGTCTCGTGTGTCTGGGCAGTGATCACACCGAGGCTGCGTTTGTGGATGGTTCATGCTCTCACTGCGAGAACATGACCATGACAACGTTGCGGTCGCGGCTTGCTTACAATCGTAAGCAAGCCACTCCAGCCGCCCCGTGTCGCTCCTTCTTCCCACGGGATTGAGGACGATGCGGCTGGCGATGGAGGCGATTTGGGGATGGCAGCGGGTGCAGCTCCGCCGGTACGCCCCTCGGACCACCCGCGCCCCGGCACGCTCGTTGACTCCCGTCTTCGCTCGAGGTGGCGGCGACTCGCCTCACAGCCAGTCTGCCTACCCTCAGGCGATGGAAGCAGATGAGTTCGCCGCGACATCGGAGGGCGTGGGCTCTGACGCTGAGGGCTCCTCTGGGCTGCCGCCTTCGGGCTTGCACGCCCAGCAGGAGGCCGACGCGCAGATGTCCGATATGCTTTCCCGGGCAGCCAATAGCGTGGGCCTGGATTGGAACCCTCCATCCTCCCCGCAGCCATCACGGCTAGATGATTGGTTTTTGGGCGTGGGGCGCCGCTCACAGCCTCGCCCCCCCCAGTACCTTTCTTCCCGGAGGTGCATGATGAGCTGACGTCTTCGTGGAGAGCACCCTCTCCACTCGTCGTGCCACCTGCTCATCCGCCCTCGCCACCCTCGACGGCGGAGCGCGCCATGGGTACACGGAGATCCCCCAGGTGGATAGAGCTGTTGCGATCCATCTATGCCCCGGAAGCACTACCACCTGGCGGGGCCGCCCTGTACTCCCTTCCCGGTCCTGTAGAGCAACATCCTCGCTCACCGCGAAGGCCTACAGCGCTACCGGACGCGCCGCTTCCGCCCTGCATGCCATGGCTCTCCTGCAGGTCCACCAAGCCAAGGCACTCCGCAACATGCACGGGGTGGCCCTGATCCCGACACGCTGCAGGAACTGCGCTCAGCGACCGACCTCGCCCTGAGAGCGACGAAGGTCACAGCGCGGGCACTCGGGCAGGCGATGGCCACTCTGGTGGTCCAGGAACGTCAGCAGTGGCTGGACTTGGTCGAGATGCGTGAAGCCGACAAGACTCGCTTCCTCAACGCCCCTGTCTCCCAGTTCGGCCTCTTCGGCGACACCGTGGAGGACTTTGCCCAGCAGTTCTCCCTGGTGAAGAAGCAGACGGAGGCCATTTCTCACATCATGCCGCGCCGCAAGCCTGCCGCCACGGCCCAGGCCCCATCTGCTCGCCGAGGGCGTCCTCCTGCAGCCAGAAGATCTTCTGCTCCGCCCCAACCTGGGCCCAGCTCTCAGCCCCAGCGTCGAGCAAACCGCAGGAAGCGTACGCCCCCTGCCTCACGGACCCCGTCGAGGACCCGGAAGGCTCCCAAACGTCCCTGAGACAGCGGACCCAGAGGACGAGAAGTTAGCTCCGGAGATGGTGAGACCGCTCCGTCCCCCGGTGGAGGGCCGGGAGGAGAATCCTGTGTTTTTTCATTTGCCGCACCTCTGACGGGGGCTGCGGTACCCAAATTCTCAATAAAAGAGCTATTTCCTTTACCTCTGGGTCACATGGCCCGCAAATGCCGTTCTCACGGCACTTTTGTTTCAGGCCTCAACAGTCCCGGCGCCCAGGATGCGGTGCTCCCGCCCTCAGCTCCACGACTGTTCCCCGGCCGGCCGGTTCAGACGAGCCCAGAGGACGCCGACATCAGACCTCCTCCTCTGTCACGAACCCGCCCCTGCCGGGCGCGCGGAACAAGGTAAGTGCTTTGAGCTTATTCTCAGCACCAGAGCCTCGGGACGCCACAGAGCCTCCCGACGCTGCGTTACCTGTTCCGCACCGCTGCGAAGCCCCGCCGGGTACATCCAAAATACTTGTCCCCTTGGTGCCCCTAGCACAGAGCGCAGAGGCATGGCTTTCTCTGCCCAGCTCGTCACGCTGGCTGCACCGGACCATTCGACTCGGTTACGCAATTCAGTTTGCCAGGTCTCCGCCCCCCTTCCTGGGCGTTCGTTCCTCCGCAGTGCACGGCGAACATGCCCTCTCCCTGCGCGAGGAAATCGCCTCCCTTCTAATCAAGGACGCGATAGAGCCTGTCCCTCCAACCGAAACGAAGAAGGGTTTCTACAGCCCTTACTTCGTTGTACCCAAGAAAGGCGGTGGCATACGACCGATCTTGGACCTGCGAGTTTTCAATCGGACCCTGTCCAAACTCCCGTTCAAAATGCTCACCCAGAAACAAATTCTATCTGGCGTTCGGCATCTAGATTGGTTCGCAGCGGTAGACCTGAAGGACGCGTACTTTCACGTCTCAATTCGCCCTCGACACCGACCCTTTCTACGGTTCGCATTCGACGGCCAGGCGTATCAGTACAAGGTCCTCCCCTTCGGCCTGTCTCTGTCCCCTCGCGTCTTCACGAAGGTCGCAGAGGCGGCTCTTGCCCCGCTACGAGGAGCGGGCATACGCATACTCAATTACCTCGACGATTGGCTTATTCTGGCCCCCTCGCAGGAATTACTATGCGCACACAGAGACCAGGTGCTCGAGCACCTCCGCCGCTTGGGGCTTCAGGTCAACTGGGAGAAGAGCAAGCTCACCCCAGTCCAGAGCATCTCTTTTCTCGGTTTGGAGTTAGACTCAGTCTCAATGACAGCACGTCTCTCCAACGAACGTGCTCAGTCAGTGCTGGAATGCCTCGCTTCCTTCAAGCCAGGCACCGTGGTCCCGTTGAAGCGTTTCCAACAGCTCCTGGGGCATATGGCATCCTCCGCGGCGGTCGCGCCACTAGGGTTGATGCATATGAGACCACTTCAGCATTGGCTCCAGACTCGAGTCCCGAGACGAGCATGGCGCCACGGCACGCACGGCGTGGAAATTACCACTGCCTGCCTCCAAACCTTCAAACCCTGGATAGACCTCTGCTTTCTTCGGGCAGGGGTACCCTTGCAGCAGGTGTCCCGTCGCGTTCTGGTTACAACCGACGCCTCCAAATTGGGTTGGGGCGCCGTGTGCAACGGGCGCGCAGCCGCAGGCCGGTGGAACCAAGGCCCGCTGCGCTGGCACATCAACTGCCTAGAGCTGCTGGCCGTTCGTCTTGCCCTGAAGAAATTTCTTCCGATGATTCGTGGCAAACATGTCCTGGTCAGGACAGACAGCACCACGGTGGTGGCTTACATAAACCGCCAAGGCGGAGTACGCTCCCCACATGTCACAGCTCGCCCGTCGTCTCCTCCTTTGGAGTCAGCAGCGACTGGAGTCGCTGCGCGCCACTCACATCCCCGGCAAACTCAATGTGATAGCGGACGCGCTGTCAAGACAAACCTTGCCTGGCGGAGAGTGGAGGCTCCACCCCCAATCGGTCCAGCTGATTTGGGACAGGTTCGGCAAGGCCCAGGTAGACCTGTTTGCCTCCCAGGAAACCTCCCACTGTCCGCTCTGGTATGCCCTCACAGAGGCTCCCCTGGGGACAGATGCTCTGGCACACAGCTGGCCCGTGGGGCTGCGCAAGTACGCTTTTCCCCCAGTGAGCCTTCTTGCACAGGTGCTATGCAAGGTCAGGGAGGACAAGGAGCAAGTCACTCTGGTGGCCCCCTACTGGCCCAACCGGACGTGGTTTTCGGACCTCACGCTCCTTATGACAGCCCCTCCCTGGCGAATTCCCCTGAGGAAGGACCTTCTTTCTCAGGGACGGGGCACGCTCTGGCACCCGCGCCCAGACCTCTGGAAACTCCACGTTTGGTCCCTGTACGGGACGCGGAGGGTCTAGCCGGCCTACCTTTAGCCGTCATAGACACTATTAACCAAGCCAGAGCCCCTTCGACCAGGCATCTTTACGCCCTGAAGTGGCGTCTGTTCGCGAACTGGTGTTCTTCCCGAGCCGAAGACCCGCAGAAGTGCGCAGTTAGGTCAGTGCTCGTGTTTCTTCAGGAGAGGCTGGAGAGGAGGCTGTCCCCCTCCACCCTCAAGGTGTATGTTGCTGCTATCGCGGCCCACCATGACACGGTAGACGGCAAGTCTCTTGGCAAGCACGACTTAATCGTCAGGTTCCTAAAAGGTGCCCGGAGGATGATTCCCTCCCGGCCTAACCTATTTCCCTCCTGGGATCTCTCGGTCGTCCTGATGGGACTCCGGAGACCCCCCTTCGAGCCGCTTGACTCAGTTGGACTCAGGGCCCTCTCTCTCAAGACGGCCCTGCTGATCGCGCTCGCCTCCATCAAGAGGGTCGGGGACCTGCATGCGTTCTCTGTTAGCGACGCCTGCCTGGAGTTCGGTCCGGCAGACACTTTCGTGATCCTAATACCGCGACCGGGCTACGTGCCCAAGGTTCCTACCACACCCTTCAGGGATCAAGTGGTGAACCTGCAAGCGCTGCCCCGGGAGGAGGCAGACCCAGCCCTCTCACTGCTGTGTCCGGTACGTGCCTTACGTATTTACCTGGACCGCACACAGAGCACCAGACGCTCTGAGCAGCTCTTCGTCTGCTTTGGGGGACAGCAGAAAGGGAACGCTGTCTCCAAGCAGAGACTCGCCCACTGGGTTGTCGATGCCATTTCCCTGGCTTATCACACCCAGGCTGTGCCCCCCTTTGCGGGTCCGAGCCCACTCCACCAGGAGTGTGGCGTCCTCATGGGCACTGGCTAGGGGCACTGCCCTAGCAGACATTTGTAGAGCTGCGGGCTGGGCAACACCTAACACTTTTGCGAGATTCTACAATCTCCGAGTTGAGTCAGTTTCGTCCCGTGTTCTCTCAGGTACCGAGCCCGTAGAACTCGGTGACACGCCGACGATCTGACCGGGTGGATCGCTTGCACCCAGCGCCCTTCCCCCTAACCAGGGGAAACAGTGCGCCTTCTTCCCAGGAGATCCCAGGCTTGGGACACTGGTTGGCTCCTCCCCTAGCCCTTGCGGGTCGCAGTTCTGCGGAGGGACTCGCCGACCCAAACCACTGCGGGTACCGCTAGCTACCCTGTACTGGTATAGGGGCCCCACAGGTAAGGCCTCCTGCTCGGACTCCCCCTGTGTGTAAAACCACGGTTCTGTCCCCTCACGTGAGTTGACGCCGTGTTTCCCTTAGGCAGTCACAGCTGCCCCAGGTGCTGTGCTGTATGCTCCCCCCTCTTTGAGGCTGGTGCTACCACCGCACTACTGTTCCGCATAAGGCCTAGGTATAGGCCATGCGATGTATGTGCCACTCAAATTTGCCTCCCCTCCGGGTAGGTGTGGCCTCCGCAGGGTCTTCCCCGCCCTACCAAGGGCTAAGACCCCCTTCCCTCAATGCGTGTAAGGGCCCCGGCCGTAGTTGCTCTATGCGAGAAACATAGAGAGAAAAGAGGCCCAGCCAGGCTGGCCCGTTCCCATGTTGGCGGCCGTCACCTTGTTCCCCCTCCGGGAAACGATAAGGAGTCCTGATGGCTTAAATGGGGCATTGGGGAAGGGTACGTGCGGCTGATACAGTTGGTCGTTCTGCACGTAGGAATACCTGCTCGCTCCTGTATCAGCGGATCACGTACACGGCTCAGCGCATGGCGCTTTTTAAGTGGACCCCTAGTGTCGTTCTCTGACACAACGTAAGAGAGCGACAGAAGGGGAACGTCTAGGTTACGTATGTAACCTCAGTTCCCCGATGGAGGGAACGAGACGTTGTGTCCCCCTTGCCACGTCGCTGAGCCGAGCCCCTGTTGTGGCCGGACCATTTCCGGATCCTCAGAAAAATCCTGAATGAACTCCCGTATTTGCGCCGCTTAAATACCCGTATGTCCAGGGGCGGGACATGCAAATACTGGCTGCCAACTCTCATTGGCCTTTTTTCATAGTACAGAGGTGAATATCGGCGCTCAAGAGAGACCCCTAGTGTCGTTCTCTGACACAACGTCTCGTTCCCTCCATCGGGGAACTGAGGTTACATACGTAACCTAGACGTTTTGTTTCACGTTTGGAGAGCGTAAAATGCGCTCCAGGGGAAGGCTCATTAATATTCATGTGGAAAGGGCTAACTGATTGGTCAGTGAGACGTTCCATTTACCGTCCATCATACATTTTAGAAATCAGCTAGTGGGCCACGTGAAATAAGGTGGTGGGCCGGTTTTGGCCCACGGGCCTTGAGTTTGACACCTGTGTTCTAAGAGATTACTTAAATCATTAGGCTTGTTTCCTGCTGAACTCATCATTCTTGTTCAAATAATGTCCAAAATAAATGTATGCAGTTACAGTCTTCAGTTGGTTTTATCCCTTTTTTGGGGCAGGGGATTTTGGCTAGTGAAATGCTTTGTGCCTATTGACTTTGGAATGCCACAGTGGCTGGTGAGCCAAAAAGTTCATCTTAAACCCTGACACCACCACCGCTCAGCGCAAGGGTGTAGATTTGGCTTCAACATCCTCCCCATCACTCCTGGAATCTATGCCCCTGGCTCAGCGTTAATATTTTGCAGTGCCACGGAGTGCAACTCACATAGTTTTCTATTAAATTTGACCCAAATCTTTATCAAAGGACAAAGATTATTTACTCTAGCCATCACTGGATAATCTTTTGTGAACTTGTCTCATTCTTGTTTCATTAAGCCAACACAATGTATTTTTAGTTACAATGTATGTGGTTTTGTTGTTTGACAGCTTGAATGAGACATATTTAAGGCAATATACAAAGAAATTGAATAGTCACTTTGGTCATTCTTGAAGTACAAAAGCCTTCATAACTTTGGACTGCCTTCTACTTCGCTGCATCAGCTCGTTTTCTGTTTGTGATACCTGTGCTTTTACTACCCGCGACCCAGCTTCAGTAAATGTTAAATCACACCCTTGTGGTCTCCTATTACATCACACATTTAAATGGAAGGCCATTTGAGTGAATTGGAAAGCACGCAAATTAGGTTTGTAATTTAAATGTCGGCTAATTTTAATATGTCAATGCCTCAAAAATACAGTATATTGATCAAATATAGTGCTGATCAATAATCACTATATTGATTTATGACATCCCTAGTAGTCACAGTGCTATTACTAAGGGATCATTAAAGTTTATGCTCCATTTCAGCCTTAATCTGTAACGCTTGGTGCCCAAGGAGTCGCAGGAGTAGGAACTTTAAATCCGTTAATCATATACACTGGAGTGGAAACAAACACTAAATCCTAACATCAAACATTACCGTTCAAGGACTGACAACAACTAAACAAAACTAGCGGGTATATATACACTTCGAAACTTAATGAGGGAATGGCATACAGGTGGGGATAACAAGTGATTAGGGCAGTGGATAATGGGAAATGTAGTGCAGGAGAAAGCTTCAAAATAAGAGTCCTTGAACACCGTGGAGACAAACTGTGACATAATCAAATCATTTTTTTCCAGTAAGGCAAAAAGACAGCATCTTCTCAAACATCTCAAATATAGATAGTAGAGAAGGTCAAACCATCCTGCTTTTAACCTGGTAATACTGTCTTTTTTAAAAAAACAATTTCATGGCAGCATTTATTTTCACATAATTTTTTCAGTGATGTACGATTAATACAATGTAATTTATGCTTTTGGCCAGGAATAAAGAAATTTATTTGAATGTGTTATAAAAATTTGTGTGTAAGAATCCTCATGCCAAAAAGCAGTACACTTAAGACACTGGCAGCAGAACATGATAAACTTCCAGCCACTGAGAATAATTTACTCCTAATGAATTTGTATCTGACTAAACAGATGACACATTATGCTGATGTGGTTGTGAACTATTTATAAATGTGATGTATTTGAACAATTGGTATAAATTCTGCCAGGTCCAGCATATCTGAAAACCATCCAAACTAAGCCAAATGTTATTTTAGATAATAGATATATCCATATACAATGAAGAAAACAGCATCCTACACTATACCAAAATGATATGCATTAATTTAATCAAACACAAGCGAATACCATTTTTAAAGATTTAATTTATTGATTTAAGTTATGGAATGTTTTATTTGTTTAGACTGACTCTTTTATTTTAACTGTAGTATTAATAATGGACAGCTGAAAAGGGCATAAATGTAATGTTGGGGGTTTAGAATTTAGGTCAAGTTGTCTGGTAGCAACACACAAACTGAAGGTGATGAAATGTTTCACCCTTATCAGGCTGACTGATGAGGTGATATGAGATGAGTCATACTTCTGCTGACAGAAACGTCCTCTTAATATATTTTTATTATAAATTAAATTAATACAATAATACATTCATATTATTCAGAAATGATCAGTTGCATTATTAGATTTTTTTAAACAGTAATGTGTTAACATAGAACTGTTCAATGAGGTAAGTGTTCAAAAGCGAACATCAAATAATACATTATATCATAATTAGCAAAAACAGGGTAGTGTAGGATTCTTTAAAGGAAAAGGAAAGTAAGGTGTTAGGAAAAGAAGAGAGAAATACTGTATAAAATAAATAAATGGATGTGGAAGAGAGAAAGGGACAAATTAGGGTTAGGATTGGTAGTGATTTTAGTTATGATAATGTTGTTAATTTTTGTTTTAACAGATAACAGAATAGATCAACGTGAACTTACTTAATGTGTGGCGTGATCTAGAAGATAGACAGTAGTAAAAGGCAGTCCCTTTAACCCTTATACGCATACCTTGGGTCTTAATTGACCCGGGACCTCATTTTCGAATATATAATAAAATAAAGACCTGAATATGTATGAGTGTTTGGTGGAATTCTCATACATTTAAGGGTTAATCCAGCTTCGAGTATCAGAAAGTGTTTATTCTTTGGGCCATTTTGTAGACATTTATCTGTTAACATACCAAAATATGTTCAGCTTCATGTTAGCACCATGCATGTTTGTGATGTCATGGGAAATGTGTTGCCCAAGGAACATGAAATCCCTTCCTGTAGAGCCATATGGACTGTGGACAGATTTAGATCAGCTCCACCCACAGAGTTTCTATAATGGTGTGATATTTCATATTTTATATATTCCATGCAAATACAAACCTTTTCATATAATGTCTTTTGTATACAAAATAATTTGTATGCCTAAAAATGATTTAATAGAGCAGCGTGTGACAGGATCTTTTCTTTACAATAAGTTAAGACTTTATTGATCCCAGGAGGGAAACTGAAGCAGCTCTAGCTTGATAGCACAGATAATGAGAATCAGTAAATGCACGTCAGTTTTAATTGAATCGTGCTTTTGACAATACATATTGTTTCAAAGCAGCTGAACAGAAAATAGTGCCTTACAAATCCCCCTAATGAGCAAGCTCAGGGTGACAGTAACAAGGAATGAACTCCCCAAGATGCTTGAGAAGATGAGGGAAGATAACTTCTAGAGTTTTCAGACTTTGGGGGCTCGAGGACCCTATCCAGTACTACTAGTCATATGTTTATTTAATACAATATCAAAATTATTAAAATGTTAAATAATTATGTAATATAGTGTAAGATAATGATTCAATTGTAATCCAAATGAGTCCACCTTAAAGGAATAGTTCACCCAAAAATTTAAATTCTCTCATTATTCACTTAACATGATGGCATACCAGATGTGTATGACTGTCTTTCTTCAGCAGAATACAAATGAAGATTTTAAGAAGATAGAGCTTTTTCAGATCTTTATAATGGAATTACATGGGTGCCAGTTCTTTGGCAGTCCAAAAGTCACATTTAGGCAGCACTAAAGTAATCCACAATACTCCAGTCGATCAATGAACCAATAAATGTCTTCTGAAGCGAATCAATAGGTTTATGTAAGAAACAAGATGATAATTAAAACATTCACGATGCTGTTTGACATGTTCAAACTCTCACATGATATTCGTTTGTCTGTTGAAAATAAGCGGCGCTTCCGAATTCTCGTGTGAATCCACCGATGCGCTTATGTCACGCTTCACGTCAGCTGCTGGCAGGAAGCGCTTTTTAAAAGTTAATAACATTTTAATTATCTATTGATTTGCTTCAGAAGACATTCATTCAGAAGACAAATCTTGGATGGCATCAGGGTAAGTGAATAATGAGAGAATTTTCAGTGAAATATACCTTTAAAACAACTGAAGTCCATCTTGAAGACAGCTGGTGTGCAATCTAACGGAGCTGGAGGGATGCAGGGTCTTTGGGTGCACATTTCTTGGTAATGGTACCAGAATGTCTTCCAGAGTGCTGGCACTCTTTCTAGACTCCGGCTGAGGTTGAAGTAGTGGTAATGGATGTATAGCAGTATTGACATTCATATGACTTAACACGTTACTGGCCACAACACTACCCTTTGAGGCTCCGGTCTATGAGGTGTTATTTTGTTGTATATTATAAAGTGTGTCAGCACTAAATGGCAGCTGTTTCTAATATTATATAACACAGAATGACAGTCCTGTGGTTTTGATGTCCATTGTAAACTTCTAACCTCCCTGAAGAGGGATTGTGGCTGTAATTGCTTTCATTGTGTGAATTTGCTTGTTCTTACTGAGTAATCTAATAAACCACTCAACCTTTTACCCTTTCAATTCACACACATGCCCACTCAGTGTGATAAAGCGTAGTTATGTGCAACAAATCATTTTTGCACTGGTGGTAGAATTCGTGACCAATGTAATTTCATTTCACAGCCTGTACTCTTCATTGAGTTTTTGTTCAGAGTTTAAGCGATACTTCAATGTGGTGCCAACACATTTGGGGAGTAACTTGGCAACCCAAGCTGTGAGACTTTCCATGCTATCTCCATGGAAACCATTGTCATGCTGCTGAGACATCAGGGATAGCCATTCTCCAAATAGACCCCCACAGTCTCTCTCTCTCTCTCTCTCTCTCTCTCTCTCATGCATACACTTTCACATGTGTGACAGAGTCTCTACCTATCAATGTACACTACAGTCCAAAGCCTCATCAATAATAATTACAGCTTTGGACACCATTAATAACTATTTATTGATAGATGTCTTTGCACATACTGCATCAGTGCTGTTTAATTCAGGCGTGGCAATACGCTGATGTTCACACTGATGTTTTGCAATTAGACAAGATATTTTGTTTGTTTTCAAGCAGTCTATCTGGCTTTTGGCTCGCAACTCTTCTTGAAATTATCTCTGCTGAAGAAATGGACAAATGTGAATGAGAGAGCAAAACATCTCATTAGTTTATCTGTGTGTTGAGTCAGGACCAGAGGAAAAGCTTTCATGAACTTATAACCTCATGAAAGATTCATGAGTATGCCGTACTGTAGCTGAGTCCTGGGATGGCATGCCGTACTGTAGCTGAGTCCTGGGAATTATTTCTTCCTCAATGAATCTAATTTAATATGGTTTACATGCAGAAGCTGATTGGCTGCTTTGGTTGATGTATTTTGCTAATATGCATGAAGTGGGACTTTATGTTTCTAAAAAGAAAATAACAAAGCATAGACAATTAATTGGAAAAATACAAATAATATTTTAACAGTTAAAAGATGGGCAAGGAGCAGGCTGGAACCAGCTGAACAGTAAACATAAAGTTTAATGGTAAACTTAAAACCAACATAAACAAATGTGTAGCGTGGCCGCGTGCGTCTCTCTCTCTCTAACTGAGTCTCGTCTTTATCCCCCTTCCGGCTGATAAGCCCGATTCTTCACCTGTCTTCACGGCCTGGCCCCGCCCTCCTCCACATCACACTCCTCCATCACCTTTTTTATTGTTTATTTTTACAGGGACAATGCACAATTAAAAGTAATTGCACCAGAATTAGCTAATAGCTAGTTTACATCTGCTGACCTGATTCAGGTCTGAGTGACCACTGTAATTAAAAGATGGGCAAGGAGGAGGTGGTAACAGTAAGCATACTAATAAGTAAGCATTTTAATGGTAAACATAAAACCAACATAAACAAACGTGCTGTGCGGCCGTGTGCGTCACTCTCTCTCTAACTTTTGCCTCCATCTCGTCTTTGTCCCCCTCCTGGCTGATTAGCCTGATTCAGGGATGGCCCTGTGTCTTCACTGCCCGGCCTCATCCTCATCACAAATATCATATAATGGATCCAGCTTAACCTCGTGTGACTCAGCATACACATGTGTGGACATTGTATTTCGGCTTCGCTATACACAATGCAGTGGTAATCAGAATGAATATTCTTAAATTCATATTGAAGTTAAATTCAGAATTCATAATGTATCATTTTATTTTAACAGTTGGCAGTGTCACCTTGAGTCGCAAGTTGGAATCAAGGGCGTGTTGAGTGATCCAGTCAGGCTTCTTAAGCAACCAATTGGCCCAGTTGCTAGGGTGGGTAGAGTCAAGTTGGGTTAACCTCCTTGTGGTTGCTATAATGTGTGGTTTTCGCTCTTGATGGGGTGCACGGTGAGTTGTATGTGGATGCCGGGAGAAAAAGGGGAGAACCCCCAAAAAAATGTATAAATAAAATAAATTGTTCGCAGTGATTGGATGGTGCTGACCATTACTTTGAATCAGAATTAATAACAGTCCTGGAGAAATAATAAACAATTTGATTAAAAAAGCTTGGTAATATTTAAAATTTCAGAACTTAGTCCTGCTGTCCACATGTTGCCATAAACTTTTAAGAAAATATTTGCTCTAGAATTTATTTATTTGCACATTTATTTGGTGCTGTTGTTACAAATCAAAAAGTGAACTGGAAAAACCTCACAGCATTCACACTCTGGTATCAGGATGATAAAATTATGTTGGCTTTGAATACCTCGTGCTTTTCAAAGATGATAAAAACAAAATAATCGTATTACAAATTTAAAATATATTATATTATTAATTTTAATCTGAAATTAAACTATGATAAATGTATGATTCAAGGACCCTACAGTGATGTCAAAGTGACAAACCAGTCTTGCCAACAACTATTTGTTTAGAGAAGAAAATTTGTATTAGAGTATAAATTATTAAAAAGTTTAATATTTCATTGATTTGCAATCATTCGGTTTCTCAGCAAAGCCAGAAAATCTTACTCCCTGGAGGTATGTAAAGGTGTGATTCAAGATATTAAAAAATCATATGATCAAACATGAAATCAAAATTGACCCTATTTACTTTCTTACATGTGCCATGCCTTTTTGTGCACGATTCATCAGCATGTTATTTTATAATAATTGTCTTTGTTATCTTTCATCAAGATGTGATTACTTGCTCCAAATTTACAATGACTATGGATGGGAATCGTGAAGAATTTAATGATTCCAATTCCGATTTCTTTAATGATTCTTCTTGTATTTTTAAAGAATAAATATTTTGAAATAAGAAATGTAATTCTTATTGCATTTAATGCCTCCAGCATTCTGCTGCCAAATGATGAGATCATTTCAGATTTTGACAGAGCAGATATAATCATTTTTTAAACGAATACATATAAGGTATTCGTTTACCATTTCCATTAACGGAGCATCGGTAGAGAGAGTCAGCAGTTTCAAGTTCCTCGGTGTCCACATTACTGAGGAACTCACATGGTCCGTCCACACTGAGGCCGTTGTGAAGAAGGCTCACCAGCGCCTCTTTTTCCTGAGACGGCTGAGGAAGTTTGGAATGAACCAACACATCCTCACACGGTTCTACACTAGTACCGTAGAGAGCATCCTGACTGGCTGCATCACCGCCTGGTACGGCAATAGCACTGCCCACAACTGCAAAGCCCTGCAAAGGGTGGTGCAAACTGCCAGAAACATCATCGGAGGTGAGCTTCCCTCCCTCCAGGACATATATACAAGGCGGTGTGTGAAAAAAGCTGTGTGAGGATCATCAGAGACTCCAGCCACCCGAGTCATGGTCTATTCTCACTGCTACCATCAGACAGGCGGTATCGCAGCATCAGGACCTGCACCAGCCGACTACATGACAGCTTCTTCCCCCAAGCAATCCGACTGTTGAACACTTGATCTATCAGGATCAATACTTAGCACTGCATTTTATTCATCTATAATCTCACACTGGACTATCAACATATTCTCCTCAATACAACTACTATATATATTTCATATACTCTTACTTATTGTATATTGTGTATTCTATATTGTGTGTATTGTCTACTGTACATTGTATATAATTATTGTGTTGTGTAAGTATGTGTACATTTGATATGTAAATTGTGTTGTGTAAGCATGTTGTTTACTGTAATTGGTATATGTCTCGTCACTGTCATAACTGCTATGTTGCTCGGAACTGCACACAAGAATTTCACCTACTGTTGCACTTGTGTACATGGTAGTGTGACAATAAAGTGATTTGATTTGATAATACAATTCTCTTTAAATATGTATTTACATAGATGCAATCCAGTAATATACATTAACTATATATTAAAGGAGTGGTTCACCCATAAATGAATTCTCTCATCATTTACTCACTCTTATGTTGTCTCAAACTCTTTCTCTCTTCTGCAGAACACAAACAAACATATTTTAATGGAGATATAATGTCTGTTTGTCCATTGTAGCGAAGAAGCTGGGGCAGTTGTGTTAAGATCCATGTGCAGCTTTAATAACAGTATAAATAGTAAAACAAAGTAAAGATGGAGATTGGCCTGTTGGCCAATTGGCCACTCTGTCAGTGAATGGCATGCTGTAAGTGGACATGAGCTTGATCCCAGATAGCCTTGCTGCATCCAGTCATCGACTACATGTCCATCAAACTTCTCCCCAGACCAGGGAAAAGTGGAGGTTGAAAACCTAGGATGCACTTGAAGGGAGTGGTTCCGAAGGCTGGTTTGCACAGTGAATTTTGCGCATACTCTGCACAGGGAAGGAAACGGCTCTAGTCTTGCTGATTGACTTGACAGTACGCCCGGAGGAATTTACCAAGCTCCTGATTTAGACATTCCGCTTGACTTTTCGGATTGGGGGTGATAACCAGAGGTTAGGCTTACATTGACGTTGAGCAATCTGAAGAATGCTGACCAGACTGGGAAGGTGAATTGGGGCCCATGGTCAGAGACAATGTCTTCAGGTAGGCCATAAAAACAGAAGACATATTGGAACAGGTTCTCAGCACATTCCATAGACGAGGGGAGCTTGGGAAGAGGGATGAATCTACAAGACTTAGAGAATCGGTCCACCACGGTTAAAATGGTAGTGAAACCCTGAGGGTTGGGTAGATCCATGCGAAATGGGACAAAGGACATCGAGGGGCAGATAGAGGCTGAAGGAGACCAGACGGGAGCTGTTATAGATATAGCTGAATAGATTTAGAGGTGGCACACACACATTGTAGATAATCTTTTTTACATAGTCAGCGACCTCAGTTGCTAGGTTCTCCCACCAAAATCGGTTTTGCACTAACCTGCAAGTAGCTTGTGCGCCTGGATGTCCCGAGCAGGCAGAGTCATTAACCTACTGAAGAACTCTGTTGCATAAGGAGCTGGGAACAAAGACTTTATCTGGAGGGCAGTCAGCGGGAGTGGGTTCTTGGTTCGGAGCTTGGGTGATGTCTGGGATGATGCAAGTCATGTTGTTGCCAGTAGAGGGGTCATAATTGCGGGACAGGGCATCAGCTTTGGTGTTCTTGGAACCAGGTCGAAAGGTGATGGTGAAATCGAACCTGGAGAAGAGGAACCATCGAGCCTGATGAGGATTTAAGCGCTTAGGTTTAATTGAGGGGAATTGACTGTAGAGAGCTGACTGGACGACAGGCTTTCAGGTTATCCAGGCGAATGGCAAGTTTGATGAATTCATCCAGAGATCTCCCCTCATCACGACATGCTAGTTCCATTTGAAGATCAGGATTTAACCCCTGACAGAACAATAGCTTCAAAGGGTCCTCCACCCACCCAGTTTGTACTGCTAGCATGTGGAAGGATAAGGCGAATACAGCAGCAGACTTATTACCATGTTTTAAACTCAAAAGAAGTTCTCCCGGGTCCTTACCACCCTCAAAGTGCACAAAGACGTCCCGTAAATGAGCTAGGAAGTAAGACAAGTAACACTTTAAGATGTTCTCATGACTCCAAACTGCCGTAGCACAGTCTAGTTCTTTTCATGACAGCAGTGATACAATGAAGGGAACACAAGCTTCATCATTGGGATACATGTGAGGTAGTTGAGACAGGAAAAATAAATCCTTGACACTTACTGGGTGATACGTCAAATTTCTCTGGAAGCAAGAGTAGAGGATTAACAACAGCAGTAGAGGGCGTTGTGCTGCAGGATGAGTTGTTGAAACCCCCTCCTAAGATACATTTGGGTTTGGCTGCACGGATTTGAAGAGCTCTTCCGTGATTGAGGTGAGCTTGCACAGCTGTTGATGGTGACTAGTAAGAGTGGCTACTTGTGCTGAAACAAGCTTGTGTAACTGTTGGAATGCTGTGGGATCTAAGTTGGGCGAAGTCTTCTGTGGTAAAGGCGCCAGGGCAGCTGTGTTAAGAGCCATGCACATCGATAATAATAGTATACATAGTAAAACAATGTAGCAAATAAAAAAAAAAAAAAAGGAAAGCGAAGTTTCGTTACACAGGCAGACAGTCCAGAATGGCAAACCAAGTAAATCCGAGAGGCAGAGGGGTAATCCGTTAAACAGGCCTAAAATCCAAAAACTCACAAGCAGGCTGGGAAATATGAGAAAACAGGCAGGAATCAAAACACAGGGTAAACGGTAAACAGTAATGGTAATGGTAATGGTAATGGTAATGGTAATGGTAATGGTAATGGTAATGGTAATGGTAATGGTAATGGTAATGGTAATGGTAATGGTAATGGTCACTCAGAAATGTTGACTAGGCAAGCAAGACTTCGCAATGAATGCGAGAAACCAGGGATCTTAAATAGCCAGAGTAAATGTGGAACAGGTGTGAGAATAATCAGTCTGATTAGAGGATTATGGGAAATGTAGATCGGCGACCTCTGGCGGTGTACAGGGGAGATAGCAGGGGCTGCCGGTGTAACATCCGTACAATGCAAGTTAATTTTTTAAGCGTCAAAAATGAAATGAAGGTAGCAAATAGGTAATCTATGCGATTTAAGACCATATGGTTACACTTCCTGACACTTGACGCATGCACATTTTTTAATGATACAGATTATGATCAATTCTGAGACTGTCAGCCTAAGAAACTGCTGAAACATCACCAAAACACTCAAAGAAAACATTTTCTTTTTTTCTTCTTTGACATTATATATCTCTGGGTGTAAATAAGGTGGCTCCTAAAAACTGCTTTTGTTTTATTCCCAATCATGTACAATTTTATGTTGACTCAACAAAGCAATCAAGTTATAGCATTACAAAAATTATTTATCCTAGTGTACAATAATGTCTACAAACAAATAAAACATAATAATTGTACATAAGAACTAATTACACATGCAAACACTACAATGAGTAAATGTTTGCATAGCATGCAGACATGATTTTAGTAACAAGATGAGTTTAATTCTGTATCATCTGAGCCAACATTAAGTCTGTGTCATGTACTTGGTGCCATCTCCTGGTGGCCATATGTAAGAGTTTCACCAATAACATGTCTCTAGCGTTTAGCGTTACATGAATCTACATAATTTCCTATGACGTCATCCGATCCAGAAAAGCTAACCTGTTTTCGGCCAGACTGCAAAATGCCAGATGCTGTGTGCACATTGTGCTTTGTGTCAATTATCTAATGATCTGTGCATCTGATTACATTGTGTGTGGGCTCGTTTGAAAGATAATCACCCCCTCTAAGTAATGGTATATTATATGTCATGCTCTGTTAATTTTTTATGAAGTTACAAGCAAAAATGCTGCATATAAGCAACACATGTTCACATGAAACATAAATGTCAAAGACAATGTATACTTAACTATTATTGGCTATATTTTTTTTTTTAGTAAAATACAAATATTGTTGTATTCTACTCTGAGCTTTCCAACAACATATGGCACATGGCTTTTTGATGAGTTTGATCTTTTTACTGATTACAATAATATGTACAGTGCAAATATTTTCTAAAATTATAAAAAAGCTTAAGCTTTCAAATACCTCAGTTACCTATGTGTTGATCCTTGTGTTGATCAAGACTGTAGTTATTAATATTTTGACAAAAAAAAAAATAAAATAGCAGGCCCCTCTGAGCTTAAACGGTTAATCCCTACTAACTTTAATGTAAAAAAAGGTTACGGAAATAATAGCAAATAACAATACCATTGCCCTTTATTTTCACTGAATATCCCATTTCATTATGGAAACTAAATGGATTGCTGTTCATGTTAATTTTGACTACATTTAAAAAGTAGTGTGTTCACAATCTTGGGATTCTGAGAAAGAATGAGTTTGTGTAGCCTTGAAAATCTTTTAGGACATATCATGTCAACATAATATGCTCTGAAGAGCTTATGTTCCTGCTGCATTAGAACGTTTTTGGGAAATGGAGAGTAAATATCAAAATCAGAGTACACCCACAGTCTGATCGCTAAGGCAGGATGCTTACAGTAATTGATGTCGAGGATGTTGGGAATTTTCTAGGAAGTACTGTATATGAAAGTGTTATTGGTTCAGAATCAAGTGAGCAGACATTATCCAGTA
This sequence comes from Xyrauchen texanus, assembly GCF_025860055.1. NCBI lineage: Eukaryota > Metazoa > Chordata > Actinopteri > Cypriniformes > Catostomidae > Xyrauchen > Xyrauchen texanus. The sequence goes on along the minus strand of NC_068278.1, from coordinate 47,898,507 downwards.
GAACAATTAAGAATAATGGACAACTCAAGGTCAAAGACTGGGTAAGACTGGGTACACTCATGAATATAAGACCATTAGAACGTTTTTGGGAAATGGAGAATAAATATCAAAATCAGAGTACACCCACAGTCTGATCGCTAAGGCAGGATGCTTACAGTAATTGATGTCGAGGATGTTGGGAATTTTCTAGGAAGTACTGTATATGAAAGTGTTATTGGTTCAGAATCAAGTGAGCAGACATTATCCAGTAGAACAATTAAGAATAATGGACAACTCAAGGTCAAAGACTGGGTAAGACTGGGTACACTCATGAATATAAGACCTGTATTAAGAGTAAATCCATATACAATCTGGTGTGAACCCTTTTCAGGCCATACAGTCACTTTGTGTATTGTGTGTATAAGGTAGCCACTGATTAAACATGCTCAAAATAAAATTACTGCAGGCTATCACTCTCAGCCAGACTCATCTACTACCCAGAGGAAAAAAAAATATATTGCTCAGAGGTTGCTCTTTCACTGCTCAGGAAATTATTTAATTGAGTTCTCAATTATGTTTAATTTAAGTGTATAGTCTGTCTCATATATTTCTCCTAAAATGAATTGGGAAAAGTGTATATACACCGATCAGCCACAACATTAAAACTACCTGCCTAATATTGTGTAGGTCCCCTTCGCGCTGCCAAAACAGTGCTAACCCGTATCTCAGAATAGCACCTCTGGAATTTACTCATAAAAGTGCCCAAAAAAAAAAAAAAAACATCCAATAAGGGGCAGTTCTGTGGACGGAAATGCCTTGTTGAAGAGAGAGGTCAACAGAGAATGGCCAGACTGGTTTGAACTGACAAAGTCTACTGTAACTCAGATAACCGCTCTGTACAATTGTGGTTGGCACTGTTTTGGCGGCACGAGGAGGACCTACACAATATTAGGCAGGTGGTTTTAATGTTGTGGCTGGTTGGTGTATATATACATAAACAAGACAATTGTTGACATACAATTGATGTGGATAGCACTGAGCAGATAATATGGTCTTGGAAATAACAAAGATAAAATTGAAATCGTCTGACTTTTGAATGCAGTCTTTGGTCAGTTTTGAGAAATTGTTGAGATCTCTTCTGAAACTAGAGACACATGTAAGATTATTAGGGTCTGTTTATCGGGAGAAACATCTGAGAAGCAAGAGATCTAAGCAAAAGTCTGCATTTGATCTCCATTTAATCTCATTGCTATCTTGAAGAATAAACACCTATTCCTATAGGTGAATACAGAGAGCCTAGCAGTGTTCAGGAATGTCTTTATGTGTGTGCTACTGTATATTGCAGTTCAGGCAAATTCTACATTCTCAACATGATTTTAGTTTACCTTCACCTTTTAAACTTGCTCAAACACTGACAAAAAACCTGAACCAATAATTTTTTAGAATATGTATTTCTTTGTATGCAAATTGCTGTGTGTGTGTGTGTGTATTATGTATGTGTTCAGACTTGGAAAGACATTATAAAGATAGTGGCATTTGAACATGAATAATTTCAGAGCAGGGCTACTGTAGAACTGCCATCCACAGTCAAGATGAGGAAACGCTTTATAGAAATCATGCATATGAACTCTCAATTTCTTCTTTTCCTATTCATAGTCTAGGGAGGTGAGTCATCCATCTAGAATGGTTCGCATATGCCTACTTCCTACAGTACTCACCCTGTATTGACTCTCCTTCCTGTTTTTTTGTTTTTGATTTTTTTGCCGTTTACTTGATTTTTTTCTGTTTCTATTACAACTTTGAGTGTTTGATGCTACTAATGAGAGTGCTTGTGAGTGGAATTGCATTTGCATTCATAAGAATTGCAGTGTTTGACAGATGCCCATCTGATTATCCACAAAGCACAAAATAAGCTATGGATGTTTGCTAAAGTTTTTTCATCCTCTAGCCATTCAGCCAACTCAATTGTCTCCCTTTTTCCACTCCTATACCTTAATTTGCTTCTTTGTTAATCTCCCTGTCCACCCCAGGTCAAGCAGATCATGGAGGAAGCAGTCACAAGGAAGTTTGTCCATGAAGACAGCAGCCATATTGTCTCATTCTGTGGTAAGTCAAAACAGCATAGAACCCAGGGTTTCCACAGTCATGGAAAGCCTGGAAATATCAGGAAATTTTAACAGGGATGCAAACTACTCACCTTTCAGCTAAAGTTACTTTCTCTGAAGCTAATTTTTCTTATTAAAATCACTTGAAAGGGTTACTTTAAGATTACAAAAAACTTTCAATAAAACAAAAAGTTTTAAATCCAACATACGAATCAACTGAAAATATACAGTATCTGGAACACCTGCTATGACCTTCTCACCTTTTTCACCTCTCATGAGTTTGCATCCCTGTTTTAAAATAGTGTTTTGCAAGGCCTGGAAAGTCATGGAAATTAATAATATCTTAAAAACCAAGGACATTTCTATAGTGAATACTTTTTTTAGTTATGCTCTACTCTGTATATTTCACTGGCTAGATATTACTGTTGTATAGAGCATTTGTACAGAAAATCTTTTAAAAGTTATATTGGGATGATTCTCATGAAACCTCTCAAGACAATGTCAACGACATTATTTTCAGGACAGTTGTGCACATTTCACTCCTCAATTCTAATTACCACAGTGTGAAAAAGGATGATCATTTTGATGTTTTCTTTACTGCACCAGGAATTTTTCATCCATCCATCCATCCATCCATCGTCAACCGCTTATCCTGTGTACAGGGTCGCGGGGGGCTGGAGCCTATCCCAGCTAACTTTGGGCGAAAGGCAGGGACCAGGAATTTTTATTTTATAAAAATTTTTGTTTATCCATCATAATAGTACTCCTCCCTAAGTAGTTCCTTTCATTTTCATTCATTTTAATGTAAAAATAATTTTAGAACTGCATCTCTTTTAGTGTAATACAGTAAAACAAAATGGACTGTGTTACGATAATGAGGATCATTATTAAAAACAATGGGAATAGGACAAGTAAAAAGTCTGGACACATTACAATAAAGAGAACTGGGGGTAAAATATATTTAAGTGCCCTAAAAATAAAAAATGTAAATGTCTGTGGAACATTAAAATGCTAATGCTCGGGGAAGCATCGGAGCAAACATTTGGCAAGCCTTGAGAGCATGAAAGTGTACAAATGTCAGTGAAGGGAAGAATGAGGAGTTCCATGATAAAAAAAAAATCAAGTGATAATTTAGATGTGTTTGCAAATGTTGTAATCGATGCTGTAGTAATTACTATCAGCCATTGTGCTGAAAATCTAACTATAATGCAACTGCTGCCAGGTTATATTTGCCCTGTTAGGTTAAGTGTTAGTCATGTCCCGCTTTATCCGTATTTAACAGCTTTTATAACTCCAGGATGCTGGCAATCTTTTCACCTCCCCTGAAATTTAAGTGCTGCTGGCAGGGTTGATGTCACGGTAAATTTAAGTGTTTTCCTTCCCTACATCCCAGCTATTATTGTTCTCAAAAAATGTCTCATCGGGGGTAGCAAAAAGCACAAAAACCTTGCATTTCATGCTCACAGAAACAGCTAATGTACTCACTTCCTTTAGCCCCACTGAGGTGTTTATTAATAACAACATTCATATACCTTCTATGAAAAATATCTTGAAATTGTTTAGTCAACACATTTTAGTCATGCCTATAACAGCACAGGATTAATGGAAAGATTATAAGTCATACATGCAGTGTAGATTGCTGTCTTAAGCCAGCCAGAAATCGAGTTCTGATTTATCAAGGTTTTTCCACTGTCCTGCTCTTATCTCCATCTCATGTCCATTCAACTGTTGCATGACTCCTGCCAGGTCACTGACAATTATTATATAACACAAATAGGCCATAGAAGAGGCACTTTTTTGGAGAATCAGAACAAAACAGTACATATTAAAAGCGTAGTCTCATGTAGCCTTGTGTGAAATTCTGTGTGAATAAATAACTTTCATTTGGGTGACAATGACAGCAGAGTTGAAATTTGTAAGCTTTGCACTGCTAGAATTTCATAAGGTGGAACTACCAAAAACATTTTTAACACAACTAATCTGATTACTCACCTTAAAGATCGACACAGCAAGGAATATGATGATTTTGTTAAAGCTGCAATTGAGTCTGCAAGCTTCATCTGTCAGAATTCAGTTAATGTGAGTTTAGAACAAAAAATTAAGAAATCGCACCATTTTAATGTGAGCCTAACAAGAGGATATTCAGAATTTAGTAAATTTTGTATGGTAATGTGAGTTAATAATGTGAATTTGTTACAGTGTTTTGTTAATAAATTAGACCAGTTTTTCTGAAAACATGGAAGACATGTAGAGACATAAAGAATGAAGTAATTTTCCCCCCGAAAGTTTCTTTCATCATGTAATTAATTGTTGGTGATTTGAAACAAGGTAGCATGAAAAAGCAGAACAACCAAACTATCATTATTGGCAGATGTGGTTCTACATAATTGGATATCAGTATCAGCATACAAATTTGGTATTGGGTTGTTACTACTGGGTTTTAACAGTATGTGTTGTTTAGGGGCTAGTTTATATTAAGTAGTTGATACCACAATGATAGACCGGTGTGGAAAGCATCAATTCAAATAATTGCAGAACAGTGTCTGCCTGTGACTGGCTGTACAGAAACACTGAAAACATTACCGGAAGTGTGTGTAGACTTTGTAATCAGCATATCTACTGAATAAGTACTGATTATTTCATAGACATAACTCAGAAACAAAGCACAATAAACAAAGCTTCATGTGAATATTTTGCTTCAAACAAAACCCTGAGGGGTCAATTCAATAAGAACTGAAAAACTTTTCCCCAGTTAATTGCACATACTGTTTGCGATGCACCCGATTCACTAATGAAATTATGCAGATCAGGCAACGTCGCAAATGCGGCCTCAAAATCGGTGCTAAACGAAATTTGCATGAGCAATCGCTGATTTTCTGGGCCGAGTCTGAATAATTTATTGCAGAGGATGCTGCATACCACCATAATTTGACACTCTTCTTGGACTGTACAGAATCACTCCACTACTTATAGGAGCACATGCCTAAGGTACACTTGACTACACTGTATGTCTGGATATATGCCAGGTTATACTCCATCATTTGATCATCATAATTTGATGAAATCCTACTGCCGTGATCGATATACCTATAAATATAAAAATTTCTCCTTTCGTGTTTATAAATAATCTCTTTATCTTCACGTTATTAAAATTCTTCATCTCAGAAAATTGAAAGATTTTCAAAACATCAACATATGTAAAGAATTGGGGTCTCTGGTGGCATTTGCTGGAATAAAAATAACATTTACATAAAATGACAACTATGGGCAATTCAGTAGTTTATACGTTAATGTAATCGTCTTGGTTACTGTCGTAACCTCCGTTCCCTGATGGAGGGAACAATACGTTGTGTTGATGTAGTGACACAAGGGGTTGCTCTTGGGAGCCCCAAATACCTCTGATCTTTGAGAAAAGGCCAATGGGAATTGGTGAGTGGAATTTGCCTGCCACTCCCCCGGACATACAGGTATAAAAGGAGCTGGCATTCAGCAGGTAGCTCAGCATTCTGGCGAGAGGGACACAACGTGTCGTTCCCTCCATCAGGGAATGGAGGTTACGACAGTAACCAAGATGTACACTCTCTGTCAATAACTCAATGTTGTGTTGATGTAGTGAAACTAGGGGTCCCTTTACAAAACGCCACAACCAGCTGAGCTGTGTTACATGGACTGGCGGTGCAGGCAGATCACTGTGTGCCTCGTAGCAAATGCCCAACGAGTGTCGTACGGCCCCTCGCACCCTGGGGACAAGACAAACTCATAGTGGGGACAGGATGCTCCAGCCTCTTCTCTAGTTTTTCTCCCACAAAAATGGAAAATCATTCAGCTGGGGCCATATGCATCCACGTTGGGGTGTTGTGTCCCTGCCCAAGGGGAAAGGCACCACGGAGACCACACCCTGCCCAAAGGGGAGGTAACATGTGGAGAATATGTCACATGGACTCACCGACCAGTGGTATTGCATGTGGAAGAAGTCCCGAGGTAGGTCCTACCCGTAGGGGAGGAGCTCTACAAACACGGCGACCGCTGGCAGAGGGAATTCTGCCCAAGGAAGATGCAGATTTATCAACAGGGAAACCGTACTGCGGAAAATACAATCACACAGGTTATCCACAGGCAACCAGCACATGTGGAACACATACCCCAGTGCAGGGCGAATTTAAAATTTCTCAGCCGAATTCACCTGCCACAGGTGGAGGAGGAAAGATAACCAGTGTTCACCATCTCATGAACTTGCATGATGGAAGAAGTGCACATCTTCCCCTCCAGTGGGACTTGAGTCTGAATCCAGTGCTGGAACGGTCTCATATGCATCAACCCAACCGGCATGACTGCGGCCGAGGATATCATATGCCCCAGGAGCCTCTGAAACTGTTTCAGTGGGACCGCCGTTCTCTGCCTGAACTACTTCAGGCAGTTCAGCACTGACTGCGTGCACTCCTTCATGAGGTGCGCTATTATAGAGACTGAGTCTAACTCCATCCCGAGAAAAGAGATGCTCTGAACTGGGGAGAGCTTACTTTTTTCCCAGTTGACCTGAATCCCCAACCGGCTGAGGTGCTTGTGCACACAAGAGGTCTCGAGAGTGAGCTAGAATCAGCCAGTCATCGAGATAATTGAGGACACAAATGCACACTTCTCTTAGCGGGGCAAGGGCTGCCTATGCGACTTTCGTAAAGATGCGAAAGATTGGTGACAGACCAAAGGGGAGGACCTTGTACTGGGGTCAGCTTCCTGCAGGGCACTCTACGTCTGGGCCTGACAGTCGGTGTCGTCTCCTCAGGGGGATGCCCTTGGCAATGAGCAGACGGGCTTTATAGAATATAAAGTTTGAAAATGAAAATCAACAGCAAACCATTGTCACCTGAATACAATAAATACATGTTCACAAAATAATTTCTTACCCACAAAATCATAATACAAACAAACACAACATAAAAAAGACATTTTAGCACACAATTGCACTCATCTCTCTCTCTATTTTGGAACATGGTACAACCGGTCACAAAGCAAGTTCTGGCTACGCACGCTACCAGAACCCACCCCAAAACACTGGATGGTAAATGCATGGTAAATTGCTGGTCAGTGGAAGTGTAGAGCAGCTCTCCAGGTTTTGCTCTGTTCTCACATTGACTGTATGATTAGGTGCCATTAGTGCAGGCAGTATGATTACATTTTTAATGAGCGATAGAGATCAGGGTCCAGGGTGGCCACCTGTTCCCTTTGCCATTTCCTGTGACAGCTTGAATCATGTGGCATGTGTTGCTGTGGATATTGCCTTGGAAACTTTGTTGGCTGAAATGTAATTTTATCTTTCTCACTCCTTCACTTCCTTTCTTCCCTTTCATAGTCTCAATTTAGTTTTTTTGAGAATTAGATCAAATTGATTTTATTTCCTTTGTGTAATGATTTGTCATTTCAAAATTTTATACACATAAAGTTTGGAATAATGTACAGATTTTGCTGTTTCACAAGAAAATTGGTACTTTAATTCACCAAAGTGGCATTCATCTGATCACAAAGTATAATCAGGACATTACTGATGTAAAAAAAACATTACCATCACTATTTGAAAAAAGTAATTTTTGATCAAATCTAGACAGGCCCTATTTCCAGCAGCAATCACTCCAACACCTTATCCTTGACTAATCATGCTAAATTGATAATTTGGTACTACAAAATCCCTTCCCATTATATCAAACACAGCTGAAAACTATTTGGTTCATTAAATGAAGCTTTACATTGTCTTTGTGTTTGTTTCTGAGTTGACACAGTATGCAATAGACTGGCATGTCTTAAGTTCAATAATGGCAAAAAAAAAGAAACCGCTTTCTCTAGAAACTCGTCAGTCAATCATTGTTTTGAGGAATGAAGGCTATACAATGCTTGAAATTGCCAAAAAAATTTAAGATTTCATACAAAGGTGTTCACTACAGTCTTTAAAGACAAAGGACAACTGGCTCTAACAAGGACAGAAAGAGATGTATAAGGCCAGATGTAAACTAAACGAGGATTGTACATCAAGTACATCAGAGTCTTTAGTTTGAGAAATAGACTCCTCACATGTCCTCACCTGACAGGTTCATTGAATTCTACCCGCTCAACACCAGTTTCATGTACAACATATAGAGAAGTCTCAGGGGTGCAGACCTTGTGGGAAGAATTGCAAAGAAACAGAAAAACAAAAAGAAAGGGTTATAGTGGGCAAAGAAACACAGACATTGGACAACAGATAATTGGAAAAGAGTGTTCTGGATCATAACCCCATTGAGCTTTTGTGGGATCAGCTAGACTGTAAGGTGCATGAGAAGTGCCCGACAAGACAGCCACATGCTACTGGAAGCATGGGGTGAAATGTCACCTGAGTTTCTGGACAAACTGACAGCTAGAATGCCAAGGATCTGCAAAGCTGTCATTGGTGCATGTGGAATATTTTTTGATGAGAACTCTTTGAAGTAGTTTAATAACTTCTGAAAAATGTTTAGGATTAAACATGAATTATTAAACTGAGAATAAATAATTATAATTATATTTAGGCCTACACAGCACCCAGACCTTCATGCAACTTGGCTTTAGTCATATGTAGAAGGTAAAAAAAAAACAGAAAGACAATACAAACTAACTTTGAGGAATATAAAAATCAGTCATCATTTACTCACCCATATGACATTCTTCTGTGGAACTGAAAAAATAATGAAAGTGAATGTTACTGGGACTTTCAAGCTACACAAAAGATATAAACCACCATAAAAAATGTTAAAAAAAAATAAAAAATAAAAAAATTTGCCAGCCACCGATAGGGTTTTTGACGATTTTCGCAAAACTTTAATGGCCCGCAGAATATTTAATTCCATGAATATATGAAGATGCTATATATCAAAATAAAGATCTGAGCCTCTGCTTTTAGGCAAATAAAAAACGATTTTATTTTATCTTCATTTGTTATTTTTAATGCCATTAAGGCATTAAAGGTAGGCTTTGTCAAAAACAACATTTCGGACAAAAAGCTGAGAAAAAGGCATTTCTATCTACATTTTGAGCTACATTGTCAAAACTCCACTTTACGTTTAAGACGATCGCAGTCTGTTTCTTTGATCAAAGAGTTGCGTACTCTTTCAAAACATGCGTGCGGGTCTTTCTTACCGTATTCCACCTAAAACACGGATACCAGGAAAATTCCGTGTTTGGCGGGAAGCTTTTTTTCATAAAACCCGGAAAATTCCGTGTTTGGAAGGGAAAGAGTTAATATAATTATCATTTAATTATTTTTAAACCATTAAAATCAAATTTTGTCTAAATTACACAATGATGATTAATCGACTTTATGGACGTTGCAGTTTTTGTCGTCTGTTAATGCTGATGTTCTGTGAAGCTGCTTTGAAACGATGTGTGTTGTGAAAGGCGCTATACAAATAAAATTGAATTGAATTGAATAAAAGTAGCCCAGGTGACTCTATTTTGAAAGACTTCTGAAGCAATACATTGAATTAGTATGAGGAAATTATTTGCTGAACGTTTTGGCTGCATGCTCTAAAATGCAAATAATTTATTTCATTTATAAAAGAGCCACAGTGGCATCAACTTCCATTTTCATTTCACATTTGCCCCAATTTCCCCAGAAGTTACAATTTTGATCTCTTAAACACATAGGATGGAAATGCTGCTTTATTCGCTAATTGTTTTTAATTCCGATTTTCACATAAAATACATTTGCAAATTGGATAGACACATGATGTCAAACCTTGTATGCCAGGTCATGTGGCACCATGTTGTAATGTGCAGAAACATTTTTGAGAGAAAATAGATTTGAGAGCTAAACCAGAGAGGAAACATTTTGGCCTGTTCCTCATATTAAGCTATCGAAGGACTTGGAATCAAGCACACATGCCGCATGGACTATAGTGCTTTTTTGGTCCTTTTTGGATCTTCCAATCCTCATTTACTGTAACTGTATGGAAATGAGCAGCATGAACATTCTGCAAAACTTATCCTTCTGTGTACCACTGAAGAAAAAAGTAATATGGGTTTGAAACAACATGGGTGAGAGAATGAACTACAGTACTGGTTGAACCATTTCCTTTAAAGTAAAGACCTCTTTCCAATTAGTTGTTCTGTCTTTTGTTGCATATAATGTGTGAAACATTTAAGCCTGTTTGATGGTGTGTGCATCCTCTGCTTTCATTAATTTCACTGATCTCTCTCATTTTATCTGTGTTCTCTCTTCTGCATGAATCTATTTCGGGTCATTTGGTCAAAGAGAATTGGTGAATACAACATCAGATGAAAGCAGCTCGTGTGTTTGTATGGATGTGCTTCTCTCTGCAAAGAGATTTTAACTTGAGCTTTAAACGGAGAGCATGTCATTGGCCATTTATTTTTTCTCTGTGTTGTTTACTCACTTTTAGAATGTTTAAAGACAGGTTTAAGAATTGATTTACCAATTGAGGATGTCTGCAAATTAATCCAAAATTGGCTTTTGTTACTTTTAGGGGACATTTTTGTTTACTTAACTAAAGCTAAGTACACAAACATACACACACGTTTAAGTCTGCTACTTGAGAGACTGTAATAGAGACAAATAATGTGCAAGAGGAATAGGTAAATAAGTGACTCTGTAGTGCTGGTACAGATATTGAAGAAGCAATTATAAAACCGCAGAGGAGAAGAGAGGTAGTGAGAGTCATAAAGTGGTGGAGACTGGGATATGGTGACTGGTGAGAAAGACAAAAAATTTAGATGGTCAAAGAGAACAGCAATAAAAGAGGAAATAAAAGTGATAAAGATGGAAAGTGAAATTGGCACATGTATAAGATGTACAGAAGTAAAAGGACACCATGCAGAAAGAGGTAGAGAGAAGAGACAGCTGATGTTGTTTCAGAGCCCAGCCCAGCACTCAATGAGCACAAGTGATCCATCGGTGAGGGTTTCCATGGCGACACAGGCTTTCCCCCGACCCCATCTGAGCAGATTCACAAGATTAGTCCTGAGAGAGCCTCTCGGTGTTGACTCTGCAGGCACTGCCACGTATATCAGTGTGACTCAGTGTGTGTGTGTGTGTGTGTGTGCATCTTTCTCTTGCCACGTATCTGTGTTTACTTTTAAAATGACTTATCTCTCTGGAATACTTCATTCGAATTGGTCAAACGCAGCATTCTGCAGTCAAACATACACAAATATGTTTGTATTATGACCACCAAACTGTTGTCCCAGGCAACCTATTTCTAAAGGTCTGTATTAGTTTCATGTCTCTGCTATCACTAATGTCCATTTATTTATTTATTTGGTAGTGGTAGCTTTGTAGTAAGTGGGATAATGTACAGTCATCCACACAGTCAGTCAGTCATTATCACAAAATAACCCGTGATAATCAGTGTCAGTGATCATACTTTCGGAGGCTATTTTGCGATAATTACAAGGTGACTGAACATTATCTCTGACAGATTTTGTGAAAAAACTTCAATATACCTGCATACACTGAAAACAAATGTTAACCTAAAAACTTTGATACAATTTTTTTGCTATAATGACCAGGTGACTGAACATTATCTCATACAGATTTTGCGAAAACACTTCAATATACCAGCATACACTGAATACAAACGTTAATCTAAAAACTGTGCTTTATGTGGTAACATCTAGATCAGAGGTTTTCAATTGGTGAGGCGCGCCTCCCCTGGGGGGCGCCAGAGAGCCCCAGGGGGCTTTAAATGCAGCGCAGGTTCGTACCGTCATGAAAATTATGTTTTCCAGGCAAGGAAAAGTCATGGAAAAACAAGTTAACTCTGAATGTTTTGGAAAAGTCATGTAATTTTCAAAAAAATATTTTCAGCAGTACAAGTGTGCGCTAATAATTCTTAAAGTTTGGCGCGGTCTCGGAGATACGTGAATAAGCCCTACTCAGATCCCGCGCGAAGCAGCAGTATGCAAAATGCATTGCTGCGTAAATTTAGTAGATTGTGAATATGCGTAGCGCCATGCGGTGTCGCATTTGGCACCTCATTAATGGCAGAAAAGTTGGCTCACGATTGCTCAAGTTCATATGGACACAAGGAATTAGTACATTTCATATTTACATTACTGTTTGAATATATTTTTTAATGCTTTTTTTTTTTGCTTTAAATGTTTGTATGTAATAATTAGCTACCATGTTAATTAAGCTTATGGGGATGCTTGTGAGTCTGAGCAGTGTTATTATTCACTTCTTGAGGAGCAATCATTAAAAGTCTCAGTATCACCTACATTCTCCTGTTTTTAGTGGAAGACCTGCGCTGACTTGTCACTGATGTCCCTTGATCTTTTTGTCAAGAATCGCATCAGTGTACCGGAGCAAAAGCAGGGGGTTTCACGCTGACAGTTTAGTCCGAAACAGAGCACGGTTCTCATGTTAATGTGAAAACTGTTTTGCAGACCGCAGTACAGAACACGAAAATGACGTACGCATGCGTTTTTGCCTATTTAAGCATGATGACATCATCAGTTGCACAAAAACAAACACGCGTTTCTCATTTATCCTAAAAGCATTTTTTTTTTATTAGAGTTATCTTGCATTGGGACCTAACGCGCCTCCACAGTGTTAAAGTCTGCTGTTTTAACCTTAATTAAGTTAATGTCAGTGTTACTGGACACTATTATTTCTTTTTTCTCTTTTTTTTTCAAACATTCTTGTCCCTCTGAGTCATTTATGTTTATGAAGGCTACACAATGGATTTCTCAGGGTTTGACGCATCATATTATTTAACTTATACTGGTGTCATAATGGTGTTGTTTAAATACATGTTTATTTTCTAGTAGCTTGTAAACACATAGCTTGTCATTTGTCATTCATTTTAGTTAAGATATGCTGTGGTACATGTTGGCATGTATTTTTCTTATTTGGCATGTGTACATAGATGTTTTAGGAAATGTATGGTCATGAAAATTCGCCTCAAAGTCATGGAAAATGATTGGTAAAAATGTGTATGAACCCTGATAATGGTTCCCGTCTGTACACATCTGTTCTTCTAGCTAGCGTGTTAAAGTGTGTGTTCTGAAAGTTCTCATCCCCCTTCACCTCCACTTACTTATGTGAGTGCGGGTTTTCCGCTTTGACCCTGCTTAAAAAAAATTACCAATCAAGGCTGCAGGTGGAGGACGATTTACGTTTATTCCTTTCTACCGTGCAGCCCGGCATCGATCACCTGTGCGCATCAAAAAGCCAAACTCATTGTTCCCACTGATGTAGGGACGATGAAAATGAAGAGGCAAAATCGGCAATCAGATTTTTTTCTTTTTCTTAACGTAGGCCTATATGGAAGTGATTTTTACGCATTTGATTCTCTGACAAAACAGCAATCTGATGTTTTCAAAGTTGAATTGGCTTAAGTAGCCTAAAATCTCAAAAATAGCTCATTCAGTTGAGATAACATTAGTTCTCTAGGGGGAGGCTCACTTTAACCCAATTTGAAAGCCCCTGATCTAGATGATTGGTTCAAGTCAAAAATATTATTTAACATGTCTGAAACAACCAGAGTACTTAAGGTTACACCAACAAAACTAATTTTATGGATTAGATCAAGTAGAAATAGATAATTAAAGTAACTATTGCAGGTTACACTTTCATAGTATACAGTATGTAATTTGAAATATTAATTAAAAATTTATTGAATGTTAAAAAACCTCAACTCGTTTAAAAATTCATAAAGTGTGATTCTTACATTTTCACAGCACAGACACATTTAACGTTTTTGTGATCGTGTCCCTATTCCTTGTTGCTTAGATTCTCCAAAAGCTTTTAATGGACTCGCTTTACATAACTTTTCACAGAAAATTATTCATTAATGGACTATTGTGTGTTAATGTGTTTGTATAGCTGCTGTAGAAGCCTGTGTGCTTCATGGGTTAAAGCGGAGAGCTGCTGGTTTCCTACGAAGCAACAAGATAGTGGCACTCTTCACCAAAGTGGGCAAGAGTTTCCCTCCAGCTTTGGAGCTGTGCAGAAAAGCCCAGGAGCTGGAGCTGATCATTGAGAGCAAGTGAGACCATATCTCCAATACAACACACAACTAAGACACATGCAAACATACTGTACATTATAGTTCTAGAACAAATTAAAGCATCTGGCCTTGCATCTAGAATATTCAATAGATCTGGAGTAATAATGTGTACACAACCTGAAATGCGATGAATTTTCTATCTACAGCATATTATTAGATTTCTAAATATCAAATATGCCCACATATGTATACTACAGGCAAAGTGCCAGCACATACTGTTTTTAAAATGACAATGCATGTTATGCTTTATGCATACCATCTAGTGTGTTCCAAGAAACACATAATACTGATAAAATGTGTACCTTGAGTTGGTTTTTGGATAATAGAGACTCCCAATTGCATAAATGAATGGGCAATAGTTCAGTATGCACATGGGTACTCCATTTAAACTTTGCCTTGACCTTTGCCTCAGACGAAGCCAGTCTTTATCATACAGCGAGAGCACTCGTAAGATGCCCAAGGTCCCAAACGTCTCCCCTCATGCCACTAGACACTTGTGGATCCACACTGCTCTTATTGAGAAAGTGTTGGACAGGATCGTCCTGTACCTGGTGGAAAACAGCAGGTGAGAGGTGGGAGAGAGCAATACAGAGAAAGCAAGCTTGTTCAGTTTCTTTCACATACCCTACAACTAAATGTACCCACTTGCATTATGTTAAGTTGAAGCTACTTGCAATGCTGTTGTTTCAGTAAGTTTTATGAGAAAGAAGCTTTCCTAATGGATCCAGTGGATGGCCCTATCCTCGCCTCTTTGTTAGGTAAACCCGCTTTTTAAAAACCAGTCTAATTCTGAATGGTTCAGGTCATTTGGTGTCATACTCTCATGGTCTCTTATAAGTAATGGCCCCGTGCAGAATCATTGGACCATTTGGAATTAGCTGGTTTTCTGCTTTAATTGGTCATAAAATGTTAACTCATCTTCATCAAAGACACAAGTATAGACAAACATAATGTGCTTAAGCTAACAACACACAAACAATTATAATATTTAATGTCTTTATTGAACACATCCCATTAACATTCACAGTGCTGTTGAAAAAGTAAGTGAACTCTTGAATTTAATAACTGGTCGATTCTCCTTTTGTAGCAATAACCTGATCCAAGCATTTCCAGTAGCTGCAGATTAGACCTGCACAACATTCAAATAAAATAAAAATCCAATCAAATCCCTTTATTGTCTCTCAACCAAGTCTTGGGTGCAGATCCAAGCAACATAGCAGTATGACAATTACAATAAACATCTGATTTACATATAACACAGTTTACACATCTTGTTACACAACACAGTATACAATATACACCTAATAATATACAATATACACAAAATAAGATGTAAAAATAGTGTATAAAAGTACACTGTACATGGTTTTTAGTCAACCAACATATTCTCAGAAAGAACTATGGATCATTCTTCCTTACAAAACTTCTTCAGCTCAGCCATACTCTTAGGGTGTCTGGTGTGAATGGCTCTCATGAGGTCATTCCACTTGGGTTAAAGTCTGGGCGTTGACTGGGCCATTTCAAAAGGTGGATCTTCTTTTTTTAAGCCATTCTGTAGTGGATTTAC